>NC_087348.1:2199886-2512727 GCF_030014295.1 Loxodonta africana | reverse complement strand
CCAATCCACAGACTTGGGACTTTCCAGCCTCTACAACCACATGCCCCCATGTGTCAGTTTGTCGTACCGTTGGGGCTTGTGTGTTGCTGTGATGCTGGAAGCTATGCCACCGGTATTCAGATACCAGCAGGGTCACCCATGGAGGACAGGTTTCAGCTGAGCTTCCAGACTAAGACAGACTAGGAAGAAGGACCCGACAGTCTACTTCTGAAAAGCATTAGGCAGTGAAAACCTTATGAATAGCAGCGGAACATTGTCTGATATAGTGCTGGAAGATGAACCCCCCAGGTTGGAAGGCACTCAAAAGATGACTGAGGAAGAGCTGCCTCCTCGAAGTAGAGTCGACCTTAATGACGTGGATGGAGTCAAGCTTTCGGGACCTTCATTTGCTGATGTGGCATGACTCAAAATGAGAAGAAACAGCTGCAAACATCCATTAATAATCAGAACCTGGAATGTACGAAGTATGAATATAGGAAAACTGGATATCGTCAAAAATGAAGTGGAATGCATAAACATCGATATCCTAGGCATTACTGAGCTGAAATGGACTGGTATTGCCCATTTTGAATCAGACAATCATATAGTCTACTATGCTGGGAATGAGAACTTGAAGAGGAATGGTGTTGCATTCATCGTCAAAAAGAACGTTTCAAGATCTATCCTGAAGTACAGAGCTGTCAGTGATAGGATAATATCCGTACGCCTACAAAGAAGACCAGTTAATACGACTGCTATTCAAATTTACACACCAACCACTAAGGCCAAAGATAAAGAAATAGAAGATTTTTATCAGCTGCTGCAGCCTGAAATTAATCAAACATGCAATCAAGATAAATTGATAATTAGTGGCGATTGGAATGCGAAAGTTGGAAACAAAGGAGAAGGATCAGTAGTTGGAAAATAGGGCCTTGGTGATAGAAACAATGCCAGAGATCGAATGATAGAATTTTGCAAGACCCACGACTTCTTCATTGCAAATACCTTCTTTCACCAACATAAACGGCGACTATACACACAGACCTCGCCAGATGGAACACACAGAATTTAAATTGACTACATCAGTGGAAAGAGATGATGGAAAAGTTCAATATCATCAGGCAGAACAAGGCCAGGGGCCGACTGTGGAACAGACCATCAATTGCTCATATGCAAGTTCAAGCTGAAACTGAAGAAAATCAGACCAAGTCTGTGAGAGCTAAAATATGACCTTGAATATGTCCCACCTGAATTTAGAGACCATCTCAAGAATAGATTTGATGCATCGAACACTAGTGACCGAAGACTAGATGAGTTGTGGAATGACATCAAGGATATCATCCATGAAGAAAGCAAGAGGTCACTGAAAAGACAGGAAAGAAAAAAAAGACCAAGGTGGATGTCAGAGGAGACTCTGAAACTTGCTCTTGAGTGTTGAGCAACTAAAGCAAAAGGAAGAATTGATGAAGTAAAAGAGCTGAACAGAAGATTTCAAAGGGCCTCTCGGGAAGACAAAATAAAGTATTGTAAGGACATGTGCAAAGAGCTGGAGATGGAAAACCAAAAGGGAAGAACACGCTCAGCGTTTCTCAAGCTGAAAGAACTGAAGAAAAAATTCAAACCTTGAGTTGCAATAGTGAAGGATCCCATGGGGAAAATATTAAATGATGCAGGAAGCATCAAAAGAAGATGGAAGGAATACACAGAGTCATTATACCGAAAAGAATTAGTCGGTATTCAACCATTTCAAGAGGTGGCATATGATCAGGAACCGATGGTACTGAAGGAAGAAGTCCAAGCTGCTTTGAAGGCATTGGCAAAAAACAAGGCTCCAGGAATTGATGGAATATTAATTGAGATGTTTCAACAAACAGATGCAGTGCTTGAGGTGCTCACTCGTCTATGCCAAGAAATATGGAGGACAGCTTCCTGGCCAACTGATTGGATGAAATCCATATTTATGCCTATTCCCAAGAAAGGTGATCTTACCAAATGTGGAAATTATAGAACAATATCATTGATATCACACGCAAGCAAAATTCTGCTGAAGATCATTCAAAAACGGCTGCAGCAGTATATCAATAGGGAACTGCCAGAAATTCAGGCTGGTTTCAGAAGAGGACGTGGAACCAGGGATATCACTGGTCATGTCAGATGGATCCTGGCTGAAAGCAGAGAATCCCAGAAGGATGTTTACCTGTGTTTTATTGACTATACAAAGGCATTCGACTGTGTGGATCATAACAAACTATGGATAACACTGCAAAGAATGGGAATTCCAGAACACTTAATTGTGCTCATGAGGAACCTTTACATGGATCAAGAGGCAGTTATTCGGACAGAACAAGGGGATACTGATTGGTTTAAAGTCAGGAAAGGTGTGCGTCAGGGTTGTATCCTTTCACCATACCTATTGAATCTGTATGCTGAGCAAATAATACTAGGAGCTGGGCTATATGAAGAAGAACGGAGCATCAGGATTGGAGGAAGACTCATTAACAACTTGCGTTATGCAGATGACACAACCTTGCTTGCTGAACGTGAAGAGGACTTGAAGCACTTACTAATGAAGATCAAAGACCACAGCCTTCAGTATGGATTACACCTCAACATAAAGACAACAAAAATCCTCACAAATGGAGCAATAAGCAACATCGTGATAAACGGAGAAAAGATTGAAGTTGTCAAGGATTTCGTTTTATTTGGATCTACAATCAACAGCCATGGAAGCAGCAGTCAAGAAATCAAAAGATGCATTGCATTGGGCAGATCTGCTACAAAGGACCTCTTCAAAGTGTTGAAGAGCAAAGATGTCACCCTGAAGACTAAGGGGCGCCTGACCCAAGCCATGGTGTTTTCAATCACATCATATGCACGTGAAAGCTGGACAATGAATAAGGAAGACCGAAGAAGAGTTGACGCCTTTGAATTGTGGTGTTGGCGAAGAGTATTGAACATACCACGGACTGCCAAAAGAACGAACAAATCTGTGTTGGAAGAAGTACAACCAGAATGCTCCTTAGAAGCAAGGATGGCGAGAGTGCGTCTTACATACTTTAGACACGTTGTCAGGAGGGATGAGTCCCTGGAGAAGGACATCATGCTTGGCAGAGTACAGGGTCAGCGGAAAAGAGGAAGACCCTCAACGAGGTGGATTGACACAGTGGCTGCAACAAGGAGCTCAAGCATAACAAGGATTGTAAGGATGGCGCAGGACTGGGCAGTGTTTCGTTCTGTTGTGCACAGGGTCTATATGAGTCAGAACCGACTCGACAGCACCTAACAACAACAACAACCACATGAGCCATTTCCTTGATATAAATCTCTCTGTATATATATTTATATGCCTTACTGGTTTTGCTTCTCTAGAACACCCAGCCTAAGAAACCCCCAGACCTAAATGTAGCCAGGCAGCGATGTAGCAGATAGCAGAGGCTAGAATGGGGCAACCCGTGCAGTGCTGGGGCGAACATGGGGTTAAAACATCCATGCTAACTTGGGAGGTGGACTAAGGGAGAACGGAGCTGGCAGCCCAGGGGATGAAGCTTGGAAACAGCATTGTAGGCATGTCCTGGACACCACTGGCGTTGTCAGGTAAGACATGGCAAGGCAGAGAGGAGCTTAGGAAAGCCCGTCCAGTTTGCAGGAAGAAATGAAACGGCTCACGTTTCTGTGTAGGATGATGGGAAACCTTGGGGACAGTGGTGGTTGAGCAACACGAGGAAAAAATTAATGTTACTGGACTGTACACATGAAGATTGTTGAAAGGGTAGGTGTTTTGTTAGCTATTTATGTTACCATTTAAAAAATAATAAAAAGAGGAAGAAATGAAAGTGAACGGGAAGGTGGCTCTGTCAGTTCAGAACTTTCCGAGTTCGGAAAAGTGCGTGGTTTCAACCGCTGGGGCCTTAAAGAACGGCGTGAGACGAAGCCCAGTGAAATGCCTGACCGTGCCCAGGAGGGACCCCCAGGCTGAGCTACAGGGGACAGTCCCGAAAAGTGGGCTCCGTGCCGAGGGGGCGGGTCCCCCCCCAGAGCCGGGCCCACACCAGGCTGCCGAGGCTGGGGAGAGGAAGGAGGCCGAGGCTGGCAGACCCCGAGCTCCTGTTTCTCATCAACCCAACAGCTGCTCTTTGGCTGCCACCCTGGGCCTCCCGGCCCCTCCCCTGCCCTTTTAGAATTTGGATCTTTGCAGCCTGGGCTATGGTAGGCAGGAAGTGAGCAGGCAGCCTGGGAGAGGGGGGTGGTAGGCACAGAGTTACGGACCAACTGCCCTCTTAGGGGCAGAGGGGCCCGACTAGCTCCCCAGAGTTTGGGGGGCTGCCTGGACCTTTCCAACCAAGCCCCTCCACCTCTCTGGCTCAGCTTCCTTATGGGACCAGGGGGCGGGACACCCCCAGTCCTGGAGATGTTGGGGTGAGGCCCCCAGGGGTAGCGCAAGGAGCACCAGCGCTGGCTTCTTTCCATGGGGGTGGGGGTCTCGCAACTCCCAGAGTAGGTGAGGCCCCCCAGCTGCCCACTACTGGACTAGTAGCCAGAGGCCTGGCCTGCGTGTGGGGCCTCTTTCCCAGGTTACCCAGGCTGGTGCTGGGGGCTGCCGCAGTACCCCACCAGAGGCCTAACAGAGCCTCCACCCCTGGCACCGTGGCCTGGGGGCCTCCCTTACTGCAGTTGTCCTGGCTTTTCTTCGAGCCCACCCTCCACCCTCCTGGGTGCCTGAGGAGCCCTGCTGAGCCAGGACACTGCTGAACTCCATCCGGTTCCTAGAGCCACAAGTGCTGCTTGTCCTATGGGCCACTGGGACCCATCTCCTTGTCCAGTAGGGAGGAGCGCTGTGTCCCTGAGCTTTGGTGCCCATGGGCACAGGGCAGGGCTGGCCCTGAGAGCCCTGGTGGGTGTTTGAGAGGGTGTCTGAGGCCCCCTTTCTGCCATCACAGGGTTCCCAGGGCTGTGCACCTCACAGCGTGTGTGGCTTCCTTCCCTCCAAGGAAGCTGGCAGGACAGTGGGTTCATATTCCAACCTCACTTCCTCCTGCTTGCTGTGCGTTAGTTTCCCTCCATGTCAAAGGAGATTGCGAGAGCACTAGGGTACCCTGGGGCCGGGAGGAGGCAGTGGTGGCTCCGTGGTAGGATTCTCGCCCTCCATGTGGGAGACCTGGGTCAGATCCCCAGCCAGTGCGCCTCCTGCTCGGTCACTACCCGTTTGTCAGTGGAGGCTTGTGTATTGCTAGGAGGCTGAACGGGTTTCATCAGAGTGTCCAGACTAAGACCAGGAAGAAAGTCCTGGCAACCTACTTCCAAGAATCAGTCAGTGAAAACCCTACGGATCCCAATGATCCGATCCACTACTGATCATGGTGCGGGACCGGACAGGGTTTTGTTTCACTGTACGGTGTCAGTCAGGGGGCCGACTCAACAATGACACCACCAACAGGGCACTAGGCTTAGAGCCCCACACGTGCTGGGCAGGTGGAGTGGGACAAGGGCTGGCCTCAGCTATTGTTCTCGTTTCTTATTTTGCTTCCTGTTTTCAAAACTGTGGAATGTTTGTTTCATGGGTGTTGTTGTTGTTAGGTGCCGTCGAGACAGTTCTGACTCATGGTGACCCTGTGTACAACAGAACGAAACCCTGCCTGGTGCTGTGTCATCCTCCCAGTCATTGCTATGCTGGAGCCCATTGTTGCAGCCACTGTGTCAGTCCATCTTACTGAGAGCCTTCCTCTTTTTCGCTGACCCTGTACTTTACCAAGCATGAGGTCCTTCATGGATACAGGAGTCTATGGTGTAGCTATGCGGTCAGAGAATCACGACAAAGCCACCTCCTGTGCACCCACCACCTGGGTGAGACAGGGAGCATCACCGGCTTCTGCGTGTCCATCTACGAGGGGTCCCTCAATGATTTACTGTTCAGGGTTGACAGCACGCCCCGACCCGGGGAAGGACAGGCCTGCCTTAGCCTCCGGGACTGCCGTAACAGTGCCACAAAGTAGGTAGCTCTGAAGAACAGAAATGTATTGTCCTGTGGTTCTGGAGGCTAAGAGTCTAAATTCAGGGTGTCAGCAGGGCCATGTTCTCTCCAAAGGCACTAGGAGAGGGTTCTTGTCTCTTCCAGCATCTGGTAGCTCCGGGCATCTTTTGGTGTTCCTTGGCTTGTAGACTCATCTTCATACGGCATCTTCCCCTGTATGACTTTGTCTGCAGGCCTATTTTCCCCTTTAATAAGACACTACTCAAATGGGGTGTGGATCCACCCTACTGCTGTCTGACCTCATTAACCCAACTAATAACACCTTCGAGAAAAATTCTATTTCCTCAAACAGGGTCCCATTCAGAGGTCCAGGAGTTAGGACTTCAACGTATCTTTTGGGGGACACAGTTTACCCCGTAATGGGGCTCGACTGCCAACCGTAGACGAGGGCTCCTGGGGGCAGAAGCTGAGCAGAGCGTCCACCGAGAGTGTGGGGGCAGCTTCCTGGGATTTTGTAAGAGCCACTCCTTACTTTGGGGAGTGGGGGAGAGTCACGAGGGTGTCCTAGAAGCCTGTGGTTCATCCTGGCCAGGCACTGGAAGGTCAGGAGTAGCCCAGATAAGGAACAGCTGACAGGAATACGGCCTGGGGTACAGGCTGCTTTGCTCTCGGCTGCTGATAGCACCAGGGCCTGTGTCCAGCATCTGCGGAGTTGAAGCCAGGTCCACTCTGGGAGGAAGACTGGCCTCAGCTGACCCAGTAGCACGGCATGAAGGGAGGAGAGGGCTGTTAGCATCATGTGGGCAAGACAAGCCAGGGACAGATGTGAGCAGGGCCAGGCTAGCTGGACACTCTAAGGACAGTGGTGGGGGGCTCATGGTGAGAGCTGCCCTCCACCAGTGTGAGCCTTGAGGCCTGTCCCTCCAGTCTGTGGTGGTGCTGTCATTCTGGAGTCCCCCTCACCGTCCTTCTAGGGACCCCATTGTCCTTCTCTAGAGGGACCCTGTTTCCTAAATGCAGCCTTCCTCTTGCTTGCTTCACTGGGCACTTGTCTTAGTTCCCTAGCACCACCGTAACACAAACACCATAAGCAGGCTTGAAAGAAGAGAAATTTATTGTCTCATGGTTCTGTAGGCTAACAGTCCAAATCAGGGTCTTGGCCTCTGGGCTGGTAACACCCCTGGAGAAGCAGAGCCAACAACCAGAGAACGGGCATCAGCTCTGAAACCTGGACAGGTTTATGGGATTCATGCAGTTGGAATAGGGGGATCCGAGTGTCATGGATTGAACTGTGTCCCCCAAAAATGTGCGTCAACTTGGCTAGGCCATGATTCCCAGTACTGTGTGGTTGTCCTCCATTTTGTGATCTGATTATCCTCCATTTTGTGAATGTGTTATAAATCCTAACCTCTTTGGTTTTATGATGTTAATGAGGCAGGACTAGAGGCAGTTATGTTAATGAGGGCAGGACTCAATCTACAGTATTAGGTTGGATCTTGAATCAATCTCTTTTGAGATATAAAAGAGAGAATCCAGCAGACAGACACGGAGACCTCATACCGCCAAGAAAGAAGAGCCAGGAGTGGACTGCATCCTTTGGACCCAGGGTCCCTGCTCTGAGAAGCTCCTAGACAAATGGAAGATTGAGGACAAGGGTTTTCCCCCAGAGCTGACAGAGAGAGAAAGCCTTCTCCTGGAGCTGGTGCCCTGAATTTGCACTTCTAGCCTTTGAGAGAATAAATTTCTGTCTGTTAAAGCCATCTACTTGTGATATTTCTGTTATAGCAGCACTAGATAACCAAGACACTGGGGCTGAGGTTGCAGAGGTCAACTGGGCACAGTTGCTCCTGAAGAAGCAGGCCCAGAGTGGACTCTAAGTGGACAGACCCATTTGGCTCATTGGTATTGGCCAAATGATCACATGTTGTGATGAGTCCTGAATTTTTGGAGTGGAGACACCCTCAGCAACTCGTGGGACACCCGAATTATCTCCCCTTGACTGGTGGAATGAGTGGTAGGAAACACCCGGGCTCCCCTCTTCTACCCAATCAGTGAATCAAAAGTCATAACCGTACCTGAGACCCAAAGAACCAGGTAGTGCCCAGCTTCTGCTACCAACTCGTGTGATCAGGGCCACAATAGATGAAACCTGATTTAAAAAATGTGAAACAGAACCTCAACCCCCCCTCAAAAAAAAAATAAATAAAACCAGACTCACTGACCCAATTGAGATTGGAGGACTCCCTGAAGCTATTGCTCTGAGATACTGTTTAAACCTTGAGCTGAAACTATCCCCTGAGGTCACCTTTTAGCTAAATGATAGATTGGCTCACAAAATAGAGAATATCACCTGTGAGTATTGTACTCCTTTTAAAAAATCGCTTATATGAGACCAAACAGTCAGCAATGACTTTAGAACAAAGATGAGAATGTAAGGGGGCTGGGAAACTAGATGAAACGGAACAACTGGAACGGAAATAGAATGTTCAGGCATTTTGAAGAATGTAAACAATGTTGCTGAATACCCTGTGTAGAAATTGTTGAGTGGGAGCCTAAACTGCTGTGTAAACCTTCACTGAAAACACAATAAAATATAATAAAAACAAAAATAAGTCATACTGAAGCCGCTGCGGAGGCTTCCCCGGCTCTGCCGCAGTTTCCCCCTCCCTGCAGCCCACCATGCCACGGTTTCTAACTTTGGCTTGGGAGCCCCGGCGCCCGGCGGGCCCTAACAGCTTTTTGAATTTGGCGCTGAGATCCTGCACGTGCAAACCGGGATCTCAGCACATGCACAAGACCTGAGGGGCGTGGCCCTGAACTTGACCCCGGGCCTGACCTTTGCAAGAGAGGAAAATGTTCTTCAGCACACTGGAGCCAGTTTGCAAAGCGAAAGTTCCCTTCCTGTGCAAAAGACTTCGGAGGGACCAGGGAGTCAGATTTCCGGCACCGGTCTTGCCCCTGGGGACTGGAGGGCATAAAAGCTCCAAGCGCCCAAGAGACAGGGATTGCGTGGTTTTTGGGCTGCTAGGCCCCACGTTGCTCCATGTTTGTGCAAACAATAAATTTCCACTTTATGTTTCCCTTGCAACAGGTGGTGTGGTGTCTGTCTTATTTTGATGGGCTAATAGGACAGGACAAGAACCTGCCTTGAATTACAATACCATCACGTGGATAGTATGCTGTGATGAGAAGGGCCTTTCAGCTCTGTGTTTTTCCTCTCCAAACCCATCACCTCAACCTATTCATGAGATAAACATCAGAAAAACCCCAGGTGAGCAGTGTTCTGTAAGCTACCTGACCAGCACTCCTCAAACCTGTCAGGATCGTCAAGTACAGGGCAAGTATAAAAACTGTCCCAGCCAAGAGGTGTATATGGAGACATGATGACTAAATGTAACGTGGGATCCTGGATGGAACAGTAAGGAAAAACTAATGAAATCTGCCTAAAGTATGGAGTTTAGTTAATAATAAGACACCAGTGTTGATTCAGTGTTGTTGTTGTTAGGTGCCATCATGTCAGTTCTGACTCATAACAATCCCACGTACAACAGAACAAAACACTGCCTGGTCTTGCACCATCCTCACAACTGTTGCTATGTTTGAGCCCATTGTTGCAGCCACTGTGTCAACCCATCTCGTTGAGGGTCTTCCTGTTTTTTCGCTGACCCTCTACTTTACCAAGCATGATGTCCTTCTCCAGATAACATGTCCAAAGTACATGAGATGAAGTCTCAGCATCCTCTCTTTTAAGGGGCATCTTTTAAGGGTTCTTCTAAAGACGACGTCTGGTTTATTAGTTGTGGCAGATGCACTACGCTAATGCACGATGTTAACAATGGGGGGCATTGCGTATGGGGCATAAGGGAACTCTTTGTATCCTCTTTGACATTTTTCTGTAAATCTCAAGCTCTTCTAAGGTTTACTTTAAAAAGAAGTCATAACGGGTCTCTGGAGGACCCCAAGTAGTCACATTCTCAATCAAAATTTAAAAGACGCTATGTTGGGACTTCCATTTATGGCAATCTGGTGGTCTAGATCTTCCCCCAAGGAATCTCCCCGGTGCCAAACTCTTAAAATATGCCAGAGAAAATATTTTAAACTTCCTTTTGAAAGAACAATCGAGTAAAAGCCACAGACAGACTAGATAAAAAAAAAAAAAAAAAATTTCAGCAATATGCTTTTCACGAGACCCACCCACAGGGAGAGGCCACAGAAGGGTAGGAAGTGTCGGGGCAGAATCAGATAAACCAGGTTAAACTCGAACAACCTGATGTTGACACAGCATAAAACAGACCCAAATATTGACAGATCCACAAGATGACCTTGGCAAAATGTCTCCTAGGAATTCCGTAACAAGAGTACTGCAAGCTGGTGGCTTTGAAGGAGAGGAATTTGTTGTTTCACAGTGTTGGAGGCTGGGAGTCCAAACTCAGGGCATCACCAGGGCTGTGTTCTGTCCACTCTGGAAAAGGCCGTTCCTTGTCTCTGTCGGCTTTGGTGTCCCCAGGCCTCTCTTGGCCTTCCTTTAGCTTGTAGATGTATCTTCGCGTGGCATCTGTCTTCCTCCTGGGAGTCCTTCAGTGGGACACATGTTAAGCGCGTGACTACTTACTGAAAGGTTGGTGGTTCAAACCCACCCAGGGGTACCTCCGAAGAAGGGTCTGGAAATCTGCTTCCAAAGGGTCATAGCCGTGAAGACCCTATGGAGCGGGGCTTTTTGCTTAGGGGGCATTGAGTCTACGTTAGTGTTGGTAGAATGATTTGGAAAAGGACACCGTGAATGGCTGCATGGCTGGAAGAGCGTGATCAGTGTCGCTGAGCTGTACATGTGGCAGTTGTTGGGATGGTGCGTGGTTTGTTATATGTAGTTTCACCACAAAAAACAAAAACCTCGTGGAGCACGATCCTACTCGGACATACATGGGGCCTCCGTGAGTGGGAATGGACTCGGCGACAAGCGGTCTTGGCTTGGATCTTCCTGCCGTGTGTGATTCTGCTTCCGTGTCTCTGCTCCCCTTTTATAAGACACCACTCAGAAAAGTTCAGGTTTGAGACCCACCTGTACTGGTGTGATCGCTAAGGTTGTGTGAAAACCTGGCCGCGATCCTCAGTGGTTTGCAGTTATGATGGAGTTTGGCAGTTGTACGATGATGTGATGACTTCCATGGTGAGATTCGATACAACGCGATCCCCTCGTGATGGACTCTGCTGTGAGTAGCCAGTCGGTGGAAAGGGAGTTTCTTTGGGGGTGTGGCCTGCAACCAACATTAGGTAGACTTTCTGGCAAGGCTCCTGGGCCTTTGCTTGCTCTAAATCCTGCAGCTGGCTCCTGTTCATCCGACCTCTGGTTCTTGGGACTTGAGCTAGCAGCTTACCTGCCCTCTTCCCTGCCAGTCTTGGGATTCATTGGTCCTGACAGCCTGTGAACCAGAGCCCTGCTGTCTGACCTGCCAATCTTGGGTTCACCAACACCTGTGGCTACATGAATCAGGAGAAGCCTCCGATCCACATTCATCCTCCATAACTGTGTGAGCCACTTCCTTGATATAAATTTCTTTATAGATATTTCTACACTTTACTGGTTTTGCTTCTCTGGAGAACCCAGCCTAAGACAACTGGCGTGAACTCATTAACATAACAAAAAAACTCCTATTTCCAAACAGGGTCACTTTCAAGGTACAGAGGACTTTAACATATCTTTCTGGAGAACCAATTCAATCCACAGCAGAGTTTTATCACAATTCTCGCAACAATTAAGATCCCTGGGTGGCACAAATGGCTTGTGATTGGCTGCTGACCTAAAGGTTGGCAGCTCAAACCCACCCAATGGCTCCATGGAAGAAAGGCCTGTCGATCTGCTTCCATAAAGATTACAGCCAAGAAAACTCGATGGAGCAGTTCTACTCTGTAACTCACAGGGTCGCCATGAGTCGAAATCGACTTGACTGGCAATGGGTTTTAGTTTTGTCACAATAATTAATAGACTGAAGATACAAGGGGCCAGTACAAATTGGGTAGATTTAAACCCCACAGTTAACAGGCTGAATATTATACGCCAAATGTAGGAGACAGTATCCAGCTGTGCACATTCTTTTTAAGCACACAACGGATCATTTAAAAAAGAATCATGAACTAACCCATGAGACAGTCCCAACAATCAACAACAACAGAATGATTTAAAACATTTCTAAAAGCATTCTTCTAGACACCTAATGGGCCAAAGAAGAAATTGTGGTAGGAATTTTAAAATACTTGAAAGTGAGTGACACTAAAAAGACTGCGTTAAAAACTTGTGGGATGCACCCAGTTTGGTGAGTGGTGCCTGGGGTCTTAAAAGCTAGCAAGCGGCCATCTAAGATGCATCAATTGATCTCAACCCACATGGAGCAAAGGAGAATGAAGAATACCGAAGACACAAGGAAAATATGAGCCCAAGAGAAAGAAAGGGCCACGTAAACTGAGGCTCTATCAGCCTGAGACCAGAAGAACTAGATGGTGCCCGGCTACCACCAATAACTGTCCGGACAGGGAACACAACAGAGAATCCCTGATGGAGCAGGAGAAAAGTGGATGCAGACCTCAAATTCTAGTAAAAAGGCCAGACTTAATGGTCTGACAGACTGGAGGGACCCCAGAGGTCATGGCCCCTGAACTCTCTGTTAGCCCAAAATTAAAACCATTCACGAAGCCAATTCTTCAGACAAGGATTAGACTGGACTATAAGATATAAAATGATACCGGTGAGGAGTGAGCTTCTTGGCTCAAGTGGACACTTGAGTCTACGTGGGCAGCTTCTGCCTGGAGGCGGGATGAGAAGGCAGAGGGGGACAGGAGTTGGCTGAATGGACATGGGAAATCTGGGGTAGAGAGGAGCGTGCTGTCACATTGTAGGGAGAGCAACTAGGGTCACGTAACAGTGTATATATAAGCTTTTGTATGAGAAACTGACTTGAATTGTAAACTTTCACTTAAAGCACAATAAAAAAAAAAAAACTTGTGGGATGCAGCAAAGTCAAGCTTAGAAGGAAAGGTGTGGTCTTAATGGTTTGCGCTCAACTACTAACCTAAAAAGTTTGGCAGTTTGAACCCACCCAACAGTGCTGTGGAGGAAAGTCTGGTGATCTGTGTCCATGAAGAGTCCCATCGCCCCCGAGTCTGTTCCTACTCACAGCAACCCTATAAGACAGACTAGAGCTGCCTCCATAGGGTTTCCGAGGCTGTAATCTTTACGGAAGCCAACAGCCACATTTTTCTCCCGTGGAGCTGCTGGTGGGTTAGAACCACCGACCTTCTGGTTAGCAGCCAAGCACTTAATCACCGTGCCACCAGGGCTCCTTCTGTAAAGATTACAGCCCAGAAAACCCTATGGCGCAGTTTTACTCTGTAACACGTGGCGTCCCCATAAATTGAATTATACTCAGTGGCAACAGGTTTGTTTTTTGGCTTTTAAATACTTATATAAGATAGAGGATTGAAAGCTGATGAGTCGAGCATACAATTGACGATGCTAGAAACTGCGATAGAATAAACCCAAATAATGCAGAAGGAAGGAAATAATAAAGATAAGAACAGAGCTTAATGAAATGGGGGCAGGGGAGCAGACAGGGTATCAAAAACCAGAATTTGCTTCCTTGAAAAGATTAATAAAATTAGCAAAATTCTGGCGAATTAGATCAAAAAGAAAAAGCCAACGACAACAACATTAGGGAAGGAGAGGGAGACACAGCTTCAGGTTCAACAGGAGGTTAAAATGGTGGTGTTGTTGTTGGGGGCCATCCAGTTGTCTCAGACTCCTAGCGACCCCATGGGACGGAGTAGAGCTGCCGCATAGGGTTTCCTAGGCTGAAACCGGGCACATTGCCATGTCTTTCTCCTGTGCAGCTGCTGGGTGGGTTTGAACCTCCAACCTTTTGGTTAGTGCCCGAACAGTTAACCATTTGTGCCACCAGGGAGAATACTGTAAGAGGTTGTACAGCCTGGCAGTTTCTTCTAAACCTTCCCACACACCTACCATGAGCTCTTGGGTCTTTATTGGAAGGAAACGAAAATTGACATCCACACAAAAACCTGTACACGGATATTCACAGCAGCTTTATTTGTAACAGCCCAAAGCTAAGCACATTTTTAAGCACAATCGAAAGTGTCGTTCGGTAGGTTCTTGGTTAAACAAACAAGCACGTCCCGACTGAGGCATACTCTCAGCAACAGAAAGGAACAAACTGTTGATACGCACAACAACTGGGCGGGCCCTCAAGGGAATTAGCTGAGTGAGAAAAGCCAATCTCAAAAGGTCCCACGCTGTATGATTCCATCTATAGGACATTCTTAAAATGACACGAGTTTAGAGATGGAGAACAGATGAGTGGTTGCCGGGGTCTCGGGGACAGGTGTGGTGACAAGGGCCAGCAGGGGGGAGCCTTGAGGAGAGGAACAGTTCTGTACCTTTTTGTGGTGGCGGTCATAGGAAGCTATGCGTGTGATGAAACTGCATAGAGCTGTGCACACACATATGCACACAACATACATGCACACATACACATGACACACATGTGCACACATTGCATATGACATACACAGGTACATACATACACACGACACACAAATATACATGATACGTGCATATACACTATACGCACATGCATGTATATGGCACACACATGCACACAACCCACACATGCACACATGGCGCACACACACACACACACACACTTCAATGCGTCTCCAACTGGTATCCTCTGAGTCCGCTGGATGGATTGCACCATGTCAGCCTTCTGGAGTCGATATCGTAGTAGAGTTACACAAGATGCCTGTGCTGGGTGGCAGGGCACACGAGACCTTCCTCTACTTCCCTGTTTCTTTACAACTTCCTGTGAGTCAGTAATTATTCCAAACTAGAACATTAACAAAATGCTGTAGGCCATAAAATTTCAAAATTTTGATGAAATGGTATAGTGGCTAGAAAAACCTACATGGACAAAACTGACAAGATAAAACCAAGACTCTCTCAGGCCTCCAAGGAGTCCCAGTTGACAAAGGAGCACTGTCTTCCCAAAAAAGGGTCTGCTAAGGAACATAGAAAAAAAAAATACAAAAATAGGTTGCCATTGAATTGATTCCAACTCAAAACTACTCCATATGTGTTAGAGTACAACTGTGCTCCATAGGGTTTTCAATGGCTGATTTATTCAGAAGCAGATCACCAGGCCTTTTTCCAAGGTACCTCTGGGTGGACTCGAACTGCCATCGTTTAGGTTAGCAGCTATTTTAGTCATTTAGTGCTCCTATTAGCAGAAATGCCCCAAGGGGATGGCTTTAACACAGAGAAATTTATTCTCTCACAGTTTTGGAGGCTAGAAGTCCAAATTCAGGTGCGAGCTGAAGGGGAAGGCTTTTTCTCTCTGTTGGCTCTCAGGGAAGATCCTTGTCATCAATCTTCCCCTGGTCTGGGAGCTTCTCAATGCAGGGACCCCAGGGCCAAAGGATGCACTCCGCTCCTGGCTCTTTTTTCTTGGTGGTATGAGGTTCCCCTCCTCTCTGCTCACTTCTCTCTTTTATATCTCAAAAGAGATTGACTCAGGATACAACCTAATTGTGGAAAGACTGGAACACTTATACACTGCTGGTGGGAATATAAAATGGTACAACCACTTTGGAAATCAATTTGGCACTTCCTTAAAAAACTAGAAATAGAACTACCATACGATCCAGCAATCCCACTCTTTGGAATATATCCTAGAGAAATAAGAGCCTTTACACAAACAAATATATGCACACCCATGTTCATTGCAGCACTGTTTACAATAGCAAAAAGATGGAAGCAACCAAGGTGCCCACGAACGGATGAACGAATAAATAAATTATGGTATATTCACACAATGAAATATTATGCATTGACAAAGAACAATGGTGAATCCGTGAAACATTTCATAACATAGAGGAATCTGGAAGGCATTATGCTGAGTGAAATTAGTCAGTTGCAAAAGGATAAATATTGTGTAACACCACTATTATAAGAACTCGAGAAATAGTTTCAGCAGAGAAGAGAATATTCTTTGACGGTTACGAGAAGGGGGAGGGAGGGAGGGAGGGAGAAGGGTTTTCACTAATTAGAGAGTAGACAAGAACTATTTTAGGTGACGGGAAAGACAGCACGCAATATGGGGGAGGTCAGCACAACTGGACTAAACCAAAAGCAAAGAAGATTCCTGAATAAACTGAACACTTCGAAGGCCAGCATAGCAGGGGCAGGGGTTTGGGCACCATGGTTCAAGGGACATCTAAGTCAATTGGCACAATAAAATCTATTAAGAAAACATTCTGCATCCCACTTTGGAGAGTGACATCTGGGGTCTTAGACACTAGCAAGCGGCCATCTAAGATGCTTCAATTGGTCTCAACCCACCTGGAGCAAAGGAGAATGAAGAACAACAAAGACACTAGGTAATTATGAGCCCAGGAGGCAGAAAGGGCTACATAAAGCAGAGACTCCATTAGCCTGAGACCAGAAGAACTAGATGGTGCCTGGCTACAACCGATGACTGCCCTGACAGGGAACGCAACAGAGAACCCCTGAGGGAGCGGGAGAGCAGTGGGATACAGACCCCAAATTCTCATAAATAGACCAGACTTAATGGTCTGACTGAGACTAGAAAGACCCCAGAGGTCATGGTCCCCAGACCTTCTATTGGCCCAGGACAGGAACCATTCCTGAAGCCAACTCTTCAGACAGGGATTGGACTGGACTATGGGATAGAAAATGATACGGGGGAAGAAAGAGCTTCTTGGATCAAGTAGACACATGAGACTATGTTGGCATCTCCTGTCTAAAGGGGAGATGAGAGGTTAGAGGGGGTCAGAAGCTGGCCGAATGGACATGAAAAGAGAGAGCAGAGGGAAGGAGTGTGCTGCCTCATTAGGGGGAGAGCATTTAGGAGTATATAGCAAGGTGTTTATAAGTTTTTGTATGAGAGCCCGACTTGATTTGTAAACTTTCACTTAAAGCACAATAAAAATTAAAAAAAAAAGATACACCCTAATCCTGTAGATGGAGTCCTGCTTCATTAACGTGACTGCCTCTAATCCTGCTTCGTTAACATGATGGAGGGTAGAATTTATAACACGGAGGATAATCAAATCAGATCACAAAATGGCGGACAACCACACAATACTGGGAATCATGGCCTAGCCAAGTTGACGTGTATTTTTGGGGGACACAATTCAATCCATAACAGCAGCTGTGTGCACTACCCGTTTGTACCATCCAGGGGCTCTGAGAAACAAAGAAGGAATGACAGAATCAGTGTATTAGTTATCTATGGTTGTGTGAACCTGTACATAGATCAAGAGGCAATTGTCCAAACAGAACAGGGGATACTGCCTCATTTAAAGTTAGGAAAAGTGTGCATCAGGGTTGTATCCTTTCACCACACCTATTCAATTTGTACGCTGAGCAAATAATCCGGGAAGCTGGTCTATATGAAGAACAGGGCATCAGAATTGAGGGAAGACTCATTAACAACTTGAGATGTGCAGGTGACACAACCTTGCTTGCTGAAGGGAAGAGGACTTGAAGCACTTACTGACGAAGATCAAAGGCCACAGCCTTCAGTTTGGATTACACCTCAACATAAGAGAACAAAAATCCTCAGAACTGGACCAATAAGCAACATCATGATAAACGGAGAAAAGATTGAAGTTGTCAAGGATTTCATTTTACTTGGATCCACAGTCAACACTCACGGAAGCAGCAGTCAAGAAATCAAGAGACACATTGCATTGGGCAAATCTGCTGCAAAGGACCTCTTTAAAGTATTGAAAGGCAAAGATGTCACCCTGAAGACTAAGGTGCGGCTGACCCAAGCCATGATGTTTTCAGTCGCCTCATATGCATGTGAAAGCTGGACAATGAAACAGGATACCAGCGAAGAACTGACGCCTTTGAATTGTAGTGTTGGCAAAGAATATTGAACACACCATGGACTGCCAAAAGAACGAACAAATCAGTCTTGGAAGAAGTCCAACCCGAATGCTCCTTAAAAGCAAGGATTGCGAGACTATGTCTCACAGACTTTAGACGTGTTATCAGGAGGCACCATTCCCCGGAGAAGGACATCATGCTTGGTGAAGTAGAGGGTCAGTGAAAAGGGGGAAGGCCCTAACGATGTGGACTGACACAGTGGCTACAACAATGAGCTCAAGCATAACAACGATTGTGAGGACGGCACAGGACCGGGCAGTGTTTCGTTCTGTTGTGTGTCGCTATGAGTCGGAACCGACTCGACGGCATCTAACAACAACAACAACAAAGCCACATAACAAATTACCGGAAATGTAGTAACTTCAGACAACATTTACAGCTCCAAACCCTGTTGCGCACAGTTCTACTCCGCACACCTGGGGTCACCAAGGGTCAGCTAGTGGACCGTAATGTAATATAATCGCCATCCAGGATGCAGTCTAATGTGACGTCAGTGGAGGTCATCCCAGTGTAGGGTGGACCCTAAGCCTAATCACTTCTGAGTTATATAAAGAGTAGCGCTCACACACACACACACACACACACACACACGTGCATGAGGGAAGACAAATCCTGTGTGAGGATCATCTACAAGCTAAGGACAAAGGAACGCCCAGGAGGGCCGACAAGGAAGGAACTGACCCAGCCGAGACCCTGATTTGGACTTTTAGCCTTAGACCAGTGAGGACAACCATTTCTGTTTTCTAAGCCACCCCCTCGTGGGGCTTCTGCTGCAGCAGCTCTAGGGCACCGAGGCAGCCTCCATCAGCTCCCTGCTCCCAGAGGCACCTCTCACCATGGCAGCTGGCTTCCAGCAGAGTGAGCCCAGGGCAGCGAGAGAGGACGAGAAGGTGGGAACCAGGGTCTTTTCGTAGCCAGTCGTGGAAGTGGCACCACTCACTCTCGCCTCATGCTGTTCGTTAGGAGGCGCCTCCCCTCCTCCCCAGTCCAGTCCACCATTAAGAGGAGGGGGCTGCACTGGGCATGAATACCAGGAGGCAGGGTCCAGGATACTGGTCTGGACAGTCCCCACCCCAATCAGAAACTCACCGTTCGCAATAACTAGTGGACTCATTGATTCTACGGAAATCGCCCACACAATAAAGCCTGGAGGAGTGTGTGTGGGGTCTGGGTATCATCCTAACACCTGCAGATAACAAAGTCATTGATTCCACGAGGATCGTCCACACAGTAAGGCCTGGAGGAGCATGTGTGGGACCTGGGTATCATCCCAACACCTGCAGATGACAAAGTCGTTGATTCCACGAGCATCGTCCACACAGTAAGGCCTGGAGGAGCGTGTGTGGGACCTGGGTACCATCCTAACACCCGCAGATGACAAAATCATTTATTCCACGAGGATCGTCCACACAGTAAGGCCTGGAGGAGCGTGTATGGGACCTGGGTACCATCCTAACACCTGCAGATGACAAAATCATTGATTCCACGAGGATCGTCCACACAGTAAGGCCTGGAGGAGCATGTGTGGGATCTGGGTATCATCCTAACACCCTCAGATGATGGAGTCATTGATTCCATGAGGATCGTCCACACAGTAAGGCCTGGAGGAGCGTGTGTGGGACCTGCACCCGCAGATGACAAAGTCATTGATTCCACGAGGATCGTCCACACAGTAAGGCCTGGAGGAGCATGTGTGGGACCTGGTTATCATCCTAACACCCTCAGATGATGGAGTCATTGATTCCACGAGGATCGTCCACACAGTAAGGCCTGGAGGAGCGTGTGTGGGACCTGGGTATCATCCTAACACCCGCAGATGACAAAGTCATTGATTCCACGAGGATCGTCCACACAGTAAGGCCTGGAGGAGCATGTGTGGGACCTGGGTATCATCCTAACACCCGCAGATGATGGAGTCATTGATTCCATGAGGATCGTCCACACAGTAAGGCCTGGAGGAGCGTGTGTGGGACCTGGGTATCATCCTAACACCCGCAGATGACAAAGTCATTGATTCCACGAGGATCGTCCACACAGTAAGGCCTGGAGGAGCGTGTGTGGGACCTGGGTATCATCCTAACACCTGCAGATGCCAGACTAGCCGCAGAGAAAAGATGCAGCTTTACAAGGGCAATAGCTGGCTGTCACCCAGTGATCAAACTTAGCCTCACTGAGGGGGCGACCAGCCCCTCAGGTGGGGCTATAGATGCACAGAGTGTCCCCATATCACCGAAGAAAGATTCTTGCCTAGGACGGCTGAGCTCCCATCTCATTAGCCGATAGCTCTGACCCCCAGTTACAGGAAGAGCAAGGGAGAGAGGAGCTTATAAAATGGTGGCCAAGGAGACAGGAACACGCAGAGCCTGGGGTCTTTGGACAGCTGACCCAGACTCCGGAGGAAGCTAGGGCGTCGGGGGAGAGTGCTGAGGGTGTGGGGACGGGGCTGTTCTAGATTATAGAGACCGGAGAGTCATACCCAGAGCATGGTGCTTGATTGAATCTTGGTTTGAGCGAACTAGCAAAAGCCATATTGGGAATGTGGGGGAAATTGTTTTTTATGCTCTTAGGGGGTTATTGTTCATTTAGCTAGACTGGTAATGGTATTGTGGTTTTATAGAATATCCTTTCCTTTTGGAGATGAACGCTGAACTGTTACTCTGTATGTGGTTGAAGTGTCATGAAGTCTATAATTTACTTTAAACATTTTTATATCAATGGATAGGAGAAACACAGAAAGAGAGAAAAGGGAGAGAGAGCAAACACAAGCCAGGCAAAATGCTAACAATTTAATTACAATTTGAATCGAGGTGGTAGGTATATGCATTTTTATTGCATTATTTTTCTACTTTTTTGTGTTAACGTTTTCATTAGAAGTTAAAAAAAAAAAAAATTAAGAACATTTGTTTACCAAAAGTCACCGTAAAGAAAGTGGAAGTCAAACCACAAATTAGGAGACATTATTTGCCGTAAATCTAAGCAACACGTGATTCCTGTCTACAGATACATAGAACTCCCTCATAAATCAGTAAGAAAAAAGCATAAGATTCAATATAACAATGGGTAAAAAAAAACAAGACAGAAAAGGAAACAGAACTGGTCAGTAAACACAGGAAATTCCAGTGAATAAAAAGAAAATGCAAATTCAAAGCATACTTTGACACCATTTTTCACCTGCCAGATTGACAAACTTTAAAAATATGTGGGTGTTTATGGAGCAACCAGATACCTGTGCACTGCTGGTGGGAGTGAACACTGGGACCCTGTTGTGGATTGAATTGTGTCCCCCCAAAAATATGTGTCAACATGGCTAGGCCATGATTCCCAGCATTGTGTGGTTGTCCTCCATTTTGTGATCTGATGTAATTATCCTCCATTTTTGTGATCGGATGTAATTGTCCTCCATTTGTGATCTGATGTAATTATCCTCCATTTTGTGATCTGATGTAATTATCCTCCATTCTGTAGTGCACTGTAAACCCTAGCCTCTGTGCCTGTGGTTATGGTCCCATTTGGGAGTCAGCTGTCCATTATGTTAATGAGGCAGGATTAGGTCATGTTTAATGAGGATTAGGGTGGGCTGCAACACCCTTACTCAGGTCCCAGCCCTGATCCAATGTAAGGGGAACTTCCCTGGGGTGTGGCCTGCATCACTTTTTATCTTACAAGAGATAAAACAGAAGCAGCAGAGAGAGAGGGACCTCCTACCACCAAGAAAGAAGGGCCAGGAGCAGAGTTCATCGTTTAGACCCAGGATCCCTGAGGGGGGTACCCTGGAGAAGATTGATGACAAGGACCTTCCCCCAGAGCTGACAGAGAGAAAGCCTTCCCCTGGAGCTGGCACCCTGTATTCGGGATTCTAGCCTATAGACTGGGAGAGATTAAACTTGTGTTTGTTGAAGCCATCCACCTGTGGTATTTCTGTTATAGCAGCACTAGGTGATAAGACAGACCCTCTCCTGGAGACACCCCTGCAATACCCAGTCAGAGGCCTGTGTACATGTCCAGTGACTCAGCAAGCCCTCTTCTGGGTGGATATCCTGAGGCAGAGCTTTTCAACCTGCGAGTTGTGCCCCTTGGCTCTTGTTGTTAGTTGCCTTCGAGCTATCTCCCGCTTTGGGGGACCTAACCTACGACAACGAAACAGTGCCCCGTGCTGCACCGTTTTGGTTGGAGTCCATTGTTGTGCCTATCACTTTGTCATCCTGTGGCCGCTTTGTGTTGCTGTGAGGCGGGAAGCTATGCCATCAGTATTTCAAATACCAGCAGGGCCAGCCGCGGTGCACAGGCTTCAGCAGAGCTTCTAGACTAAGACTAGGAAGAGAGGCCTGGTGATCTGCTTCTGAAAATTAGCACCCCTTAACAGGGGACTTGAAGTCAGGGGGTGACACCAACTGCAGCCGTAGTTTCAGATACTCATGGGAGCAGTCCGTACAGGCTTTGACCAGTGAATAAGTTGTTTTTTCTTTTCCTCTTAAATCTATCCCGATCTGCAGAGAACCACAGAGGCTGTTTGCCTTCACCCAGGAGGGCCAGTAGTATTGTCTCACTTCCAGATGACAGGAACGCTCTGGCACTCAGCCATCCTTTAGCCACAGAGACCTTAACCATTTCCCCGCCCACAGGACTTTGTGCTGGTGGGACCAGAGAAAGGACGGAGTTGTGGCTTTGTTAAATACCATGCATGGCAAAGCATGGGAAGGAAGCTCTGTGGGGTCGTGTTTTCTCCGTTAAGTTTCTCTCTGGGGTACGATGGACTGAGCGTGCCACCTCCGGGGCAAAGCACAAGTTGCTGCACCCTGGATTATCTACTACTCAGAGAGAGGCGGAATCCCTGGGTGGTGCAAACAGTGAGCATGCTCGGCTGCTAACTGAAAGGTTGGAGGTTCACGTCCACCCAGAGGTGCCTTGGAAGAAAGGCCTGGCAATCTACCTCCAGAAAATAAGCCAGAGAAAAGTCCGCGGAGTGGAGTTCTGCTCTGACGCACATGGGGTCACTGTGAGTGGCAACTAGTAAAAAAGAGGTGCGACACCTTTGGGAGGAAACAGACCACATTCGAGTGTGTAGCTATATGTAAGAGGCCAAGCAGGTTACCCACTTTGAGCAGGACACAGAGCAAGAGAAGTTGCCCCAGGTGGCCCAGACTTCCCGGTAGCAGGTCGTGCCACTCGGCTGCTGTGCCTAGGGACTTGAGGGTTCCAGTGGCATCTTGGCTGATGGGAGAATCACAGTGCTGTGAGTCGTGGCACGCAGCTGCGCCCTCTTTGGCAGGGGATTCTTCTCCCTTTGGGACACAGTGTTTGGCTTCTCCCTGCCTGTGTGCACCAGGTGTGACCAAAACTGCTTGTCATGGACTGGGTGTCATCTGGGCCCCGGGACCATGAAGCTGCGTCGGCCCAGGAGTACTCTGTCCTCAAGTGAAGTGGTAATAACTAGACTCTCACAAGGTCCTTGTGACCGTGTGTCAAAGAACACTGAACGGACCATGGACTTCCAGAAGAACGAACACATCTGTCTTGGAAGAAGTACAACCTGAACGCCCTTTAGAAGCGAGGATGGCGAGACTCTGTCTCACATACTTTGGACGTGTTGTCAGGAGGGACCAGCCCCTGGAGAAGGACATCATGCTTGGTAAAGAAGAAGGTCAGCAAGAAAGAGGAAGACCCTCAACAAGGTGGATTCATACAGTAGCTACAATGATGGGCTCAAGCATAGCGACGATTGTGAGAATGGCGCGGGACCAGGCTGTGTTTCGTTCTGCTGTGCACGGGGTTGCTCTGAGTCAGAGCAGACTCAGGGGTACCTAATCGACAACAACCCTGTGGCAGGCAAGCACCCTCCTCCCCGTCACCAGAACTTGCCCAGTGGAACCCTTAGCAAAGCAGACGTGGAGGTAGGCATGGAGGCTGCACATGGGCCCGCCCACGAAGTCTTCCCCTTGTGGAGGCCCACCCAGACACTACGACGGTGGGATGCCCGGTCTGCCAGCAGCAGTGGCCATTCTGAGCCATAATGTGGCATCTCACTCCACGGAGACCAGCCTGCCACCTATGGAAGTTAAAAGGGCTCTGACATTCCTGTCCTGCTGTCAGTTACATGGGGGTGCTGGCCTAGGCTGGGTCAATCTGGTGTTCCACCCAGAAGTCTGGATTTTGAAGAAATGATACTATCTTAGTCACCTAGCACTGCTGTAACAGAAATATCACAAGTGGACAACTTTAGCAAACAGGAATTTATTCTCCCACAGTCTAGGAGGCTAGAGGTCCAAATTCAGGGTGCCAGCTCCAGGGGAAGGCTTTCTCTCCCTGTTAGCTCTAGGGGAAGGTCCTTGTCGCCAATCTTCCCCTGGTCTAGGAGGTTCTCAGCACAGGGACTCCGGGTCCAAACGATATACTCTGCTCCCAGCATTGCTTTCTTGATGGTATGAGGTTCCTCTCCTTTCTGCTCGCTTCTTTCTTTAATATCTCAAGAGATTGACTCAACATACAACCTAATGCTGTAGATTGAGTCCTGCCTCGTTGACATAACTGCCTGTAATCCGACCTCATTAACATCATGCTGTTGCCCTCGAGTTAATTCTGACTCACTGTGACACTATAGGATAAAGAAGAGCTGCCCCATAGGGTTTACAAGGAGCTGCTGGTGAGTTTGAACTGCCAGCCTTGTGATTAGCAGCTTGAGCTCTTAACCACTGCACCACCAGGGCTCCCATTAACTTAACAGAGGTAGGATTTACAACACAGAGGATGATCGCATCAGATTACAGAACGGAGGACAACCACACAATACTGGGAATCATGGCCTAGCCAAGTTGACACACATTTTGGGGGGACACAGTTCAATCCGTAACAGGTACAAACACCCAGGGACAGTTAGAGCTAGTTCATCTCAGTGGTGGTTTGAATGTCTGTGGTGGGCAGGTTTTCTAAAACGGATGCCTCAAAATATCCCACCTCAATCCCTGGACCTGTGAATGTGACAAGGTATCCCTCCCATGGTTATGTTATGCCACCTGGCACAGTTAACCTTAAGGTGGGGAGATTATCGGGGTGGGGGTGATATAATCATGTGAGTCCTTAAAAGCAGAGCGCTTTCTCTGCCAGTGGCAGAGTGAAGAGTGGAGGGATTGGAATTGTGAGGTGTACCGGACACGATGCAGGTTTGACGGTGGAGGAGGACCTGTGAGAAGGAATGTGAGCCGTCTTCTGGAGCAAAGAATGGCCCCAGCTGACAGCCGGCAGGGAAGCAGGACGTTGTTCCTACAACCACAGGTGTGAAAGATTGAATTATGTCCCCGCGATATAAGTGTCAGAATCCTAACCCCCATACCTGTGGATGTGATCCCATTTGGGAATAGGGTTTTCTTTGTTGTGTTACTGACGCCATCTCAGTGTAGGGTGGGTCCTAAACCCAGTCACTGCTGAGTGACACAGTGAAAACTGTGAGAGCTGGAACTCGAAGGACTGCCTTGTTTTTCTGGGTCCTGCACGCTTTCTGCCTTTGACAGGGTACACTCTTACCACTTTTCTACTGCTGGTTTTAGTGGAAAATATTTCCGTTTTCCTTCTCTGACAAGTTTCCGTCTTATACAGGTTCCGTCTTTTGCAGGTTTTGCTATAAGGAGCAGCAGAGACAAGCTAGCAGACACAGGAGGAAGACATCAGAAGACAGGAGGCCGAAGCACCTACAAGCCAGGACCTCCAAGGAATGTTGCAGGCTACAGAAGCTGAAAGAGACAGAAAAGGACCACCCCCTAGAGCCACTTGCTGAATGTGGACGTCTATCTTCCCAAACTGTGAGAAAACAAGTGTGTATGCTAGCTACTGGAGACAGCAAGGAGCTGAGTTCCACCAGCCAGTGACCTAATGCGCCCGGATGGGGATTCGTCCAAAGAGAGAGCCTCCAGAGAAAGCCCAGTGTGGCCAACCCTTTGATTTAGGACTTGTGAGACCCCCTGCGGAAAACCCAGTCACACCTGACTTCTGTTAGCTGTGATGGACTACCAAATGGGTGTTGTTTCCAGCTTCTCAGTCTGTGGGTTCATTTGCCACCCAGCAAAGAAAATGAGCAAAGGGGGTGTCCTGGAGAAGTGGTCTTGGAGACAGCTTCTCAGCTATTTTCCAGCAGTTTGACTTGTGCTGTTACCTAAAAACTGGCTTGTGTTCTTCCTCATCGTCCCAGCCGGTTCCCATGGAGTCTGTGAAATGACCCCCTATTTCTCCATTTGTCTGAAAGGGAGGCTGTTCACGTGGTCGGGGCTTTTCCCTTCCCCACCCCACCAGAGTTGTGGAGGAAAGCGGCTCAAAAGCTTCGCCTTAAGGGTCACTTAAGGGCTGATGGCCCGGAGCACCTTTCAGTCCGTAGGCAGACAGGTGGCAAGACAGGCCTTGAGGCAGACACTCAGTTGTGTTGGCACCACCTGAGGCCATCTGCACGTCCTCTGCAGCCCAGGTGATCATCAAAAGCCTGCATTTCAGGGGTGCTGGAGCGTGGGGCCGCCTGGGAGTATCTGGAGATGCTGGGCTCCCGGGGCCGCCTGCCACGGGCTCTGAGAAGCAGAGGGGAACACATGGCTGGCACCCGGCAGGATGCCCACAGAGAGAAGGGCTCCATACCGCCAGAGGCAGAGTGACAGGGTGGATGGAGGACGTGGAAGGGCTGTCCCCAGGACCTTGGGGGTAGCAGGGGCCCTTGGCTGCTGGCTGGGGTCCTCCCAGGCTCCCTGTGTGTGAAAACCCCTGTTGTCCCCCAGGATCAGAGATCCTGGCCTGAGCTGCCATCTGGACCCCGAAACGCCTGTCTCTCCTAGTTGGTAGAGACATCAGGGATTGGGGCCAAGCAGAGATGGGTTCAGGGGCCCTGGTGGTTAGGCACTCGGCTGCTAACCGAAAGGTCGGCAGTTTGAACGCAGCACCTGCTGAGTGGGAGAAAAGGGGTGGCAGTCTTCTTCCATAAAGATTAAAAAAAAAAAAAAATTACTGCCGTTAAGTCGATTCCAACTCAGCGAACCCATAGGGTTTCCAAGGCCGTAACTCTTTACGGAAACAGGCTGCCACATCTTTCTCCCGAGGAGCCGCTGGTGGTTTCAAAGCACCAGCCTTTGGTTAAGCAGTTGGCTGCATTAACCCCTGTCCCGCTAGGGCTCCTCAGTTACAGCCTTGGAACCCCTGTGGGGCAGTTCTACTCTGCCCTGGGGCACCTGCAGGAGTTGAGGTCAGCCGGACGGCAGCGGGTGAGAGGTAGGTTTGCGGGTAGGCCGCAGGTCGGAGGACATGCGGGTCTTGTACTGCCTGGGTGTCCTGACCACTTCTCCCTCAGTGTGACCGCCCACCCGCAACATGCTTCCTCCAGGCCCTGGGGCCCACTCGGGGCGGCAGACATAAAGAAGGGGCATCTCTGGGTGGGAAGAGGCAGACAGTCTCCAGCAGGTGATGGCTTGAGAGCCACCCTGCCTCCTCCAGGGACCTCAGAGGGGTGGGGCGGGCTGGGACCTACCGTGGTGTCAGGGTGTATGTGCCTCGGTGGTCCAAGCTGCAGCCAGAGCGTATGGCCGCCCAGAGGAAGGAGCTGAGCAACATCGCATATACCTGGTGGGGGGTAAGGCCGTGGAGAGGCCCGGAGGGGACGTGAGCACCTGCACCAGGCCCGGGGGAGGGGCTCTCTGTCCCGCTGGGAGATTTCTGAACTCTATGTGGCTCGGAAGGAGCCCCCCACCAGGCCGCCTCCCCAGGGCCAGTGGCCCTCTCCTCCCTCTGTCCTTCTGGGATGTGGGGATGGACAGGTGGAGGGAGATGGAGGCGGGGGAGGGGGAGGGTACCGTGAAGGCAAGGACGAGGCCAGCCAGGGCGGTGACAATGCTCAGGTGTGTCCTCAAGAAGCTCCTGACGCCCTGCAGGCAGTCCTGGGAAGAGGGGTGCACATGGCAGCCTGACCAGCCCCTCCCTGCCCAGGGTGCGCCCAGCCAGGCTGAGTGCTGGGTGATGGGAAGACAGAGGGTGGGACAGTCCCGAGAAAACCACCCGGAGTTCAGGGAAAAGAGCATCGCAAACAGGTGCCTCGGGCAGTGGGGTCACCAGGGTTGGTGTCACCCCCCATGGACCTCCTCCCGTACCAGACCACACAGAATCCTTAGTCATGTTTTTTGTACTGATGTTATTTGTAAATCGTAATTCCCCTATATCACTCCTTCTTTTCCTTTAATCACTAGCTCGTTCTCAAAAAGGTTATATTGATAGAGGTTCACGAATACTAATTACCACAATATTGTAGCTAAAACACCAGAAAATTTGACAAATTCAGCAACTGTAAAAACACTGGCATCGATGCAAACCACAGCCGGTACTTGTAGTGTGTGTGCAGACGAAACCACGTGATTCAAGGCATCATTGTGAATGAGCGATCCCACGGAGTAGGTTCCGACTCACAGCGACCCTACAGGCAGAGCAGAACTACCCGGTGGAGTTTCCAAGGAAAGCCCGGTGGACTCGAACTGCCACTGTGCCACCAGGGTTTCCGGAGCTCATGAGAAGATTCAAAAAGTAAATTGGCACAGAGTTTTAGTTTTGTAGGTATATTGATACATGTAAGTTGGGCTTAAGAAAAATGTTTTTGTTATTATAACTAACTACAGGGATATTTTTATAAAAAATAAATTTCTGCTGAAACATTGCACAAAAATTTTTATAGACAGTCATTTTGGTGTCACTTCATCCGACAGTGTCATCTGGTGAGGTCCACCCCTTCCGACTTCCCTAGGGACACCACTGGCCCCAGGCACATCTCCCAGCTCACCAGTCACCCGGGTGTCTGTCCGTGGTGGGCCACACGTCTGGCTCCTGGGCAGGGCGGGTCTAGCTCACTCTGGGTCCCAGTGCCCGCCCAGGGTCAGCACACAGTAGCCCTGGCAAGGAAGTGCCAGCCATGGAGACCACTGGTAGACGGGCCAGCCAGCCGGGGTCCTGGGGCCATGCCAGCGTCCTGGATCCCTGATGGCTTCCCGTGCCGCCGAGGACCCAGCATCCACACAGCTTATGTCTGACCCACCCACAGGGTGGTCTTTGGTTTTGGGGAGGACATGGACCTCTGGGAGGAGGATGGGAAGGGCTCCAGCCATGTGGCCCAGCTCTGAGGGCGCAGTGGGGAGGAGAGGAGGCTGGCCTGGTGCCTCTGTACCCCTCCATTTGTCCATTTGTCTGTCCAGCAGGCTCAAGCCCTTGGGCTTCCCTGGAGGTGTGGGCTCCTGGCTCCTGGCGCACCAGGCACTCAGGTTTGTCCAAAGTGGAACGTGTGCTGGCTGCTTCCGAGGCCTTGGGCAGCACCTGGCTGGGCTGGCCTGGGGGTCCCGTGGGAAAACAAACCCTAATCAGCCCCCTCTCCCTCCTCTTGGGCGAATACCACACTTCCTCTTTGGAGGCAGGCCAGGGACAGATGGACGGAGGGATGCTGGGGCTGGACATACCTCCAGCTCAAGTCTACACCCTACCCCACTCCACTCACCTCTAGGGCGGCCCAGCAACCATGCCACCTTCCTGTGCCCCAACACCCCCCTTCCATCCCGGGGGTGCATAAAGCGGGCACTCACCCCCTGTGACTGGAGGAATCCCCTGCAGGGCACAGAGCAGGCTCCCTGGTTCTCAGCCCCTCCCAGCCCCGGCCCTCCCCGCCAGCGGCCTGGCCTGTGCTGGCTGAAGAGCTAGGCGCTGTGCTGGCTCCGGCCCCGGCCCAGCAAGCTGTGTCCGACCCTCCTGTCTGTTCTTGGAGGGACGCCAGGGGCCTCTTGCTGTGAGGCCAGGCGGTTTGTTTCCAGGACAGCAGGGGGATGGGAGGTGGCCCATGGCTGGCCAGGCAGTGGATGGGAGGCAGGGGCAGAGACAGGGAGGGGAGGGGAGGGCCCAGCCCAGCAGTCTCAGGAAGAAGGTGTTTCCCTGCCTTGGACCACCCTCTGCCCCGGCCCACCCTCTGGCCTCCTTGCTCCCTGCTTGGAATGTCCTTCCAGGCCCTTCACAGCAGGACTCCAAGACCACAGCCCTCAGACACCTGCCCCCTCCCCCAGGCAGCGCTGACTGCCCCTGCTGTACAGGATATGGGCACAGTCACGCTCTGTCTGTCTCCCTTCTGCTCCCCGTGCTTCTAGAGGCTTCTGAGGGTGGGGTCAGTGGCTTAACCGTGGCAGGGTCTCCATGCCTGGCCTCAGGAGCCTGAGCTGGGGTTGTGTGTGTGAGTGGGTGAAGGCAGAAGAGGTCCTGTCATCAGGCTCATCTTCCTGACGCAGCCCAGCCCCCACAGGCTTCACACAAAACAACTTCTCCCTCTGGGCCACACCGAAACCTTCCTGGGAGGCTGAGAGGGGAGGCATGTCCCTGGGGGCTGGGGTGGAGCCCCATGTACCCAGCTGCCCCCCTCCCATGTTGGCCTCTGGGCCTGGCCAGCGTGCCGTCTCCTCCTCACCTCTCTCTTGGCCAGCTCCCCGGGACACAGCCCCGCTTCGGCATCCCCCAGCAGGCTGAAAGGAGACTGCTTGCCACAGCACTGGAACTGCAAGACCAGATGGGCAGGATGTGGATATAAAACCCCAGGAAGTGGGCAGCACAGCTTTAGGATTCCTGTCAGACAGGTGGGGAAACTGAGGCAGGGGGGGAAATAAGGACCCAGGTGGGGTCCAGAAGAGCCGGGTCCCTGCCAGAGACCAGGGCTGGGCTCAGGGAAGGCTCAGCTGCCTCTGCTGGGCCTCCCAGTCCTGGGCAGGCCGAGGTCTGCTAAGAAGAATGGTGGTTTCCCCTCCCAGCCCCCGCCTGCAGGGCTTTCCCTGTAGAAAGAGGGGGAATCAGCCTGCCCTGTCACGATGGTGCCGCTCACACAGGAAAAACAAAAAACAGTTGCCGTTGAGTCAATTCTGACTCATAGCAACCCCACGTGTGCGGAGTAGAACTGTGCTCTGCAGGGTTCTCAAGGTTGGTGACCTTTCTTCCGAGATGCCTCTGGTGGGTTTGAGCTGCCAACCCATTGCACCACCCAAAGGTCTGCTTGCACTGTAGGCCCTCAATAACACCGTGCTGACCAACAACTGACCACCTGGTCGGCTATCTTCCAGGGCTAGAGCTGGTGTCTTGGGCATGTGACCAGCACAGTCACACGGGGTCCCGTGAACAGGAGGCCTGGTGCTCATTTTATCTCTGCCGTCACCATCTTGAAGTTCTTCATTGGTTTTGAACTAGTGGCCCCCCATTTTCATTTTGGACTGGGCCCCACAAATTCTGTAGCCAGCCCTGCCCAGGGCAGAGGGAGAAAGATGTGGGCACTTGGTCCCATCCACAGAGGGGCCTGTGTCCTGGGACCCTGCTTAGCATATGGCCCTGGGCCTGTGGAGTGTGGACGGCTGTCCCGTGTCCCTCTTCCAGGTCATGGCATTGCGTGCACGCTGGGAGGCTGACCAGCGCACCCCTCCCCCACCACGCTCACCGTGTCCTGGATGGCTGCCAGCTTCTGCCCCCAGACGCTGGACGGGCTCTGAACGGCCTGCTCATACACCAGGTCATAGGTGTCCAGCACAGCGTCCTCTACCTGCTCAGAGAACGGGAGGGGCTGGTCCCTGGGAGGCCAGCTGAGCCACCTGTCCTCCACAGGCCTCCCCGCCCCCCACGTAGACCTCCCTGCAGCCCTCCTGCTCTGGGAGGGTCTTGCGGATGAACCAGAGCCCCCAACCCTGCTGCCCACCCCCAGCTCTGGCTGCAGGGCCCAGAGGGGGCCAGCCCAGAGGGGTGTCCACCCTGTTCCAACAGATCTGGAAGTGGACGGTGGGGCAGAGAAGTGGACAGCAGGCCAGCGGAGCAGCCCAGGAGAGGCCTCTTGCCAAGGGATCCCAGTGACCCTCCTCAGTCTTTCCCCAGGGACCCCCAGCTGTGTTCCCAAAAGCCTGGGCAGCTGGACTCCTGGCCAGGGACACTGTGGGTGCCTCGGGCTGGCATGGAGGACAGCAGGCCTGGCTGGGCCAATGTCTCGCTGCTCTCCTCCTCCTCCTCTCCGCTGGCCTCCCCACCCTAGCTGAAAGGCCCTCTCCCTGCCAAGTTATCCCTTTAAAAAAAAGCTGGAATCTCCCCTTCTCCAGGCAGGCCCCTCTGACCGCTCCAGGGGTCGCTGATCTGACACAAGCTGAGGCCCTATTTGAGCTTCACCGTCCTGAAGCTAGCACCTCCCTCACTCGCCCAACTCACTGATGCCCCCTTTCCCACCTCAGATCCCCGGCCCCTTCCTCCCCTCGTCCCCCTCCCATGCCAGGCTGACGGTGAGGACTCAGGGGCTGCCCCAAATAGCTAGCGGGTGAGCAGAGGATCCAGGCCCGCCCCACGGACTCACATCTGCTCTCCAGAAAGACAGGGGGCTGCCCCCGGGTTCCCACTGCAGCTGGGGCCCCACCAGCAGGAGCCTGGGAGACTGGTGGGCAGGCCTTGCAAAGCTCTGGTGCCCCTCCACAGGGACCAGATGGACAGTCCACTCCAGTGTCACTCCTGGCATTAGTTAATTCTGGTGCTGGTTAGCAAAGGCTAGACATGGCTCTGGCCACTAGTCCCAACTTGGGTGGCCTTTTCCTCCCCGCCCACTGAGAAGGGCAGCACCCTGGGCTGTGGAGCAGAGGTCCAGCTGGCCAAGGCTGCAGAAGGGCCAGGGCTAGCAACGACATGGAGTAGGGTCCTGCTGGGCCAAGGCGTGAAGGCTGAGATGCCATCCCCGTGGAAGGAGGTCTTGGTGGGGGTGACAGTGAGGGCACATATAACCATGGCAGATGGGCCAGCGAGGACCCCTCATCCTGGTCCATCCCCCAACCCTCCTTCTCAGCTCCGGACGACTGTCTCTCCATCCCATCCTCCACCAACAAAGCCCAGGGAGAAGCCACAGCTCCACGGCTCTGGGCAAGGGGTCTCATTACCCACAATATTGGAGGAATAACGATGGATGCTGGTGACTGAGTACTTCCTCTCACCCACTCTGCTGGGCGTCTCCCCACCCCCCAGGACTTGAGGCGACAGGCCCCACCCCCAATGAGGAAGCAGAGCTCAGCAAATCCAAGATCCCCCAGCAGGCAGTGTGGGGGCCAGGCTGGGCCGCCCCACCCCAGGCCTGGACTCCTAATGGGGCCCCCTGCCTGTCCCCACGAGGTCCTGAGGGAGGCCTGGCTGTGACTCACTGTGAGAACCGGGGGTGGACCAGGAGGTCTCAGGGTCCCTGGGGCCCTGACACCTGTCCCCGGGTGTTCTTTAAGACTCATCTTCCAGAAGCCCAGGGTGCCCTTTGGGAGCAGGATGGGAACAGCAGGGTGACCAAGGGCTTCCTGGGCTGAGCTTCTCACCAGATGGGCTGCCTCTCAGTCACTGCACAGACCCAGGGCAGGGGCCGGGGAGTCCCACCAGGTCTTGTCCCCAAGACCTCATCACCCCGGCCGTCTGCCTGGGCTTGGTGACCCCCTGGGCCGTCACGTGGGCAGTCTGCTACACTGGCCTTGCTGGCTCGGGGGCCGGGTGAGCCATGGGGAGATGCAGATGGTCTTCAGATGCGCCCCCCGCCACTGCCCCCGGCTCCCAGAGCCAGCTCTGGACAGGGCCCACATGGCCAGGAAATCCGGGGGCGGGGCCCGCCTGCAGGAAGCTGGGAGAACAGGCACTTCTCCACCAAGCTCCTCACCCTGCATACTTCGTCCAGCATGAACTGTTCAGGGAGCTGGGCTATCCATTTTCCCTGATGCAGACGTGTCTGGGGACCAGGGAAGCATTGTGGCAAAGTGGCTCTAGGCTGCAGTGGGATATTAATTAATAGCCAAGTACTCAGAACTCACAGCTTGGTCCCTGCGTCCCAGCCAGGTCCCAACGGCCCGAGGCAGAGCAGTTGGAAAACTTTGGGCTTGTGGGTGGGTGGAGGGGGCAGTGAGGAGGTGTCCTGGGCTTGGGGACCCTTTCTTTCCCCAGCTTGGGGTCTCCCATTTGCCATGGTTGCCCTAGATAAGCATCCTCACACAGTGTTTCAGGAAGTCTTAGGGGACCCCTCTGTGGATGGCGCAAAGGGAAAGTAGGTTGAACAGGCCTGGTTGGGCTCCAGGGTCCGGACCCCCTGCTCCAACCAGAGCAAACCACTTTTGGCCTTTCCCAGGCTGGGCTGCTGAGGAATGCTCGTGGAACAAGAAAGCTGAGGCTGAGACCCTGTTTGCCCCAGCTGGCCCGCAGCCTGCTGTGAGGGTGGACGCCCACCCACGGCCCTGGGGGCACACACAGATGCCTCCTTCCACCCTTGTCCACCACCTGGCACCAAACATCATCTCCTCCAAGCTCCTGTCAGCCCCCTCTCATGGGCCGCCAACTTGGAGAGCAGCAGGCCAGGCCAGGATGCTCTTGGCCTTGCTGGCCACTTTCACCTTCAGGTAGCCCCTTGGTCAGAGGAAACCAAGGCCCAGGGAAGGAAGACAAGTAGCCCAAGGGCCCCCTCCAAGGAGGCTAGCCCCGACTCCAATCTTAGCACTCTGCACTCACACACCCAGCACACACACGGGCCACCCCTCCCTCCCGCAGCCATGGCTACATCCATTCTGAAGAGTCAAACCTGGGTTTGGGGACAGATGGTGCCCACCCGACCACAGAGAAGAACCTGCCTCCCACCTGGGGTCAGGCATGAACCCCAAGACCACTAGGAGTGTGGACAAGAGCAAGATGACTGTGCTGGGGTAAGAGGGGGGCTGGTCAGGGCCAGAGGAGGCCCATGTGGGAGCCAGAGCTCCCCCCACCCTGTCCCTCAGAGCCAGCCCAGCTGCTTCTGTCCTGTGTAAACACATGGAGAGTGTCTGAGCAGGGAGGGTGGGCTGGGCCAGGGTGGGGGCCTCAGGGGAGCCGGACAGGCTGAGTGAGGCCCCTGGAAGCTGTCTTGGCTGGGGCCACCCACTCAATGACCAGACTTGAATGGGACAGAAGACCTGTCCTGGTTAACGATCAGCGAGAGGCTGGTCACCAGCTTGACTCTCCAGGGGCCAGCTACTAGACCAGCCCCCCGAGACCTGTAGCTTTGGGCAGGAACTTCATTCCCTCCAAGGCCCGAGGAAATGTCCTCTCCCCTATCCTGCTGTGGGGGGACCCCAGATGACGTCAGGGAGGTGGGCAGTTTGGGCGTGCCTGGGGCAGGAAAGGGCAGCACTCGTCATTGACCCGGGGCCCCTCTCTCCAGCCAGCTCTGTTGCATGCCCTCGTGCCCCCGCCCCCATTGAGCCCACCTCCCTCCTGCACATTGAGGGTAGAGAGGACAAGCTGGGAGACCCAGCTGACAGCTACTTGGGGTCCCTGAGCTCTGTTGTCACGGCTACTCCGGGGTCACAGGAGGAAAACCAGGTACAAGGGGCAAATGCCCAAATCCCCCAAAACATCCTCCCCAATCCCCCCAGCAGTCCTCCCCAGTCCCCCAGCAGCCCTCCCCAATCCCCCAGCTCCTCTACACACCCGCAGAACCAGCCTCCTGCCCAGCCGCTTTCTACGAGCTCCTTCATCAGGAGTGACTACCTCTGAGTTTGGTGGGGCCCTGGCAACCTGACATGTTAAACCCCAGGGCCCTGCTGGGACTCCGAAGCAGAGGCACAAACTGCCACCTGCCATTCACCCACCTGTTGAATGCTGAGGTTTTGTCCAGACACCAAGTGCGCTCAAGTTGAATAGGCCTTGTTCCCTGGGCTGTCTGTCCTTACAGTGCTCATGGGGAAATGGAGGCCCAGAGCGGGTAAGGGAAGGCTCAGAGTCACGGGGGCTAGTCCAGGACCACCCCTTCCTCTGGACAGTGACTTGTAGAGATGGGGGTCTCCTGTCTACCTCTCTGCAGCCCACTGGTGGCCCCTTGGCTTCCCAGGTTGTCTTAGGGGGTCTTGTCTGGGCCTGGGCTGTATCCTGAAAGGTTTTCGGGTGGGGGCCTGAGTTCTGCAGAGGCCGGGGGAGACCCGCCCTTTACCCCCTCTCCAAGCTGCAGGCCTTTCGGTGAGGGGCAGAGGATGGGAGGTGCTTAGCTGCCCACCACGGCCTGCAGTGAGTCTGCAGTGGGGGAAGAGGATTCAGAGCAGATGTGCCCCCTTGGGGAGGAGGCTCCCCAGGGACGGCAGGCTGCATCCTCGCCTTGTCTCCCACCACCCCTGGGCTCTCAGCTCAGCTGGGAGAGGAGCCTCATCCCCTGGGGGGTGCAGGGGGCAGAGGGACGGCATTGGCACTGGCCAGCCCTTCCCCCTTCTGGGTCCCACCTCTTTCCAGCCTCTAATCCCTGGACATCTGGGCCAGCACTCCCCCTGAGCACAGAGCAGCCTGGGCTGAGGATCAGGTACATGTGACACCACCAAGACCCATGGCCTCTTTCAATACTCTGGTCACAATTTCCTCTCCCCTGCAGGAGAGGCCAGCCTTGACTCCCAGCCTGGGCACCTAAACCGCTCAGCCGCGTTTCCCAAGAAGGCTCCAGCTCATAAAAATTTTTGAATGAAAAATTAACTTGAGCTGTAAACTTTTACCAAAAGCATGATAAAAAAAAAAAAAAAAATCATACACGAAGAAAGCAAAACGTCATTAAAAAGAAAGAAAAGACCAAAATGGATGCCAGGAGAGACTCTGAAACTTGCTCTTGAACGTCAAGTAGCTTAAGCGAAAGAAATAAATTATGAAGTCAAAGGGTGGCTTGAGAAGACAAAGTATTGTAATGAAATGTGCAAAGACCTGGAGTTAGAAAACAAAAAGGGGAGAACACATTCGGGATTTCTCAAGCTGAAAGAACTGAAGAAATACTTCAAGCCTCAAGTTGCAATATTGAAGGGTTCTGTGGGGAAAATATTAAATGATTCAAGAAGCATCAAAAGAAGATGGAAGGACTACAGAGGTTCACTGTACCAAAAAAAATTGGTCAACATTCAGCCATTTCAAGAGGTAGCATGTGATCAAGAACCTATGGCACAGATTACTTACAGACCGGGGAACAGGTTTTTAGCTATGACATTTCCGATCAGCGTCTGATCTCTAAAATCTACATGATACTGCAAAAACTCAACAACAAAAAGGCAAATAACCCAATTAAAAAATGGGCAAAGGATATGAACAAGTGCTTCACTAAAGAAGACATTCAGGTAGCTAACGTATACACGAGGAAATGCTCACGATCATTAGCCATTAGAGAAACGTGAATCAAACCTACAATGAGATTCCATCTCACTCCAACAAGGCTGCCATTAATCCAAAAAAATACAAAGTAATAAATCTTGAAGAGCTTGTGGAGAGACTGGAACACTTATACACTGCTGGTGGGAATGTAAAATGGTACAACCACTTTGGAAATCGATTCGGTGCTTCCTTAAAAAGCTAGAAATAGAATTACCATACGATCCAGCAATCCCACTCCTTGGAATATATCCTAGAGAAATAAGAGCCTTTACACAAACAGATATATGCACACACATGTTCACTGCAGCACTGTTTACAATAGCAAAAAGATGGAAGCAAACAAGGTGCCCATCAATGGATGAAAGGATAAATAAATAAATTATGGTATATTCACCCAACACATTGATAAAGAACAATGATGAATCTGCGAAACATTTCCTAACGGGGAGGAATCTGGAAGGCATTATGCTGAGTGAAATTAGTCAGTTGCAAAAGGACAAATATTGTATGAAACCACTATTATAACAACTCGAGAAATAGTTTAAACAGAGAAGAAAATATTCTTTGATGATTAAGAGAGTGGGGGGGGAGGGAGAGGAGTATTCACTAATTAGATCGCAAAAAAAAAAAACCAAACCCACTGCCATCAAGTCGATTCTGACTCATAACAACCCTATAGGACAAATAGAACTGCTCCACAGAGTTTCCAAGGAGCGCCTGACGGACCTCTTGCTTAGCAGCTGTAGCACTTAACCACTACGCCACCAGGGTTTCCAATTAGATAGTAGATAAGAATTATTTTAGATGAAGGGAAAGACAACACACAATACAGGAGAGGTCAGCACAACTGGAATGAACCAAAAGCAAAGAAGTTTCCTGAATAAACCGAACGCTTCGAAGGCCAGGGTAGCAGGGGTGGGGATTTGGGGACCATGGTTTTAGGGGACGTGTAGGTCAATTGGCATAATAAAATCTATTAAGAAAGCATTCTGCATTCCACTTCCGTGAGTGGCGTCTGGGGTCTTAAAATGCTAGCTAGCGGCCATCTATGATGCATCAATTGGTCTCAACCCCCCTGGCGCAAAGGAGAATGAAGAACACCAAAGACACAAGACAATTATGAGCCCAAGAGACAGAAAGGGCCACATAAATCAGAGACTACATCAGCCTGAGACCGGAAGAACTAGATGGTGCCTGGCTACAACCGATGACTGCCCTGACAGGGAACACAACAGAGAACCCCCGAGGCAGTAGGAGAGCAGTGGGATGCAGACCTCAAATTCTCATAAAAAAACCAGACTTAATGGTCCAACTGAGACTGGAAGGACCCCAGAGGTCATGGTTCCCAGACCTTCTGTTGGCTGAAGACTGGAGCCATTCCCAAAGCCAACTCTTCAGACAGGAACTGGACCGTAAGATAGAAAATGATACTGGTGAGGAGTGAGCTTCTTGGCTCAAGTAAACACATGAGACTAGGTGGGCAGCTCCTGTCTGGAAGGGAGATGAGAGGGCAGAGGGGGACAGAGGCTGGCTGAATGGACACAGGAATATAGGGTGGAGAGACGGAGCGTGCTGCCTCATTAGGGGGAGAACAACTAGGAGTATATAAAAAAAACCCTGTGCCGTGGAGTCGAATATAGCAGGGTGTATATAAATTTTTGTGTGAGAGACTGACTTGATTTACAAAGTTTCACTTAAAGCACAATTAAAAAAAAAAAAAAAACCTAAGGTACTGAAGGAAGAGGGCCAAGATGCACTGAAGGCGTTGGCAAAAAGCAAGGCTTCAGGAATTGACGGAATACCAACTGAGATGCTTCAACAAATGGGTGCAGTGCTGGAAGTGCTCATGCATCTATGCCAAGACATTTGGAAACAGCTACCTGGTCAACTGAGTGGAAGAGATCCATATTCGTGCCCATTCCAAAGAAAGGTGATCCAATGGAATGTGGAAATTATCAAACAGTATCATTAATATCCCCCGACTTGTCTGTCAGTTTGTCGTACTGTGGGGGCTTGCGTGTTGCTGTGATGCTGGAAGCTATGCCACTGGTATTCAGATACCAGCAGGGTCACCCATGGAGGACAGGTTTCAGCTGAGCTTCCAGAATAAGACAGACTAGGAAGAAGGACCCGGCAGTCTACTTCTGAAAAGTATTAGCCAGTGAAAACCTTATGAATAGCAGCGCAACATTGTCTGATACAGTGCTGGAAGATGAGCCCCCCAGGTTGGAAGGCACTCAAAAGATGACTGAGGAAGAGCTGCCTCCTTAAAGTAGAGTCAACCTTAATGACATGGATGGAGTAAAGCTTTTGGGACATTCATTTGCTGATGTGGCATGACTCAAAATGAGAAGAAACAGCTGCAAACATCCATGAATAATCAGAACCTGGAATGTACGAAGTGTGAATCTAGGAAAATTGGAAATTGTCAAAAATGAAACGGAATGCATAAACATTGATATCCTAGGCATTAGTGAGCTGAAACGGACTGGTATTGGCCATTTTGAATCGGACAATCATATAGTCTACTATGCTGGGAATGACAACTCGAAGAGGAATGGTGTTGCATTCATCGCCAAAAAGAAAGTTTCAAGATGTATCCTGAAGTACAACGCTATCAGTAATAGGATAATATCCATACGCCTACAAGGAAGACCAGTTAATACGACTATTATTCAAATTTACGCACCAACCACTAGGGCCAAAGATGAAGAAATAGAAGATTTTTATCAGCTGCTGCAGTCTGAAATTGATCGAACATGAAATCAAGGTGCATTGGTAATTACTGGTGATTGAAATGCAAAAGTTGGAAACAATGAAGAAGGATCGGTAGTTGGAAAACATGGCCTTGGTGATGGAAACAATGCTGGAGATCAAATGATAGAATTTTGCAGGACCAATGACTTCTTCATCCCAAATACCTTCTTTCACCAACATAAACGGCGACTATACACATGGACCTCGCCAGGTGGAACACACAGGAATCAAACTGACTACATCTGTGGAAAGAGACGATGGAAAAGCTCAATATCATCAGTCAGAGCAAGGCCAGGGGCCGACTGTGGAACAGACCATCAATTGCTCATATGCAAGTTCAAGCTGAAACTGAAGAAAATCAGAGCAAGTCCACGAGAGCCAAAATATGACCTTGAGTATATCCCACCTGAATTTAGAGACCATTTGAAGGATAGATTTGATGCATTGAACACTAGTGGCCGAAGATCAGACGAGTTGTAGAACGACATCAAGACAACATACATGAAGAAAGCAAGAGGTCATTGAAAAGACAGGAAAGAAAATAAAGACCAAGGTGGATGTCAGAGGAGACTCTGAAACTTGCTCTTGAGTGTCGAGCAGCTAAAGCAAAAAGAAGAAATGGTGAAGTAAAAGAACTGAACAGAAGATTTCAAAGGGCCTCTCGAGAAGACAAAGTAAAGTATTATAATGACATGTGCAAAGAGCTGGAGATGGAAAACCAAAAGGGAAGAACATGCTCGGCTGAAAGAACTGAAGAAAAAATTCAAGCCTCAAGTTGCAATAGTGAAGGATTCCGTGGGGAAAATATTAAACGACGCAGGAAGCATCAAAAGAAGATGGAAGGAATACATAGAGTCATTATACCAAAAAGAATTAGTTGATATTCAACCATTTCAAGAGGTGGCATATGATCAGGAACTGATGGTACTGAAGGAAGAAGTCTAAGCTGCTCTGAAGGCATTGGCAAAAAACAAGGCTCCAGGAATTGATGGAATATTAATTGAGATGTTTCAACAAACAGATGCAGTGCTGGAGGTGCTCACTCGTCTATGCCAAGAAATTTGTAAGACAGCTTCCTGGTCAACTGACTGGAAGAGATCCATATTTATGCCTATTCCCAAGAAAGGTGATCCAACTGAATGTGGAAATTATAGGACAATATCATTGATATCACACGCAAGCAAAATTCTGCTGAAGATCGTTCAAAAACGGCTGCAGCAGTATATCGACAGGGAACTGCCAGAAATTCAGGCCGGTTTCAGACGAGAACGTGGAACCAGGGATATCATTGCTGATGTCAGATGGATCCTGGCTGAAAGCAGAGAACACCAGAAGGCTGTTTACCTGTGTTTTACTGACTATGCAAAGGCATTCGACTGTGTGGATCATAACAAACTCTGGATAACACTGCGAAGAATGGGAATTCCAGAACGCTTAATTGTGCTCATGAGGAACCTTTACATAGATCAAGAGGCAGTTGTTCAGACATAACAGGGGATCCTGATTGGTTTAAAGTCAGGGAAGGTGTGCGTCAGGGTTGTATCCTTTCACCATACCTATTCAATCTGTATGCTGAGCAAATAATCCAAGCAGCTAGACTATATGAAGAAGAACGGGGCATCATATTGGAGGAAGACTCATTAACAACCTGCGTTATGCAGATGACACAAACTTTCTTGCTGAAAGTGAAAAGGACTTGAAGCCCTTACTAATGAAGATGGAAGACCACAGCCTTCATTATGGATTGCTCCTCAGCATAAAGAAAACAAAACTCCTCACGACTGGACCAGTAAGCGACATCATGATAAACGGAGAAAGGATTGAAGTTGTCAATGATTTCATTTTACTTGGATCCACAATCAACACCCGTGGAAGCAGCAGCCAAGAAATCAAAAGATGTATTTCATTGGGTAATTCTTCTGTTAAAGACCTCTTTTAAGTGTTAAAAAACAAAGATGTCACTTTGAGGACTAAGGTGTATGTGACCCCACTACCCCCTCGCTGAAAAAGAAAAGAAGGCTCCAGCTCAGGCTCTGGGCCTGGGTCATATGGACCTGCTGGGGTTAGGCCACCTCCCAGCGGTGTTCCTCCCTCATGTCTGGGGCTGTAGTCCACCTGCCACCTGACCGCACAGTGGCCTCTGCCACCATGGCCCTTCTCGCTCTGAGACGGCAAGACATCCCGTCAGAACACTCCCGCTCTGAGCATGGCCACCCCAGCCAGCGTCTGCCCCTGCAGACAGAGCCTGGCCTCTCTTGTGGTCACTGGGGCTTCCTCAGTGCCAGGCACAAGCCACAAGACAGCAAGCTCTCAGGAAACCCAAGCTGAAGAAATGTATGAATGAACAAATGGCCCACCTCCTGCAGAGACTCAGCCCCACCCTCAGATCACCCATCACCAGCAACATGGAAATCCCTGGGAAGGCGCCCATACCAACATGTCCAATGCCCCTGGATGCCCTGTGGAGTCATGGGGGTCAGCCCTCCGGCCCGGGAGGTCGGCCTCCAGGCTGCCAGGGCCAGGGACAGTTGCTGTCCTGTGAATGAGGCTAGGACACCCTGTCCCCTCGCCCTGCAGGACACCTCCCCTTGCCGGGCCTTGGTCAGGGGTGTGGTAGCCCCCCTCAGCACATTTCCTGGACATCCTAAACACTTCTTCTCTGACACACACACACAGGAGGATGAGCCTACTCAATCCCTCAGGCCCAGCCAAGGCCTTAATCCCTTCCCCCACCATTCTCTTCCAGCAAGCTGGTCCCCAGGATGGGAGGTGGGCTGAGGAGCTCAAAAGCAGAGCTGGATTACCAGCAGAGGGGCTGAGCAGCGCTGGTCCAAGACCATGCCTGCTGCCTCCTCCTTCCCCAAGGAGTTGCAGCCTCCAGCCCACGAGAGCACCTGGCACCCCCCCCTTGGTTTCTGTCCCCCACCCCATTCCATGCCCAGCTAGCGCATGCCCCCACAAGTTCACCCCGTCTCTCCCCTAGTAATGGGTGGGCAGACAAGTTCCCAGACCCCTGCCTGCCCTGCAGCTTGGGGACCCCCTGTGCAGGGTAGGGGCAGGTGGGGTGCTCACCTGGGTGGGCTTGCAGAATCTCCAGAAGGCCACCTGCACCAGGGCACAGAACACGAGTGCAAAGCACAAGAAGCTCTGGGGACAGAAGGAGGGCAGGTCACCCCAGGCCAACTCGGTGGGGCTGTAGCCTCTGGGGTTGTGCCTGGGTGTTATGGGTTGAATCGTGTCTCCCAAAGATAAGTTGAAGACCTAACCTCAGAATGTGACCTCGTTTGGAGAAATAGAGTCTTTCTCTGGAGATGTGGTCAGTTAAGACATGAAGGAGCAGGTGGGTCCTAATCCCTCCAGGTGCCGTCTTATAAAAGGGGGGAACAGGCAGGGAAACAGCCCCAGCATGTGAAGGTCCCTCTGCAAGCCAGGAACGCCAAGGAAGGCCCAGGGCTACTGGAGTGAAGGAGCCTGGGAGGCCAAGCAGTTTGCCATCAGCCACTAACCTAAAGGTTGGCAGCTCAAACCCACCCAGGAGCTCCTGGAAAGAAAAGGCTGGCAATCTACTTCTGTCCAGATTGTTGGTGTTGTTTTTAGGTGCTGTCGGGTTGGTTCCGACTCATGGCGACCCTATGCACAACAGAACAAAACACTGCCCGGTCCTGCGCTATCCTTACAGTTGTTGTCATGCTTGAGCTCATTGTTGCAGCCACTGTGTCAATCCACCTTCTTGAGGGTCTTCCTCTTTTCTGCTGACCCTGTACTCTGCCAAGCATGATGTCCTTCTCCAGGGACTCATCCCTCCTGACAACATGTCCCAAGTATGTAAGACACAGTCTCGCCATCCTTGCTTCTAAGGAGCATTCTGGCCGCACTTCTTCTAAGACAGATTTGTTCGTCCTTTTGGCAGTCCATGGTATATTCAATATTCTTCGCCAACATCACAATTCAAAGGTGTCAACTCTTCTTCGGTCTTCCTTATTCATTGTCCAGCTTTCACATGCATATGATGCGGTTGAAAATACCATGGCTTGGGTCAGGCGCACCTTAGTCTTCAAGGTGACATCTTTGTTCTTCAACACTTTGAAGAGGTCCTTTGCAGCAGATTTACTCAAGGCAATGCGTCTTCTGATTTCTTGACTGCTGCTTCCATGGCTGTTGATTGTGGATTCAAGTAAAATGAAATCCTTTTCCAGATTACAGCCAAGAAAACCCTATGAGGCAGTTCTACTCTCTAACACATGGGGTGGCCATGAGTTGGGGGCCAGCTGACTGACAGCTAACAACAACAAGGAAGGCTCTTTCCCTAAAGCAGAGAGACCTGGCCCGGCCGAAGCCTTGACCTCAGACTCCCAGCCTCCAGAACTGCTAGGGGGATGCAGGGAGCCCTCCAGCTACCTCCACAGCCTCCTGCTGCCTCCTCCTCCTCTTCCTCCTCCTTCTCCTTCCTGTCCCTTCTCTCTCTTCCTGGTCCCTCCCCCTCCCCCTCCTCCCCCTCCTCTCTCTCCTCCTCCTCTTCCCTTTTCTCTTTCCTCCCCCACTTGCTGGCCCAGAGCTGTCTTCCCATCTGGAAGCCATCACTCTGCGCTGCCTCCCAGGCTGGGCCCCGACAGCTCCAGGGACACACTTTCCAGAAACCACTTCATTCCTCAGGAGAAAGAACAACAGCCCCTGCCTCCCATCCCGCTGGCTCCCACCCCCCTGGCTCTGCAGAGAGGGTCTGGGCCATGGATGGGCCTGCCCATCCCCAGCTCTACAGGGCCGGGGCTGCTGTGGGCCAGGCCCTGCTGGCAGCTTGCTTTCTCCGCCTTCTCAATGCAAATAAATAAATAAATAAGAAATAAGATGACCTGTTTCCTTCATCACTGCTGTCAGCTCTTTCATTTCCTGTGGGGGATGCCTGCTGGGGGGAGGCCAGCAGTGGGGACAGGAAGGGGCAGGGTGGGGGGGCAGCCAGGCACTTGTCATGTGGGGGAAGCCTTTCCCCTCTCGTGGCCCCCTTTATATGTGCTCACATGCACGCAGACAGACACACACATTTGCTGACACGCAGACACACACATACACACATAGGCCAGGTACAGCACCCAGACAGCCACAGTCGCCGAACGACAGGCACAGACAAAGACACACAAACACACACGCACACTGGTGCACACGCACGCAGCCTGACAGGACGTATTTCCTCTCCCCATCACAGCCTCCTGGCACACATGGTGGTGACCATCCAGGCTGGGGGCCAGGGCCTGGGTTCCAGTGGGGGGTGCTGGAGCCCGGCAGGCTGGGACTGGAGTGTCCTTTGGGCCCTACCCTGCCACAGGGGTCAGGCTGGTGCAGCCGTCCAGCTGTGGGACCCCCAGGCGGTTTTTACAGCCCCGTGACCTTCAGTCGGGCCCCCTCACCCATAGATCAGGGTGCAAACCGGGCCCGGGGGTCAAGGGGAGCTCGGAAAGGCCCTGTTGACTGGCTGGAGAAGACAAGGCCCGGCACTTGAGAGACAGCCCGGAATTTGGAAACTGGAGCCCTTCCATAGGCACCGTACTCCCGTCGCCTGTGTTTGCGGCGCCCCCTGGTGGCCGGTCCTGACATAGCATGGGCCTGTCCAGGCCGCCTCGCCCAGACCTGCTGGGCCCGGCTTGGCTTAACCCTGGCTTTCTTCTTGTCCAGGTGTCCCGCTGCCAGTCTGGGCTCAGGGTCCCCTGCAGGACACTAGCCTCCGGGGGCAGCCTACCTGCCCTGTCATCTCCCCCTCGGCCCTTCCTTCCCTGCACCACCCTCCCGTCGGCCCTGTGAGTTTCTGCCCACCCACTGCCAGCACTGTCCCTGCCCACATTCGTGTGCCCCCCAGAACGGGAACCTGGTGAGGACCAGAGCTGTCAGATTCTGCTCTGCTCCCCGAGGCCCACCTGGCTGGCTGCACAGGGTGGCACCTCCAGAAGGGGGACCAGGTCCCTGCACTTTGGGACGTTTACAAACCAGGAGTCATTCAACGAACACTTGGGCCACGTGGCCCTGGATGTCCAGAACTCCCTGCCCTTGGGATCCTCAGTGGGGTCTGGCCTCAGAGCCCCCAGCACAAGCCTCCAAGGGTCTCTGGACTCATGACCCACTCCTGGGGCAGAGGTGGGGGAGGAGGGTGCCCTGCTCGCAGGGGCAGGGGCTGCAGGAGTAAAGGGCCACAGACGGACAGGAGTGGAGGAGAGGAAGCTGTAGGGCCTGCAGCACTCACATACTGACTCAAGGGAGCCCAAGAAAGTCTGGGGCCGGGAGGGCGCGTGCTCCCAAGGTAGTGCAGGGCTGGGGAGCCCAAGGCCCCAGTTCAGGAGAGAGGGGAGGGGCTCCAGCTTAGCAGGGCCAGGACAGACGGGCCTTGGCAAGGTGGGGCTGGCAGGTGGAGGGCAGGGGCCTGGGATGGCCTGAGGATCTGACTGGGTGGCCGGGTGGGTGGGAGAGCTCAGCTGTTTTCTAAGATGTGGGAACACATGGAGGAACAAGTTTGGGGAGACTCAGGGGGACCACAGCTATGGGTTGAGGAGCCTGGGGGAACTTAGGGTAGGGGAGAACCCCTCCAGCAGCTGAGAAGGAGGGTATGGAGTTCAGGAGAGCCTGGTGGAGGCTGCCCCTGGCTGCTGCTCGAGCTGACCTGCGGGTGAACTGGGTGAGCCCTGGGGCTTGCCCTGACATCAGTAGGAAGTGGAATTCACCAGAGCCCCATGCCCAGAGCCCCTTGTGTAGCAGAGACGGGGGCCAGACCCTTCAGAGCCACCAGTAGACACTCTCAGACTGGGTGGGCTACTTTGCCCTCCGTGGACGATGGGGTGGTTGGGAGTTGGGTGGAGAAGGCCCCTTTTCCATCTGGACATGGGAACAGACTCCCTGGGCACAACCCTCCCCCCAGCTCCAGGGGCCCCAGGGCGTCTGGGGAGCACGAGCGACTCACCCCAGCCATGAGGCCTGCGGCTTCCCTCACGGTGGCTGCAGCACACAGCACTGCCCCCAGGGTCAGGAGCCCGGCCAGGCTGACCCCCACGGAGAAGGCTGCAGGAAAAGAGAGGAGACTCAGGGGGCACCCAAGCAGGCACCGGAATGTTCAGGTCCTGGGCCCAAAATCGGACTGGGGGCAGTGGGGGTGTCCTGGAATTCTGGGAAGGCTTCGAACAGGCCATGGCTCCCACTCCCCAGCAGCCTCTGCCTCCAAATACAACGAACCTGGGGGAGGCAGAGGGAGGCAGAGCCACCGGCCTGGAGGCCAGGCCCCTTTACTTCCTGTCCCCCCAACCCCGCTATCTTTGAAGCCACATTTCCACACCACATACACCCCCATGCCCTGGTGGCAGGGGCCCACATGGGGGTAATAATCTCATCAGCCTCAGGGCTTCTTGCTCCACGGAGGCTGATGGCCCCTGGGACTGGGGTGAGGAAATGGGCCCTAAGAAGGCAGGACCCTTTGGGCCTCAGTGCCCCCCAGGTGCTGGTCTCTGCACCAGTGACCAGAGGAAGCCCATGTGTCCCCTCTTCTGTGACCCCCTGTTGATCCACCCTGGCTGAACATTAGAAGCATCCAGAAATGTGTAAGACAGGTATGCCTGGCCCCAGCCCCAGCCCCAGGGACTCTGAGAATTCTACTGTCAGAATGGGCTGGCAATGGGCTCCACACAGCAGCCAGCCAGAGGGATCCCCCAAAAGCCAGGCTATATCACATGCTCTGCTCAGAACCCCACATGTACCCTGGACTTAGGCTGAGCCCTCTCTTCTTGGCTGTCTCTCCCTCCACTCCAGAAACGATGGTCTCATCCTGATCTGCCAACGTCCAGGCCCTGAGGACTTGGAGTGCCGCTGTCTGTGTCTGGGACATTCCTTGTCATGTACCGGGCCCCGTCTCCGGAACCCTGCAGATCCCGCCCACTCCAGCATCTCCTTATGGGAGAGTCCTGAGTAGGCATGAGTCTCTATAAGAGAGCAAACCCACTAGTAGGCCTGGCCCTTACTCTGCGGGCTCCACCATCTGAAACATTGTTGACTTTCACTGCAACATTCCTGGAGGGTGGGGCGTGCCGTAGGAGGTGCTCAGACATTACTGTTGGGTGTGTGACATCAACGGCACTCTGAGTCCCTTTCCATAGATCTGCTGGATCCCAGCCCCAAGCTGTGTCCTGCCTCTGAGCCCTCACTGCGCAGACGTGGGGTCTGCCACTGGGGAGGGAGTCAGTGTGGGGGTTCTGTTAGTCATCAGTACATCCATCCCAGCTATGCATTCTGGAACTGGGGAGATTACCACAGGATGGGGTCAGGACCCACCGAACCCACTGAGATGGACCTGAGCTAAGAACCCATTGGTCACCTGATCTCCGTCTGCCCCTACTCTGGCCAGTCGACCTGGGGTCTCCTGAAATTAATATCAGTTCAGAATTAGAGTCATCTTCCTGGAAAGTCTGATTATTTCCTGCTCCCCCGGTGCCCAGTCACCCTGGGAGAAGGACACAGGTCTTTGGGGAGAAGCTGGGAGAAATATTAACAGTGCGACCATTTGGCAGTGTAGCAGGTCCTTCTTCAAGGGAACAGGGCCCCCTTCCATTCAAGGGCTCGTGGGTCTGCAAACTGACTCATGTCTGGGAGTTGATTGAGGGGCCGTGACTTTCTGATTGGTGACACAAGTTAGACCCCTGTTTACTTGACCTAGAACTCTTCGCTTGTGCAGATCAAGTAAGAATCTAGTAGACTTTCCATGTATTTCACTCAGAGGGACACTAAGCCAACACCATAGGCCTCTGTGTCAGACTATCCTGGTTACTGCTTTGACCTGACACACCCACTCTGTCCCTAAGCCCTGGCCTCCTCAGGTGGCCGGGCATGGCCTGAAGGTAGGGTTGGCCATCCCCAGCCCCCCAGCCTTCTGCCCTGTGGAGCTGGGACCCCAGAAGGGCCCTGCCCTGCCCCTGATGCCCTCCTGCTCCCTGTCTGGGAGGGTAAACAGGTCAGAAAGGGGATGACTGTCTAGGGCCAGGTGAGTGGCAGTGACCTCATTCTTGGCCAGGGCTCCCCCCCCCCCCGCCCCTACCAGATAATGGGGAGAGGGCTGATAGAGGGTGGGACAGTTTGTGTGGGGTCTACTGTTGAGGGTGAGGGGTAGTGGTAGGAAGGGTCTGTCCCCTCCACCGGAGGGCTGCTGGGGGAGCCAGCTATAGCTTTGGCCTAGAGGCAACAGCCCATGTCCACATCAGGGCCAGCCATAGGCACTGTATGAAGACCCCTCCCCAGGCAGCTTTGCTCCAGAGCCCCCTCCCCACTGCCAGCCACCAGCCCGGGACCTCGCTTACCCCAGTGGTGCATGGCCTCGTAGGGGTTCCTCTCCAAGGAGACACGGCTGATGACAGTAAAGTGGGCCCCGAAGTAGGTGAGAACAGCCATGGCAGCTACAGACAGACCGAGAAGCTGGGGGGAGGGGGAGGCAGGCTCAGAGGATGGGGCTAGGACGGGGTGCAGCCTCTGTAGAGACAGGGACACCGAGGCCCCAGAGGGCAAGGTCTGCCCACACGCCAGGCTCCTTCCAGCTTCCTGGTCTCTCCTGAGACAGGCTCAACTGAGGGTGTCCCAGGTGTTTTTGTGGGGGGTCTGCAGAGAGGCCTTTGCCCCAGACACCCCACCACACACTCATACACTCACAGACACAGACACCACTCACAGACACCATACACACACACAGGTGCCACACACACACAGATGCCACACACACACAGACACCACACACACACACATAGACACCACACACACAGATAGACACCACACACACACTGGTAGATACCACATACACTCACAGACACCACACAACACACGCAGAAACATCACACACTCACTCACTCACACACTCACTCACACACACACATTCACTGCAGTCACCCAGTCTGCAGAGAGGGGAGTAGGTCCCAACTGGCTCCTGGCCCCCTTCTGGCTCTACAGGGCCCCTGAACCCCATGTCGGGGTTTCTTCCTGTCTCTGTGTGAGCACCCTCCAGGGCCAGAGAGGCAGTAGAGCTCTGGAGCCCAAGAAGCTGGTGTCCACCACAGGGGAGCCCAGGCACAGCAGGGCCAGCGTGTGTGTGTGTGTGTGCGCGTGTGTGTGCGCACGCGTACGTGCGAGTGTGTGCGTGCGACTGTGTGTGAGTGTATGTGTGAGTCTGTGAGTGAGTGCAGCCGCAGCACTGGAGCCCTGGTAACATGGCCCTGCCCTCCCCTCTAGCCACAACCTGGCCTTGGTGGCCCCCACCCTCTTGCTCTACCCGCCTTTTACCAAGACAAAGAGTCCGGTGACCAGCATCTGGCATTTGGCGACCCTGACTCGGCTCCAAGGTCCCATGTTGGTGTCTGCTCCTGTCCTCGCCTCCCCTTGACTCTCCTCCCTCCTCTCTGCCACTGTGGTTTCCAGCTGGGCGGGGGCCTCAGACCGCAGCTGCTCCCCAGGAGGATGGCTTCATCCACCCATCTGCCTATCAACACTGAGGACTCAGCCACTAGGTGCCCCGGAAGAAGGGCAGGAAGGAAGGGGAGGAGCAACCTGGCCAGCCCCTGTGGCCCCTGCCCCAGCCCAGGCCCCTGGGCACTGCTGATATGGGAGGTCTCTCCTGGGGAGGGCTGGGCCCTGGTCTTGCTGTGGCTGCAGAGGACAGCATGTGGTGGGGGATGGGCAGGAGGGGCACCTGGGGAGGGGTGAGCTCCCTGTCATGGAAGTGTGCAAGCAGAGACTGGGCCCTGCAGGGAGTCCTACCTGGGAGGTGAACCTTGGAGGAATCAGGCAGACAGGCTCTAAGTGGACAGCAACGGAAGCATTGCCTACAAAGTATTACCTGAAACTGACGGCTGCTTTTGCGAGGAAGGAGTCTGATTTCTGGTGTCTTTGCAGAGGGACAGACGGGTAACCGGGAGGCTGGGCCTCACTCTTCAGCACAGGGCTCCGGGGAGGTTTTGTTAGAATAAGGGTCTGTAATTAAATGAGTCAACCCTCAGGGAGGCCTGTCTGTGGTCATCAGCTCCAGGGCAAAGGGCCCTGCGGAGGACTTGACCCACGTGGCTGGAGTCTGATCTGGCTCTGGGGGCCAGTTAGAACCACCGGGGCGACTGCTGTGGCCCTGGAGGTGGTGGGTGGAGCTGGGGAGGGTGGGTGTCTGTGCTGGGCCCCTCAGTTCTCTATCACCCCGCCCCATGTCTCTTTATGTGGGGTCTCCCTGGGCAGTCAGGGACGAGGCCCCACATGGCTTCTGAGTGTGGTAACTCCCTTGGCCTTGTGGGAACAGGTGAAATGGGGTTCTGCGGCCGGCTGCACCTCCGGTGGCCAGTGACAGGTGGCTAGAGGCATTTGCAGAGGCTACCTTCTTCCTTTGTGGCCCTATTTGAGTATAGGGCAGCTGTGGGCTCCTCATTCATTCCACTCTCCCTCCCTGGGCCCCTAGTCGCCTGCCCTCTGCAGCTCTGGCCCTGGATCCTGGGATCCCTGGCCTGGGTCTGCAGGGGGCCCTGTCCCTGCAGCTTCACCCTGATGGAACTGCTGAGCAAGCTCCAGGGAGTAGAGCCCAGGGGTGAGGGGCCGGCTTAGTGGACAGGCTGGGTCTGGGGTGCAGCAGGCCCTGGGTTGTGCCCCACAGCTTGGCTGCTCCCCCAGGTGAGAGCTGTGTGGCAGGGGGCTGCGTCCACCTCACCTGGAGTCATCTTTCTTGGACTGGAGTGAGGAAAGCCTTACCTAGCACTGTCCCTACAGCGCACACAGGGAGCACAAATGCTGCTCTTCCCAGCTCCCCATACTCCTGGGGCTGACCATGGTGACCAGGCTTTTGGAGCGGGCCAGGTGTAAAGTCCACCTGCCCCAATGAGCACCACTGTGCCCAGGTGGGCTGCACTGGCGAACGCACTGTCTTCACAGTAGCAGTAAGAGGACACAGCCAGAACTATTCAGGGGCTGGGACAGAGGCCCCGGGACTGGCCATGCAGAGACTGACCGGGGCTGGGCCCTCTGTTCCCTGGCCACAGCAGGTGGGCTGGCACATGTTGGGTGCCAAGGTGAGCCCCCTGCCCCCTTCACCAAACCTTACCTTCCAGCTTGTAAGAGGAAGTGGTATCTTGGGGTGTAGGTGTTGCCCCTGCCCAGCTGCCCATCTCCTCTGGGCAGCCTGGGTGCCGGCCCACTCCCTCTGGAGAGCAGTGCTGGTGCTCAAGAGCAAGGAGGGGCCCTAAAGCAGCACCTCCCCTACCAAGAAGCTGGGTCAGGTGATAGACGCCCCCCCCCCACACACACAGACCATGCCCTGGGAGTCAGGCACCCTCCACCTGGCCTTGGCTGCTGTGATACTTCGTTTTCTGTGTCCGCTTGGCTGGGTGGTGGTGCCTGGCTTTTTGGTCTAACGCTAGTCTAGGTGTTGCTGTGAAGGTGTTTATATGGGACGGGACATTTACAATCATTTGGCTTTAAGTAAGGGACATTGCCCGCCATGATGTGGGTGGGCCTCGTCTAATCAGGTGAAGGCCTTGAGAGCAAAACCTGAGGTTTGCCAGGGAGAAGGATTGCCTCAAGACTTAATATAGACATCCTGCCGGAGTTTCCAGCCCTCCTCCTGGCCTACAGGTTCTGGACTTGCCAGTCCCCACGATCACAGAAGGTGACTCCATAAAATAAATCTCTCTCTCACATGCATGTGTTTGTGTATATATGTACCTACTCCTCACTTACAGGCTATCTCATTATCCAACATTGTACATTGTCTTACTCATCTAGTGCTGCTACGACAGAAATACCACAGTGGATGGCTTTAACAAAGAGAAGTTTATCTCTCACAGTCCAGTAGGCTAGTTGTCCAAATTCAGGGTGACGGCTCCAGGGGGAAGGCTTCCTCTCTGTTTGCTCTGGAGGAAGGTCCTTGCCAACAGTCTTTCCTTGGTCTGGGAGGATCTCAGCACAGGGACCTTAGGTCCAAAGGATGTGCTCTGCTCTCAGTACTGCTTTCTTGATGGTATGAGGTTCCCATGTCTCTCTGCTCGCTCCTCTCCTTTATATTTCAAAAGAGATTGGCTTAAGACACTACCTAATCTTGTAGCCCTCATCAGTATAACTGCCAGTAAGCCATGATACTACATCACAGTGATGGGATTTACAACACACAGGGAAATCACATCAGAAGACAAAATGGTGGACACTCATACAAGGGAATCATGACCCACCCAAGTTGACAGATATTTCTGGAGAACACAATTCAATCCATGACACACATTTACCACAGTAAAAAATCTACTGCCCAACTATTTCGTGCGTTAATGACATACGCCCGGCAGAAACGAATGCTGAGGTGTGAGGTGAGAGCAACGCTGGCTGTGATGGTTCATGTTATGTGTCGGCATGGCTGGATCATGATTCTCAGTGGTTTGGCAGTTATGTGATGATGTAATATTTCAGTTATGCAATGATGTAGTCATCCCCCATTTTCATCACATAATACTGACTTTCACCTAATGACCTGGTCTTTGGAACCTAAGTATGTCAATAAGTGAGGAGTATATATGTACATTTTTTTATATATATATACATATCCCTGGTGGTGCAGAGGTTAAGCACTCGGCTGCTAACCAAAAAGTTAGTGGTTAGAACCTACCAGCAGCTCTGCAGGAGAAAGATGTGGTCGGCTTCCATAAAGATTACAGTCTTGGAAACCATAAAGGACAGTTTTACTCTGCAAAAAAAAAAAAAAAATTTTTTTTTTTTATAGGGTCACTGTGACTTGGAATTGACTCGATAGCAATTTTATATATAAAATCTTGTTGGTTCTGTTTCTCTGGAGAACCCTGGCTGATACTGCTGCCCTCTGTCTATTTCCAAGGAAGATGTTGAACGTAATGTTATTTATCAGCCAGGGACCTCCTTTTTCCTCTTTCCATCCCTTTGTCATTATTAATTAATTGATTAATTAAAAATGGCTTTGTCACAGAAGTCAACTGAAAGAGCTCTCACTGGCCAAAGTTGGAACAACCTGAGCAATAAAATAAAATAAGTAAAGTAGTACTGGATTATAACCCAAATTATAAAATAAATATGAATGATTCCATACTGATTATAAGTAAATGACTAGATAAATAAAGAATTAGGGGAGAAAAGACAAGCCTCTTGTGCAGAATTCAGTGACATGCAAGTTGATAGTATGTACTGTAGATGTGATGTTGACGAGGGTGAGAATTTACCTCTGTGGTCTTCCTCCCAAAGACCCATCACCCCAGTCTAATCATGAGAAAAATATATGCATTCCAACTGAGGGACATCCTACAAAGTCCTTGGCCAGCACTATAAGGAGATGGCTCACGCAATAGTGGAGGCCAGCAAGTCCCAAATCCATGGGTCAGGCAGCAGTCAGAAGACCTCTGCTGGCTCACACGGTTGAGGGGCTGACGAACCCCAAACCTGCAGGTCAGGCTGGAGGCCTCTGCTGGCTCATAGGATTGCAGGGGCCAGCAGATGCAAAATTTGCAGGTCATATGACAGGCTGGAGGCCTCTGCTGTCTTACACCCCAAGACCTGGAGGTCAGAAGAGGAAAAGATTGTAGGGCTGAGAGAGAGCAAACTTTGCCCAAACATCTATTTATATACTGGAGGTGGCCCATACCCCCAAGGAAACTCCTCTTTCAACTGATTGGCTGCTTATATCAGGTCACGAAATGGAAGATGATTTCATGGTGTCTGTTAAACCACTGAGAATCATAGCCTAGCCAGTTGACACATAACATTAACCATCACACTGGCCAAAGAGCTAACCAACTCAGCAGAGGAGAACACAAATGATAAGTACAGAAGTTGACCCATTTTGTGGGTATCGACCGACCTCTTTCTGCAGCCACTTCTGCCGTTGCCCAATTGGCTCATGACAAAGTGACCATGGCAGCAGGCATAGAGGTTGTACATAGGTATGGCATACGTATTTCCACTCAAAAGCATCGATTTGCTAAGCACCCTTCCTGGAAACAGCAGAGATGAAAACTGACCCCTCAGTGTTGCACAGGACACTCTATCAGCTATCTGGTGGCAGTTGATTACATTTGACTGCTTCCATCATGGAAAGGGCACAATTTTGGTCTCACTACAATAGATATTTCACCACGTTTCTGTCAGGTTGTCATACTGTGGTGACTTGCGTGTTGCTGTGATACTGGAAGCTTTGCCACTGATATTTTAAATTCCAGCAGGGTCACACTTGCTGGACAGGTTTCAGCTTCCAGACTAAGACAGGCTAGGAAGAAGAGCCTGGTAGTCTGCTTCTGAAAAGAATTAGCCAGTGAAAACTTTGTGAATAGCAGTAGAACATTGTCTGATATAGTGTCAGAAAATGAGCCCCCCACGTTGGAAGACACCCAAAATACAACTAGGGAAGAGCTTCCTCCTCAAAGTAGAGCCAACCTTAATGGCGTGGATGGAGTAAAGCTTTCAGGACCTTATTTTGCTGATATGGCACAACTCAAAATGAGAAGAAATAGCAGCAAACATTCATTAATAATTGGAATGTGGAACATACAAAGTATGAATCTAGGAAAACTGGAAGTTGTCAAAAATAAATGGAATCCATAAAGATCAAAATCCTAGACATTAGTGAGCTGGAATGGACTGCTACTGGTCATTTTGAATTGGACAATTATATAGTCTACTATGCCAGGAATGACAAATTGAAGAGGAATGGCATCAAGTTCATTGTCAAAAAGAACATTTCAACATATAGAAAAATGGGACACAATGATTCGAGTAGTTGCCCAAAATAAAACACCAGATGACTTTCCAGTAGAAAAAAAGGCAGTAGAACTACCTGATACGGAATTCAAATCTCTAATATTCAGAGCTATCCAAGAAGCAAAAAGCAAGGAAAAAAAGACAAATTCATGGAAAAGCCAGACAAAGTCATGGAAAATACAGACAAAAAAAAAAAGAATCCAGGAAAATACTACAAGAACGAAGTGTCAAGATAAATTCACAATTAGAAATCATACAAAAACAACAATTAGAAATCCAAAAGATAAACAAGATTTCAGAAAAGGACAATGTCAGAGAAGGGTTGAGGAGCAGGTCTCAAATGATGGAAGACAGAATCAGCGAAATTGAAGATAAACAATGGATACAACTCTGACGAAAAGTCAGAAAAAAAGGAACTAAGAAAAGTCAGAAATATGTAGGATACAATCAAAAACAAAAATTGGCAAGTGATCAGTGTTCCAGAAGTGGGAGAAAACAGAAAATACAGAGAGGATCACTGAAGAATTGCTGACAGAAAAATTCCCTAATATCATGAAAGATGAAAAACTGACCATCCAAGAAGCTCAACAAACCCTATATAGAATAGACTGCAAAAGAAAATCACCAAGGCATACCATAGTTTCACTTGCTAAAACCAAAGACAAAGAATCGTGACAGCAGACCGAGAAAAATGAAAAGTCATATACAGAGAAGAAACAATAAGAATAATCTCTGATTATTTGGCAGAAACTATGCAGGCAAGAAGGTAATGGGATGGCAGGCAAGAAGGTAATGGGATGACATACATAAAACCCTGAAAGAAAAAAATTGCCAACCAAGAATAATATATCCTGCAAAACTCTCATTTAAATACGATGGTGAAATTAGGACATTTCCAGATAAAGAGAAATTAAGGGAATATGTAAAAGCCAACAAAACTTACAAGAATTATTAAAGGGAATCCTTCAGTCTGAGAACAAACAACATCACACCACAGCCTAAACCTAGGACATGAGATCATACCAGCCTGATACCAACATAGGAAATGAACTCTCAAGGACTATCCAAAACCAAAAGAATTACAACAGGGAACCAGAGAGGTTAATCTGTAAATGACAACAATGTCAGAACAATAAAAGAGGGAATAAACAGTGTAGGTATAGAAATTTCTAAGGGAGTGGAAGGCAAGGTGATACCAAGTAATAATAAACTGGTTTAAACCTAGGAAGATAAGGGTAAATTTCAAGGTAACTACAAAAAAGTTAACAAACCTACTCATCAAAATAAAGGAGAAAAACATAAAGTCTCAGTGAAAACGAAATCTACAAAAACAAAACAAATGAAAGAAAAATCCACAAACAAAAGGAATTCAGCGCAGGAGAGTAAGAGGAACAAAGAAAACAGCAGCACCACAAAAAAAAAAAAAAAAAGGACTACAAAATGAATGATCGATAAACTCACTCCAAAAAATAAAAATAAAATATATATATATTTTTTACCAATAATTACACTGAATGTAAATGGCCTAAATGCACCCATAAAGAGACACAGACTGACAGAATGGATTTAAAAAAAAAAAAAAAAGGATCCATCAATATGCTGTCTACAAGAGACACACCTTAGAAACAAAGATGCAAATTTATTTTAAAAATCAAAGGATGGAAAAAAAATACATCAAGCAAACAGCTACCAAAAAAGAACAGGAGTGGCAATACTAATTTCAGATAAAATAGATTTTAAAACAAAATCCACCGCAAAAGACAAAGAAGGGCACTATATAATGACTAAAGAGGTGATCCATCATAAAGACTTAACCATAATAAACATCTATGCACCCAATGACAGGGCTCCAAAATACATAAAACAAACTCTAACAGCACTGAAAAGAGAAACTGACTGTTCCACAATCATAGTAGGAGACTTCAACACACCACTCTCAGTAAAGGACAAAACACCTAGAAAGAAACTCAACAAAGACACAGAAGAGCTAAAGAGCACAATCAACCAACTTGATCTCATGGACATATATAGAACACTCCACCCAGCAACTGCAAATTACAGATTCATTCCTAAGGCACATGGAACATTCTTCAGAATAGACATCTTAGGCCACAGAGCAACCCTCAACAAAATCCAAAATATTGAGATAATACAAAGTATCTTCTCTGATCACAATGCCATCAAAGTAGGAATTAACAACAGGAAGAGCAAGGGGAAAAAAAATCAGTTATATGAAAACTGAATAACACTCTGCTTAAAAACCACTGGGTAATAGAAGAAATCAGAGATGGAATAAAAAAAAAAAAAATTCCTAGAATCAAACAAGAATAAAAAGACATCATACCAAAACCTTTGGGACACAGCAAAGGCAGTGCTAAGAGGTCATTTTGTAGCAATAGATGCACACAGAAAGGGAGGAAATCAAACCATTAGGTACACAACTTGAACAAATAGAAAGAGAATGGCAAAAGAAGCCCACAGCCACCAGAAGAAAGGAAATAATAAAGACTAGAGCAGAAATAAATGAAATAGAGATTAGAAAAACAATAGAAAGAATCAACAAAATCAAAAGTTGGTTCTTTGAAAGGATCGGCAAAATCAACAAACCACTGGCCAAACTGACAAAAGAAAAATAGGAGAGGACACAGATAACCCAAATAAGAAATGAAATGGGACACATTACAACAGACCCAACAGAAATAAAAAAGGCTCATAACACAGTATTATGAAAAATGATACTCCAATAAATTTGAAAACCTAGAGGAAACGGACAAATTTCTAGAAACACGCTATCTACCCAAACTAACACAAAATAATGTTAAAAATTTGAACAGACCCATAACAAGAGAAGAGATTGAAAATGTGAAAAACAAAAAAACCCAAAAAACTCCCAACCAAAAAAAGCCCTGGCCCAGATGGCTTTAATGGAGAATTCCACCAAACATTCAGAGAAGAGCTTTCAGTGGTACTACTCAAACTATTTCAGAATGTAGAAAAGGAAGCAATACTTACAGATTCATTCTACGAAGTCAGCATAACCCTGATACCAAAACCAGGCAAAGACACCTCAAAAAAAGGAAAATTACAGACCAATATCTCTCATAAAAATAGACTCAAAAATTCTACCCAGTAAACCCAGTGCCATTGAGTCGATTACAACTCATAGTGACCTTACTGGACAGAGTAGAACTGCCCCATAGAGTTTCCAAGGAGCACCTGGTGGATTCGAACTGCTGACCCTTTGGTTAGCAGCTGTAGCACTTAACCACTACGCCACCAGGTTAGCCAATAGAATTCAGCAGCGCGTCAAAAAAATAATACACTACGACCATGTAGGATTCATACCAGGTATGCAAGGATGGTTCAACATTAGAAAATCAATCAACATAATCCACCACATAAATAAAAATGAAAGAATCACACAATCAACACAGAAAAGGGATTCAACAAAGTCTAACACCCATGTCTAATAAAAACTCTCAATAAAATCAGTATAGGAGGGAAATTTCTCAACATAATAAAGGGCATATATTCAAAACTAAAGGCCAACTTCATTCTTAATGGAGAGAAGCTGAAAACATCTCGCTTGAGAACAGGAACAAGACAAGGATGCCCTTTATCATCACTCCTATTTAACATTGTGTTGGAAGTCTTAGCTAGTAACGGGCATCCAAATTGGTAATGAAGAAGTTAAACTCTCCCTCTTTGTGGATGATATGATACTATACATAGAAAACCCAAAGGACTCCAGGAGAAAACTACTGGAACTAATAGAAAGATTCAGTAGAGTAGCAAGATATGAGACAAGCATACAAAAATAAATTGGATTCCTATACACCAATAAAGAGAACGATGAAAAGGAAATCAGAGAAACAATACCATTTATAATAGCCCCTAAAAAAATAAAATACTTTGGAATAAATCTAACCAAGGATGGAAAAGACCTATACAAAGAAAACTACAAAACACTACTGCAAGAAACCAAAAGAGACTTACATAAATGGAAACACATACCATGCTCATGGATAGGTAGACTCAACATGGTGAAATTGACAATTCTATCCAAAGCGATTTACAAGTACAATGCAATCCCTACCCAAATACCAAAAATATTCTTTAAAGAGATGGAAAAACGAATCATTAACTTTATGCGGAAAGGGTAGAGGCCCCAGATAAGTAAAGCACTACTGAAGAAGAAGAAAAAAGTAGGACTCCCACTACCTGACCTCAGAACCTACTATACAGCTACGGTAGTCAAAACAGCCTGGTACTGGTACAATGACATATACATTGACCAATGGAACAGAATTGAGAATCCAGATGTAAATCCATCCACCTATGGTCACCTGATCTTTGACAAGGGCCTAAAGACCATCAGAAGGGGAAAAGACAGTCTTTTTAACAAATGGTGCTGGCAAAACTGGATGTCCATCTGCAAAAAAATTAAACAGGACCCATAGCTCACACTATACAAAAAAACTAATTCAAAATGGATCAAAGACCTAAACATAAAGCCCAAAACCATGAAGTTTATCGAACAAAAAATAGGTTCAAAGCTAGAGGCCCTAATATATGGCATTAACAGGAGACAAACCACAACCAACAACACACAAGCTTCAGAGGATAAGCTAGGTAACTGGGATCTTCTAAAAATTAAACAGTTATGCTCATTCAAAGACTTCACCAAAAGAGTAAAAAGAGAACCTACAGATTGTGAAAAAAAATTTTGGCTATCACAAATCAGACAAAGGTCTAATCTCTAAAATCTACAAGAAAATCCAACACCTCTACAACACAAAGACAAAGAATTCAATTAAATAATGGGCAAAGGAGATTACTACCGAGGCAGAGCCAAGATGACGGAAGAGACAGACGCTTCTGGCGAGCCCTCTTTACAACAAAGACCTGAAGAAAACAATTGAAATTAGTATATTTGTGACAAACGGGGAGCCCTGAGCTTCAAAGGCAAGCTTAGAAAACGAACTGAGGGGCATGGGGAGGAAGAGACCATTCAGAAGAGGAGAGGAGTTACTGGACCTGAATCACGGGGAGTCATCAGGCACCATTCCTGGGGCCGTGGCAGCAGCGGGCTGGTACTAGGGTTTGGCCGCAGTTTCCTCAGGGAGGAGTAGCCAGCCACACAGCCTACTCACACCTCCAGAACCTGAGAAGAATGGTGCTCTAGGCAAAAGCTAAGTACTTGCGTATATTTTACCGTGCCCCACCCCACCCCCGAGCCGGCTACAACGGCTGAATTCCCTGGGCCTCAATAGGCCTGGCTGAGCACCTAGAGTCATCCTCCCGGCCTTGGGGAAGGAAAAAATTTGCAATTGGGGGAAAAGATAACTTGCTAGCACCACCAACCAGGGGAGCTCAGGACAGAAGTGGCTCCTGTCTAGGCATAAGACATCCATGGACTTTGAGCACCTTTCCCTTCTGCATGGACCTGTGTGGGCCTATTTCAGGAGAATAGGCCCCTGTTGGTCAACTCCAACCATTTCAGCTTTGCTGTGGAGAGGTGGGTGTTTGATGTTTGACATTGCTTTGCTTATTAAACAAGGTCCTCACCTACCCACAACAGGGACCTAAGGACTGGTGGCTCCACTTGGGTCACCCAGCCAGCAGCCACAGGGGTCCAGGGAAACTGGTACCTCCCCGTCCTTAAAACAACTGCTTTGGGTGCCCATGGTCCCTCTGCAGAGCCCAACCACCTGCACGTTCTAGGGAACAGGGACGTGCTTTCCTCAGAGATACTCAGGGGTTGGTTCTCAGCTCCCTGCCTTGTTCAGAGCGTGACCCCCCTGGTGCAATCAGATACTGGTAAATACGCCAATCACCTCCGCCCCTCTAAGACTGTAGGACAGAGCCTGTACCACACACTTAATGATCAGCTACCTGGACACCTGAGCTGAATTCATACAAGAAAAGTGAATGGACTCCTAGACTGATATACCTGATAAAAGCTCTAGCCATCTGGGGACGGGACATCAGAACTCCAAAGGCAAAAATAATCAAGCTAGTTCACTCAAGCAACCCATAAGGGTATACAAAACAAAACAAACAAAGAAGCTATGACCCAGTAAGCAAGCATAAACTTGCTTACTGCATTATAGGCTCGGAGACAACAGTCAATATCAAGTCACATAAAAAACAGACCATGATCACCTCAACAGACTCTCAAAACACAGAATCCCGGGATCTTCTAGATGAAAGTGCCTTCCTGAAATTACCAAATGCAGAATACAAAAGTTTAATATACAGAAGCCTTCAAGACATCAGGAAGGAAATGAGGCAATACGCAGAACAAGCCAAGGAACACATAGATAAAGGAATTGAAGAAATTAGAAAGATTATTCAGGAACATAATGAAAAGTTTAATAAGCTGGAAAAATCCATACACAGACAGCAATCAGAAATTCAGAAGATTAACAATAAAATTACAGAATTAGATTACTCAATAGAAAGTCAGAGGAGCAGAATTGAGCAAGTAGAAGCTAGAATTTCTCAACTCGAAGATAAATCACTTGGCACTAATATATTTGAAGAAAAATCAAAAAAAAGAATTAAAAAAAATGAAGAAACCTTAAGAATCATGTGGGACTCTATCAAGAGAAATAACCTACGAGTGATTGGAGTACCAGAACAGGGAAGGATAACAGAAAATACAGAGAAAATTGTTGAAGATTTCTTGGCAGAAAACCTCCCTGATATCGTGAAAGATGAGAAGATATCTATCCAAGATCCTCATTGAAATCCACATAAGGTAGATGTTAAAAGAAAGTCACCAAGACATATTAAAATCAAGATTGCCAAAACCAAAGATAAAGAGAGAATTATAAGAGCAGCGAGTGATAAATGAAAAGTCACCTACAAAGGAGAGCCAATAAAAATAAGCTCGGACTACTCGGCAGAAACCATGCAGGCAAGAAAGCAATGAAATGACATATTTAAAAAACTGAAGGAAAAAAATTGCCTGCCGAGAATCATATATCCAGCAAAACTGTCTCTTAAATATAAAGGTGAAATTAAGACTTTCCAGATAAACACAAGTTTAGGGGATTCGTAAAAACCAAACCAAAACTACAAGAAATACTAAAGGGAATTCCTTGGTTAGAAAATCAATAATATCAAGTATCAGCCCAAGACTAGAACACTGGGCAGAGCAACCAGAAGTCAACCCAGACACAGAAATCCAAAAAAACAAAGCAAGATTATTAAAACAAACAAACAAAAACCTCAAAACAGGGTAACAGCAATGCTACTATATAAAAGAAGGTAACAGTAAAATAATAAAAAGGGACTAAGAAATGTAATCATACACCTTCCATATGGAGAAGAGGATACGGCGATACAAAGAAATAAAAGTTAGGTTTAAATTTAGAAAAATAGGGGTAATTAACGATGTAACCACAAAGGAGACAAACTATCCTCCTCATCAAAATAAAATACAAGGGAAAAATAGAGACTCAGCAGAAACAAAATCAACAACAACAAATATGAGGAAAGGACAATATGTAAAGAAAATCTACTCAGCACATAAGATCAAGTGGGAAAAAGAAGCTGTCAACACACCAAAAAGACGTCAAAATGGTAGCACTAAATTCATACCTATCCATAATTACCGTGAATGTAAATGGACTAAATACACCAATTAAGAGACAGAGAGTGGCAGAAGGGATTGAAAAACAAGACCCGTCTATATGCTGCCTACAAGACACACTTTAGACTTAGAGACACAAACAAACTAAAACTCAAAGGATGGAAAAAAATATATCAAGCAAACAACAATCAAAAAAGAGCTGGAGTGGCAATATTAATTTCTGACAAAATAGACTTTAAAATTAAATCCATCAGAAAGGATAAGGCAGGACAGTATATAATGATTAAAGGGACAATATACCAAGAAGATATAATCATATTAAATATTTATGCACCCAATGACAGGGCTGCAAGATATATAAAGCAAACTCTAACAGCATTGAAAAGTGAGATAGACAGCTCCATAATAATAGTAGGAGACGTCAACACACCACTTTCGGTGAAGGACAGGACATCCAGAAAGAAGCTCAATAAAGACACGGAAGATCTAAATGCCACAATCAGCCAACTTGACCTCATAGACATATACAGAACACTCCAACCCAACGGCAACCAAGTATGCTTTCTTTTCTAGTGCACGTGGAACATTCTCTAGAATAGACTACATATTAGCTCATAAAGCAAGCCTTAGCAGAACCCAAAACATTGAAATATTACAAAGCATCTTCTCTGACCATAAGGCCGTGAAAGTGGAAATCAATAACAGGAAAAGCAGGGAAAAGAAATTAAACACTTGGAAACTAAACAATACCCTGCTCAAAAAAAAAACTAGATTATAGAAGACATAAAGGATGGAATAAAGAAATTCATAGAATTCAATGAGAATGAAAACACTTCCTATCAGAACCTTTGGGACACAGCAAAAGCAGAGCTCAGAGACCAATTTATATCAATAAATGCACACAACCAAAAAGAAGAAAGTCCCAAAATCAAAGAATTATCCCTACAACTTGAATAAATAAAAAGAGAGCAACGAAAGAAACCCACAGGCACCAGAAGAAAACAAATAATAAAACTTAGAGCTGAACCAAATGAAATAGAAAACAGAAAAACAATTGAAAGAATTAACAAGACCAAAAGCTGTTTTTTTAAAAAACTCAACAAAATTGATAAACCACTGGCCAAACTGAAAAAGAAAAACAGGAGAGGAACCAAATAACCCGAATAAGAGGTGAGATGGCCGATATTACAACAGACCCAACTGAAATTAAAAGAATCATATCAGATTAATATGAAAAATTGTACTCTAAAAAATTTGAAAACAAGGAAGAAATGGATGAATTTCTAGAAACACACTACCTACATAAGCTAACACAAACAAAGGTAGAACAACTAAATAGGACCATAACAAAAGAAGAGATTGAAAAGGTAATCAAAAACCTCCCAACAGAAAAAAGCCCTGGTCCAGACGGCTTCACTGCAGAGTTCTACCAAACTTTCAGAGAAGAGTTAACACCACTGCTACTAAAGGTATTTCAGAGCATAGAAAAGGGTGGAACACTACCAAACTCATTCTATGAAGCCAGCATATCCCTGATAACAAAATCAGGTAAAGACACCACAAGAAAAGAAAATTATAGGCCTATATCCCTCATGAACGTAGATGCAAAAATCCTCAACAAAATTCTAGCCAATAGAATTCAACAACATATCAAAAAAATAATTCACCATGACCAAGTGGGATTCATACCAAGTATGCAGGGATGGTTCAACATTAGAAAAACAATTAATGTAATCCATCACATAAATAAAACAAAAGACAAGAATCACATGATTTTATCAACTGATGCAGAAAAGGCATTTGACAAAGTTCGACGCTCATTCATGATAAAAACTCTCAGCAAAATAGGAATAGAAGGAAAATTTCTCAACGTAATAAAGTCTAAGGTGTGTGTCTTGTAGGCACCATATAGATGGATCTTGTTTTTTAATCCCTTCTGCCACTCTCTGTCTCTTTATTGGTGTATTTAGTCCATTTACATTCAGGGTAATTATGGATAGGTATGAATGTAGTGCTACCATTTTGATGTCTTTTATACATTTATACAAAGACAACAGCCAACATCACCCTAAATGGAGAGCGCCTGAAAACATTCCCACTGAGATCGGGAACCAGACAAGGATGCCCTTTCTCACCGCTCTTATTCAACATTGTGTTGTGGGTCCTAGCCAGAGCAATTAGGCTAGATAAAGAAATAAAGGGCATCCAGATTGGCAAGGAAGAAGTCAAAGTATCTCTATTTGCAGATGACATGATCTTATACACAGAAAACCCTAAGGAATCCTCAACAAAACTACTGAAACCAATAGAAGAGTTCAGCAGAGTATTGGGATACAAGATAAACATACAAAAATCAGTTAGATTCCCCTACACCAACAAAAAGAACATCGAAGAGTAAATCACCAAATCAATGCCATTTACAGTTGCCCCCAAGAAGATAAAATATTTAGGAATAAATCTTACCAGAGATGTAAAAGACTTATAACAAGAAAACTACAGTACACTTCTGCAAGAAACCAAGAGACATAAGTGGAAAAACATACCTTGCTCGTGGATAGGAAGACTTAACATTATAAAAATATCTATTCTACCAAAAGCGTTCTATACATTTAATGCAATTCTGATCCAAATCCCAACAACATTCTTTAATGAGATGGAGAAATGAATCACCAACTTCATATGGAAGGGAAAGAGCCCCTGGATAAATAAGGCATTACTGAAAAAGAAGAACAAAGTGGGAGGCCTTACTTTACCAGATTTTAGAACCTATTATACCGCCACAGTAGTCAAAACAGCCTGGTACTGGTACAACAACAGATACATGGACCAATGGAACAGAATTGAGAATCCAGACATAAATCCATCCACATATGAGCAGTTGATATTTGACAAAGGCCCCAAAACAGTTAAATGGCGAAAAGACAGTCTTTTTAACAAATGGTGCTGGCATAACTGGATATCCATTTGCAAAAAAATGAAACAAGACCCATACCTCACTCCATGCACAAAAACGAGCTCAAAATGCATCAAAGACCTAAATATAAAATCTAAAACTATAAAGATCATGGAAGAAAAAATAGGAACAACACTAGGAGCCCTAATACATGGCATGAACAGTATAGAAAACATTATAAAGAATGTTGAAGAAAAAACTAGATAACTGGGAGCTCCTAAAAAGCAAACACTTATGCTCATCCAAAGATTTCACCAAAAGAGTAAAAAGACTACAGACTGGGAATAAGTTTTTAGGTATGACATTACCGATCAGCGCCTGATCTCTAAAACCTACATGATACTGCAAAAACTCAATTGCAAAAAGACAAATAACCCAATTAAAAAATGAGCAAAGGATATGAATAGACACTTCACTGAAGAAGACATTCAGGTAGCTAACAGATATATGAGGAAATGTTCACGATCATTAGCCACTAGAGAAATGCAGATCAAAACTACAACGAGATTTCATCTCACTCCAACAAGGCTGGCATTAATCCAAAAAACACAAAATAATAAATGTTGGAGAGGCTGTGGAGAGATTGAAACACTGCTACACTCCTGGTGGGAATGTAAAATGGTATAACCACTTTGGAAATCCATTTGGCACTTCCTTAAAAAGTTAGAAATAGAACTACCATACGATCCAGCAATCCCACTCCTCAGAATATATCCTAGAGAAATGAGAGCCTTTACATAAACAGATATATGCACACCCATGTTTATTGCAGCACTGTTTACAATAGCAAAAAGATGGAAGCAACCAAGGTGCCCATCAACGGATGAATGGATAAAGAAATTATGGTATATTCACACAAAGGAATGCTATGCATCGATAAACCACAGTGAGGAATCTGTGAAACATTTCATAACATGGAGGAACCTGGAAGGCATTATGCTGAGTGAAATTAGTTGCTAAAGGACAAATATTGTATAAGACCACTATTATTGGAACTCGAGAAATAGTTTACACTGAGAAGAAAACATTCTTTTGTGGTTACGAGAGGGGGGAGGGATGGAGGGTGGAACAGGGGCATTCACTAATTAGTAGATAAGAACTACTTTAGGTGAAGGGAAAGGCAGCACACAATACAGGGGAGGTCAGCACAATTGGACTAAACCAAAAGCAAGGAAGTTTCCTGAATAAACTGAATGCTTTGAAGGCCAGCGTAGCAGGGCCAGGGGTCTGGGGACCATGGTTTCAGGGGACATCTAAGTCAATTTGCATAATAAAATCTATTAAGAAAACATTCTGCATCCCAATTTGAAGACTGGTGTCTGGGGTCTTAAAGGCTAGCAAGCATCCATCTAAGATGCATCAATTGGTCTCAACCCACCTGGATCAACGGAGAATGAAGAACACCAAGGTCACACGATAACTATGAGCCCAAGAGACAGAAAGGGCCACATGAACCAGAGACTACATCATCCTGAGATCAGAAGAACTAGATGGTGCCCGGCCACAATCGATGACTGCCTTGACAGGGAGCACAACAGAGAACCCCTGAGGGAGCAGGAGAGCAGTGGGATGCAGACCCCAAGTTCTCATAAGACCAGACTTAATGGTCTGACTGAGACTGGAAGGACCCCGTAGTCATGGCCCCCAGACCTTCTGTTGGCCCAGGACAGGAACCATTCCCGAAGCCAACTCTTCAGACATGGATCGGACTGGACAATGGGTTGGAGAGGGATTCTGGTGAGGAGTGAGCTTCTTGGATCAGGTGGACACTTGAGACGATGTTGGCATCTCCTGCCTGGAGGGGAGATGAGAGGGTGGAGGGGTTTAGAAGCTGGCGAAAAGGACACAAAAAGAGAGAGTGGAGGGAGAGAGCGGGCTGTCTCATTAAAAAAAAGGGGGGGGAGAGTAATTGGGAGTGTGTAGCAAGGTGTATATGGGTTTTTGTGTGAGAGACTGACTTGATTTGTAAACTTTCACTTAAAGCACAATAAAAATTATTAAAAAAATGCAATTTACAATAACATCAAAATGCGAAATAATTAGACATAAATATGGCAAAAGATGTGCAAACACCGGTGAAAGAAATAAATGGAGAGATACACTGTGTTCATGGATTGGAAGATACAACAATGTGAAAATGTTAACATTCCTCAAACTGATCTATAGAGTCAACACAATTCCCTCAGCGCGCGCGCGCACACACACACACCAGGCTATAGCCACCACCGGCAGACACGCACGCACGCGCACACACAGAAGTTTGCTGCAGTCTTCGGTGTTTCTAGAGGTGTTTCACGGCTGTTAATTTCTCCTCTATTCCTTCCTCACTCTCAATTCTGGGGTGTCTCCAGGATTGATTTGGGGGGAGGATGCCAGTAACCTGTGCTACATCACTGCTCTGGCAGCCAATGTCAGTTTCAAAATGATCAGGGAGCAGGCACCTGATATTCCAAGCTGGGGCTCACAGGAGGGGTCAGGGCTGGACAGTCATCTGCATTTAGTAAACCGAAATTCACGGGACTTGACTAACCCAGCTAAGAAGCCCAAGAGAAAGGGCAATCAGAGCCAGATCCGAGGCTCCCCAATATTTAGACAACTGGGAGTGGGAGGAGTCAGGAAGAGACTGAGAAACAGTGACAAATTCAGCGACAGGGAAATCTGAAGGGGGGTGTCATTGAAGCTGAGGGCTTTCTTGGCCATAATTTTTATGGAAGCAGATCTCCAGGCCTTTTATTCCCCCGTGCCACTGCGTGGGTTCAAACCACCAACCTTTTGGTTACCAGCCGAACAAAAAACATTCGCGCCACCTCTTCCATTAACATATACATGTTAAAGGGCCACCACCCATCTGTCATTTGTCATACTGGGGTGGCTTGCATGATGCAATGATGCTAGAAACTGTGACACAATATTTCCCCAAATACCAACAGGGTCACTCATGGTGGACAGGCTGCAGCAGAGCTTCCAGACTAAGACGGACTGGGGAGAAAGGCCTGGCAGTGGCATCTCTAGGGTTGGTGTCACCCGCTGCGATGACTCATTGTGTGACCTCCCTCATGCTAATTGCCACAATATTGTAGCTAAAACACCAGAAAATGTCACAAAATCAGAGACTGTAAAAGCAGGAGCAGCAGCTGAAACAAGAGCGTGTGCTCGTGGCGTGAGCAGACGAAACCACAGGGCCCACAGCGTCATCACAACTGGGAAATAATGACGGCCCTGACCGAAGCTTGAGGACCAAGGCCCGCCCGGCCCAAGCCATGGTATTTCCAGTCGCTGCACATCTGTGGGAAAGCTGGACAACGAATGTGGAAAACTGAGAAGAACTGATGCATTTAAACGGTAGCACTGGCGAAGAATATTGACTCTACCATGGGATGCGACAATGGGCTCGAACACGGCGGTGATTGTGAGGATGGGGCAGGACTGGGCAGCATTTTATTCTGTTGTACACGGAGGTTGCTATGCGTTGGAACACATTCAATGGCCCTTAACAACAACCACTGACTGGAGCACATTAAAATCAAAAAGAAAACCAAAGCCTTTGCCGTTGAGTCGATTCCGACTGATAGCATCCCTATAGGACAGAGTAGAACTGCCCCGTAGGGTTTCCAAGGAGCACCTGGTGGATTCAAACGGCTGACGCTTTGGTTAGCAGCCACAGCTGTTACTCGCTGCACGACCAGCGCATTAGAAAGTTCAAAAAGTAAATCAGCTCTTTTAGCCTTGTAGGTATATTGATACATGCAAGTACAAAAAGTGTTTTTGTTGTAACTACAGGGATATTTTAAAAAATAATAAATTTCTGATGAAACTGCACAAAAATTTTATAGACATTTGGTGTCACCCCCTCTGACAGTATCACACGGTGCACTCCGCACCCCGCCCCCTGTACCTCCTAGTGATACCACAGAGGCCTGGCGATCTGCTTCTGAAAATTAGCCAATGCAAACCCAGTGGATCACAACTGAGTATCGTCCTGTATAGTGCTTGAAGATGAGCCCTCTACCCAAGGCTGGAAGACGCCTAGGCTGCAACAATGGACTCGAGCATACCAGCGACCATGAAAATGGTGCCGGAACGGGCAACATTTCCTTGTATTTCCTCCAGTCTCTGTCAGGCCAGCAAGTCTGGTCTTTCTTTTTGAGTTAGAATTTTGTTCTGCATTTTTCTCCAGCTCTGTCTAGGACCCTCTACTGTGATCCCTGTCAGGGCGGTCAGTGGTGGTAGCCGGGTACCATCTAGTTTTACTAGACTCAGTTTGGTGGAGGTCATGGTAGATGCGGCCTCTTAGTCCTTTGGACTAATCTTTCCCCTGTGTCTTTAGTTTTCTTCATTCTTCCTTGCTCCCAAAGGGATGAGACCAGTGAGTATCTTATCTTAGATGCCCACTTACAGGCTCTTAAGACCCCAGACGCTGTTCACCAAAGTAGAATGTAGAATTGAGCCAGATGTTTCCTGAGACCATGGTCCCCACAGCCCTCAGCCCAGCAATTTGGTCCCTCCAGGAGTCTGGATGTGTCTATGGAGCCTCCATGGCCTTGCCTTGTACAGGTTGTGCTGGCTTCCCCAGTATTGTGCACTGTCTTACCCTTCACCAAAGTTTCCACTTATCTATCGTCTATTAAATGTTTTTCCATCCCCATCCCTTCCCTCCCTCATAACCATCAAAAAAAAATTTTTTTTTATGTAAACCTTTTCATGAGTTTTTACAGTAGTGATTCTCATACAATATTTGTCCTTTTGTGACTGACTTATTTCACTCAGCATAATGCCCTCCAGATTCATCCATGTTATGAGATGCTTCACAGATTCATTGTTGTTCTTTATCGTTCCGTAATACTCCATCGCGTGTATGTACCACAGTTTGTTTATCCATTCATCTGGTGATGGGCATCTAGGTTCTTTCCATCTTTTTGCTCTTGTGAACAACGCTGCAATGAACCTGGGTGTGCATATGTCTGTCCATGTGATGACTCTTATTTCTCTAGGATATATTCCTAGGAGTGGGATTGCTGGATCATATGGTATGTCTATTTCTAGCTTTTTAAGGAAACGCCACATCGTTGTCCAAAATGGTTATATCACTTTGCATTTTCACCAGCAGTGTCTAAGAGTTCCGATCTCTCTGCGGCTCTCCAACATTTGTTATTTCCTGTGTTATTGATTCATGCCAGTAATGCCAAGGTGAGATGGTGTGTCATTGTGGTTTTGATTTGCATTTCTCTAATGGCTAGAGATTGTGAGCATTCCCCCTCATGTGTCTGTTCGCTGCTTGCATGTCTTCTTTGGTGAAGTGCCTGTTCATTTCCTTTCCCCATTTTTTTTTTTATAATTTTTATTGTGCTGTAAGTGCAAGCTTACAAATCAAGTCAGTCTCCCACACAAAATCTTATATGCACCTTGCTACATACTCCCAATTACTCTCCCCTTAATGAGACAGCCCACTCTTTCCCTCCAGTCTCTCTTTTCATATCCATTTCGCCAGCTTCTAACCCCCTCTACCGTCTCATCTCCCCTCCAGGCAGGAGATGCCAACATAGTCTCAAGTGTCCACCTGATCCAAGAAGCTCACTCCTCACCAGCATCCCTCTCCAACCCATTGTCCAGTCCAAACCCTGTCTGAAGAGTTGGCTTTGGGAACGGTTCCTGTCCTGGGCCAATAGAAGGTCTGGGGGCCATGACCACCGGGGTCCTTCTAGTCTCAGATCATAAAGTCTGGACTTTTTATGAGAATTTGGGGTCTTCATCCCACTGCTCTCCTGCTCCCTCAGGGGTTCTCTGTTGTGTTCCCTGTCAGGGCAGTCATCAGTTGTAGCCAGGCACCACCTAGTTCTTCTGGTCTCAGGCTGATGTAGTCTCTGATTTATGTGGCCCTTTCTGTCTCTTGGGCTCATAATTACCTTATGTCTTTGGTGTTCTTCACTCTCCTTTGGTCCAGGTGAGTTGAGACCAATTGATGCATCTTAGATGGCTGCTTGCTAGTGTTTAAGACCCCAGACGCCACTCTTCAAAGTGGGATGCGGAATGTTTTCTTAATAGATTTTATTATGCAAATTGACTTAGATGTCCCCTGAAACCATGGTCCCCAAACACCTGCCCCTGCTACACTGGCCTTCGAAGCATTCAGTTTATTCAGGAAACTTCTTTGCTTTTGGTTTAGTCCGGTTGTACTGACCTCCCCTGTATTGTGTGCTGTCTTTCCCTTCACCTAAAGTAGTTCCTATCTACTATCTAATTAGTGAATACTCCTCTCCCACTCTCTCTCTCTCCCCCATCTCATAACCACAAAAGAATATTTTCTTCTCAGTTTAAACTATTTCTCGAGTTCTTGTAATAGTGGTCTTATACAATATTTGTCCTTTTGCAACTGACTAATTTCACTCAGCATAATGCCTTCCAGGTTCCTCCATGTTATGAAATGTTTCACAGATTCCTCACTGTGGTTTATCGATGCATAGCATTCCTTTGTGTGAATATACCATAATTTCTTTATCCATTCATCCGTTGATGGGCACCTTGGTTGCTGCAATAAATATGGGTGTGCGTATATCTATTCGTGTAATGGCTCTTATTTCTCTAGGATATATTCCGAGGAGTGGGATTACTGGAATTGTATGGTAGTTCTATTTCTAGCTTCTTAAGGAAGCGCCAAATTGATTTCCAAAGTGGTTGTACCATTTTACATTCCCACCAGCAGTGTGTAAGTGTTCCAATGTCTCCACAACCCCTCCAACATTTATTATTTTGTGTTTTTTGGATTAATGCCAGCCTTCTTGGAGTGAGATGCAATCTCATTGTAGTTTCGATTTGCATTTCTCTAATGGCTAATGATCATGAATGTCTTCTTTAGTGAAGTGTCTGCTCATATCTTTTGCCCATTTTTTAATTGGGTTATTTATCTTTTTGCAGTTGAGTTTTTGCAGTATTATGCAGATTTTAGAGATCAGGCGCTGATTGGAAATGTCATAGCTAAAAACAGTTTCCCAGTCTGTAGGTAGTCTTTTTATTCTTTTGGCGAAGTCTTTGGATGACCATAGGTGTTTGATTTTTAGGAGCTCCCAGTTATCTAGTTTTTCTTCTGCATTCTTAACAATGTTTTGTATACTCTTTATGCCATGTATTAGGGCTCCTAGTGTTGTCCCTATTTTTTCTTCCATGATCTTTATCGTTTTAGATTTTATATTTAGGTCTGATGCATTTTGAGCTTGTTTTTGTGCTAGGAGTAAGGTATGGGTCTTGTTTCATTTTTTTGCAGATGGACATCAGCTATGCCAGCACCATTTGTTAAAAAGACTGTCTTTTCCCTCATTTAACAGTTCTGGGGCCTTTGTCAAATATCAGCTGCTCATATGTGGATGGATTTATGTCTGGATTCTCAATTCTGTTCCATTGGTCCATGTATCTGTTGTTGTACCAGTACCAGGCTGTTTTGACTACTGTGGCGGTATAATAGGTTCTAAAATCTGGTAAAGTAAGGCCTCCCACTTTGTTCTTCTTTTTCAGTAATGCCTTATTTATCCGGGGGCTCTTTCCCTTCCATATGAAGTTGGTGATTCGTTTCTCCATCTCATTAAAGAATGTCGTTGGGATTTGGATCAGAATTGCATTAAATGTATAGATCGCTTTTGGTAAAATAGATATTTTTATAATGTTAAGTCTTCCTATTCACAAGCAAGGTATGTTTTTCCACTTATGTCTCTTTGGTTTCTTGCAGAAGTGTACTGTAGTTTTCTTGTTATAAGTCTTTTGCATCTCTGGTAAGATTTATTCCTAAATATTTTATCTTCTTGGAGGCAACTGTAAATGGCATTGATTTGGTGATTTACTCTTCGATGTTCTTTTTGTTGGTGTAGGGGAATCTAACTGATTTTTGTATGTTTATCTTGTATCCCCATACTCTGCTGAACTCTTCTATTGGTTTCAGTAGTTTTGTTGAGGATTCCTTAGGGTTTTCTGTGTATAAGATCATGTCATCTGCAAATAGAGATACTTTGACTTCTTCCTTGCCAATCTGGATGCCCTTTATTTCTTTATCTAGCCTAATTGCTCTGGCTAGGACCCACAACACAATGTTGAATAAGAGCGGTGAGAAAGGGCATCCTTGTCTGGTTCCCGATCTCAGTGGGAATGTTTTCAGGTGCTCTCCATTTAGGGTGATGTTGGCTGTTGTCTTTGTATAAATGTATAAAAGACATCAAAATGGTAGCACTACATTCATACCTATCCATAATTACCCTGAATGTAAATGGACTAAATACACCAATAAAGAGACAGAGAGTGGCAGAAGGGATTAAAAAACAAGATCCATCTATATGGTGCCTACAAGACACACACCTTAGACTTTATTATGTTGAGAAATTTTCCTTCTGTTCCTATTTTGCTGAGAGTTTTTATCATGAATGAGCGTCGAACTTTGTCAAATGCCTTTTCTGCATCAGTTGATAAAATCACGTGTTTCTTGTCTTTTGTTTTATTTATGTGGTGGATTACATTAATTGTTTTTCTAATGTTGAACCATCCCTGCATACTTGGTATGAATCCCATTTGGTCATGGTGAATTATTTTTTTGATATGCTGTTGAATTCTATTGGCTAGAATTTTGTTGAGGATTTTTGCATCTACGTTCATGAGGGATATAGGCCTATAATTTTCTTTTCTTGTGGTGTCTTTACCTGGTTTTGGTATCAGGGATATGGTGGCTTCATAGAATGAGTTTGGTAGTGTTCCACCCTCTTCTATGCTCTGAAATACCTTCAGTAGTAGTGGTGTTAACTCTTCTCTGAAAGTTTGGTAGAACTCTGCAGTGAAGCCGTCTGGACCAGGGCTTTTTTTTGCTGGGAGGTTTTTGATTACCTTTTCAATCTCTTCTTTTGTTATGGGTCTATTTAGTTCTTCTACCTCTGTTTGTGTTAGTTTAGGTAGGTAGTGTGTTTCCAGGAATTCATCCGTTTCTTCTAGGTTTTCAAATTTGTTTGTTTATAGTTTTTCGTATTAATTTGATATGATTCTTTAAATTTCAGTTGGGTCTGTTGTAATATCTGCCATCTCACCTCTTATTCGGGTTATTTGGTTCCTCTCCTGTTTTTCTTTTTCAGTTTGGCCAGTGGTTTATCAATTTTGTTGAGTTTTTAAAAAAAACAGCTTTTGGTCTTGTTAATTCTTTCAATTGTTTTTCTGTTTCCTATTTCATTTAGTTTGGCTCTAACTTTTATTATTTGTTTTCTTCTGGTGCCTGTGGGTTTCTTTTGTTGCTCACTTTCTATTTGTTCAAGTTGCAGGGATAATTCTTTGATTTTGGCCCTTTCTTCTTTCTGGATGTGTGCATTTATTGATATAAATTGGCCTCTGAGCACCGCTTTTGCTGTGTCCCAAAGGTTCTGATAGGAAGTGTTTTCGTTCCCATTGGATTCTCTGAATTTCTTTATTCCATCCTTAATGTCTTCTATAATCCAATCTTTTTTGAGCAGGGTATTGTTCAGTTTCCAAGTGTTTGATTTCTTTTCCCTGCTTTTCCTGTTATTGATTTCCACTTTCATGGCCTTATGGTCAGAGAAGATGCTTTGTAATATCTCAATGTTTTGGGTTCTGCTAAGGCTTGCTTTATGACCTAATATGTGCTCTCTTCTAGAGAATGTTCCATGTGCACTAGAAAAGAAAGTATAGTTGGTTGCTGTTGGGTGGAGTGTTCTGTATATGTCTACGAGCTCAAGTTGGCTGATTGTGGCATTTAGATCTTCCGTGTCTTTATTGAGCTTCTTTCTGGATGTCCTGTCCTTCACCGAAAGTGGTGTGTTGACGTCTCCTACTATTATTATGGAGCTGTCTATCTCACTTTTCAATGCTGTTAGAGTTTGTTTTATGTATCTTGCAGCCCTGTTATTGGGCATAAATATTTAATACGATTATATCTTCTTGGTATATTGTCCCTTTAATCATTATATACTGTCCTGCCTTATCCTTTCTGATGGATTTAATTTTAAAGTCTATTTTGTCAGAAATTAATATTGCCACTCTTGCTCTTTTTTGATTTTTGTTTGCTTGACATATTTTTTTCCATCCTTTGAGTTTTCGTTTGTGTCTCTAAGTCTAAGGTGGGTGTCTTGTAGGCACCATATAGACGGATCTTGTTTTTTAATCCCTTCTGCCACTCTCTGTCTCTTTATTGGTGTATTTAGTCCATTTACATTCAGGGTAGTTATGGATAGGTATGAATTTAGTGCTACCATTTTGACGTCTTTTTTTGTGCGTTAACAGCTTCTTTTTCCCACTTGATTTTATGTGCTGAGTAGATTTTCTTTATATATTGTCCTTTCCTCGTATTTGTTGTTGTTGATTTTGTTTCTGCTGAGTCTCTATTTTTCCCTCGTATTTTATTTTGATGAGGAGGATAGTTTGTCTCCTTTGTGGTTACCTTATTATTTACCCCTATTTTTCTAAATTTAAACCTAACTTTTATTTCTTTGTATCGCCATATCTTTCTCTCCACATGCAAGGTGTATGATTACATTTCTTAGTCCCTCTTTATTGTTTTAATGCTGTCTTCTTTTACATAACATTGCCGTTACCCTGTGTTGGGCTTTTTTTTTTTCAATCTTGCTTTTTTTTTTTTTTTTTGGATCTCTCTGTCTGGGTTGACTTCTGGTTGCTCTGCCCAGTGTTCTAGTCCTGGGTTGATACCTGATATTATTGATTTTCTAACCAAAGAACTCCCTTTAGTATTTCTTGTAGTTTTGGTTTGGTTTTTATGAATTCCCTCAACTTGTGTTTATCTGGAAATGTCTTAATTTCACCTTCATATTTAAGAGACAGTTTTGATGGATATATGATTCTTGGCAGGGAATTGTTTTCCTTCAATATTTTAAATATGTCATCCCATTGCCTTCTTGCCTGCGTGGTTTTTGCCGAGTAGTCCAAGCTTATTCTTATTGGCTCTCCCTTGCAGGTGACTTTTCTTTATCCCTCGCTGCTCTTATAATTCTCTCTTTATCTTTGGTTTTGGCAAGCTTGATTATAATATGTCTTGGTGACTTTCTTTTAACATCTACCTTATGTGGATTTCAATGAGGATCTTGGATAGATATCTTCTCATCTTTCACGATATCAGGGAAGTTTTCTGCCACCAAATCCTCAACAATTTTCTCTGTATTTTCTGTTATCCCTCCCTGTTCTGGTACTCCAATCACTCGTAGGTTATTTCTGTTGATAGAGTCCCACATGATTCTTAAGGTTTCTTCATTTTTTAAAATTCTTTTATGTGATTTTTCTTCAAATATATCAGCGGAAGTGATTTATCTTCGAGTTGAGAAATTCTAGCTTCTACTTGCTCAATTCTGCTCCTCTGACTTTCTATTGAGTTATCTAATTCTGTAATTTTATTGTTAATCTTCTGAATTTCTAATTGCTGTCTGTAGATTTTTCCAGCTTATTAAACTTTTCATTATGTTCCTGAATAATCTTTCTGGGTTCTTCAGTTCCTTTACCTGTTTTCCTGGCTTGTTCTGCGTGTTGCCTCATTTCCTTCCTGATGTCTTGAAGGGCTCTGTATATTAAACTTTTGTATTCTGCGTCTGGTAATTCCAGGAAGGCACTTTCATCTAGAAGATCCCTGGAGTCTGTGTTTTGAGAGCCTGTTGAGGTGATCATGGTCTGTTTTTTATGTGACTTGATATTGACTGTTGTCTCCATGCCACCTATAAGTTATTGTATTAGTTTATGCTTGCTTACTGTGTCGTAGCTGCTTGCTTTGTTTTGTTTTGGTATACCCCTGTGGATTGCTTGAGTGAGCTAGCTTGATTGTTTTTGCCTTTGGAGTTCTGGTGTCCTGTCCCCAGATGGCTAGAGCTGTTATCAGGTATATCAGTCTAGGAGTCCATTCACTTTTCTTGTATGAATTCAGCTCAGGTTTCCAGGTAGCTGGTATCAAGTGTGTGGTACAGGCTCTGTCCTACAGTCTTAGAGGGGCAGGGGTGATTGGCGTATATACCTGTATCTAATTGCAGCAGGGGGTCATGCTCTGAACAAGGCAGGGGGCTGAGAACCAACCCCGTGTCTCAGGAAAATGCGTCTCTGTTCCTTAGAGCGTGCTGGTGGGTGGGCTCTGCAGAGCGACCATGGGCACCCAAAGTTTTTGTTGTAAGGACTGGGAGGTACCAGTTATCCCTGGGCCCCTGTCGTGGGTGGCTGGGCAACCCAAGTGGAGCCACCAGTCCTTAGGTCCCTGTTGTGGGTAGGTGAGGACCTTGTTTAATAGGCAAAGCAATGTCAAATGTCAAACACCCACCTCTCCACCGCACAGCTGAAATGATTGGAGTTTGCCAACAAGGGCCTGTTGTCCCGAAACAGGCCCACACAGGTCCATGCAGAAGGGAAAGGTGCTCAAGGTCCACGGACAGTTTATGCCTGGACAGGAGCCACTTCTGTCCTGAGCTCCCCCCAGTTAATGGAGCTAGCAAATTATATTTTCCCCCCAGTTGGAAATTTTTTCCTTCCCCAAGGCCGGGAGGACGGCTCCAGGTGCTTACCAAGGTCTATCTCAGGCCCAGGGATTCAGCTGCTGAAGCTGGGTTGGGGGTTTGGGGGGGGGGGCGCAGTAAAATATCCGCAAGTCCTTAGCTTTTGCCGAGAGCGCCCTTCTCCTCAGGTCCCGGAGGTGTGAGCGGGCTGTGTGGCTGCTGCTTCTCCCCGAGGAAACTGCTTCGTTCTCCTCAGGTCCCGGAGGTGTGAGCAGGCTGTGAGGCTGCTGCTTCTCCCTGAGGAAACCGCGGCCGAAGGCTAGGACCCGCCCGCCGCCACCGCCACCACCGCCACCCCGGGAACGGTGCCTGAGGGCTCCCCGCGATTCAGGGCCGGTAACTCCTGTCCGCTTCTGAACGGTCTCTTCCTCCCCCTGCCCCTCAGTTCGTTGTCTAAGCTTGCCTTTGACGCTCAAGGCTCCCAGCTTGTCGCAAATACACTCGTTTCGCTTGTTTCTTCGTCTTTGGTGTAAAGAGGCCTCGCGGGAAGCGTCTGTCTGCTCCGCCATCTTGGCTCCGCCTCCTCCCTTTTACACTTATTTTGATTTTCTCTTCCTGACATTCCTGAGTTGAACGCTCTGTTCTGTTTATGCTCAATCTTCCTTGTTTTCTAGGAAATTCATTTCAGGCTATGAAACTGTTTCCACCAAAAAAACAACCAACCCCTTTGCTGACAAGTTGATTCTGACTCAGTGGCCCCACAGGACAGAGTAGACCTGCCCCAGAGAGCTTCCAAGGAGCGGCTGGTGGATTCGAACTGTCGCCCTTTGGTTGGCAGCCGAGCGCTTAGACACCGTGCCAGCAGAGCTGCCAACATTGTTTCAGGGGAAGGTTTTTATAGGAACAGTTCTCATGGCTGTTTATTTTCACAAAGTCTGTAACTGCTGTTTTGATTTCTTATTTAGCCTGAGGGTGATTGGGAAGCCTGGTCTTTCCCTCTTGCCCTCTTGGTGACTGTGCTTTGGATGTTTTGCTAGCTTTGCTGCACTGTGGTCAGAAAATGGGGCCCTCAGGATTTGTCCTGTCTTGAATGTGCCACAACTTCCCTGAGGGTCTATTGCTCGGCCAGCCGGCTGTCTTGGGGAGAAGGAGGGGGATTTGATGAAGGGATGGCCTCCCAGCGAGCGGGCACGGGGTGGCTGCTCTCTGAGTGTGTTCACCCATGCTGGCTCCATGCGTCCACAACGGGCCCAGGATGGAGGCAGACTCCACGGAGCACAGTGACGGCTGCACGACTCTCTCTCTGCCTCTCACTCCCTGGCCACCCCTGGGCACGTCACTTCCCCTCTCTGGGCCTCAGTTTCCTTGTCTGGGCAATCGGGCTAGATTCTCTGTTGTTCTAGACCTGTGCTGCCCACTACGGTGGCCACTCATGAGTGGCCACTGAGCCCCTGAAACGTGGCGATCCCACACTGAGGAGTTCCATCCAATTTTGAAAACTTAGTAGGAAAAGGCTAAGGTGAAATGTCTCATTGGTATCCTGGAATAATGTTCTGGGCCTATTGTTAAAATCCATTTCGTCTACGTCTCTTCAGTTTACCTTAATGTGGCTATTAGAAGATTTAAAATTACACACAAGGACCATGTCCTATTTCTGCTGGGCAGCGCTGCTCTATGCAGCCTAGGGCTCCCCCCACTAGTGTCCCTGTGGCCACCCTGCAGTCCTAGAGATGCATGCCCTTCTTCGGAGGGGGAGCTCCACGCTGTCTCTCCAGAGTGGTCTTTGGTTCTATTTTCTCAGCACCTCTGAAGCGTGGGCTTCACTTCCCAAGGTGCCCGCTTCCCCCTGCAGTAGGATTTTGGAAGGCACCAGGTGCTGACCACTCCCCAGTGACCTGAACGCGCAGGTGCAATGCACGAGGGGTGCAGCAAGATCTGGGTATCCCAAGAAGGCGTTGCCCAGGTGAAGGTTCTCAGGGCCCAGTTTGCAGGTGTTCTCCCGCGCCTGGTCTTGCGTGCACAGGTGGAGGTCAGGCAGGTTTGCCGAGTGACCTGTAGGGATGGGTAGGGGGTGGGGTGCAGAGGTGAGCTCGGCTGTGCGCTGGACAGGGAAGCAGATCAGGAACACTGCACTGGGCCACTTGTTGGGTGTCTAGTTCTAGTGCTGCTGTAACAGAGACACAGTGGGTGACTTTAATAAATTTATTTTCTCAATTGGTTGTGCTGTTGTGTGCCATTGAGTCGACTTCGACTCATAGCAACCCTACAGGACAGAGTAGAACCGCTCCATAGGGTTTTCTAGGCCGTAATCTTTATGGGAACGGAGAGCCAGGTCTTTTCTCCTGTGGTGCCGCTGGTGGGTTTGAACCGGCAATCTTTAGGTTAGCACCCAGTGCTTAACCACTGCACCGCCAAAGCTCCCTTCTCACAGTTTAGGGGGCTGTAAGTCCGAATTCGGGGAGCCAGCTCTAGGGGAAGGCTTTCTCTCTCTGCGGGCTCTGGGGGAAGGTCCTTGTCTGCTTTCAGCCTCTGTTCCTTGCTTCCTTGGTGAGCTTTATGGGCCACGGTACCTCTCTTCCCCACGTCTGCTTGCTTGCTTCTCTGCCTAGTTCCCTGCTTCCGTGGTGAGCTTTAGGGGCCATGGTATCTCTCTTCCCCATGTCTGCTTGGTTTATACCTCAAAGGTTATTGGCTCCAAACACACCCTACACTGACATGGCCTCATTAACATAACAAAGCAGGCCATCCCCAAGTGAGATTACATCCACTAGTACAACCCTGGGAGTCAATACCGACTCACAGGGGCCCTACAGGACAGCCTGCAACTGCCCCATAGGGATTCCAAAGAGTGTCTGGGGGATTCCAAACGCCAACCTTTTGGTTAGCCATTGAACCACTGCACCACCAGGGCCCCACCCACAAATACAGGGTTTAGGATTTACAACACATATTTTGGGGGGACACAATTCCATTCACAACACCGGGGGTGTTCCTGTGGGATCCCACACCCACCCAGCCCCCAGGGTAGAGACCATGGAGGCACAGAACCCCAATTCCAGGCAGCCCAGCAGGTGTGACCCTCCACCCCACTCTCCACTCCCCAAAGCAGGAAGGTCATGCAGGCACACCCCATTTCCGCCTCATCCATAATCCTGCAGGGTATCGGGAGCCAGTGGGCCCCAGAGCCCAGCAGTAGATCTGGGGGAGGGCCCTGAGTCTCACCGGGAAGCCCAGACCCCGAGCCCCTTGGAGCCGTAGGGCTGGATGGAAGGCAGCTCCAGGCAGTTGGGGCCACCCGGCCGCCTCATTCCCGAAGGCCCAGGCCCAGCAGCGAGGGTCACCTTCGGGAAAAACCGGCCTGTCTGTGGCCCCGGGGGAGCGCAGAGCCGCTCATCTGGCTTTCCCGGACGGTGAGGCAGGATGAAACTACTTTATTAACAACGCGTTCTGCACATTTCTCAAGGCCCCTTCGGGCAGAGAGAGAAGGTCTCTTCAAGCCCCAGGAGACCTGGCCCCGCGCTGGCACAAGGGCGTAGCTGTTGTTCCAGCGCCTTTTACCCGCCGACACAATCTCGGCTGCCTCGGGGGAAGCCCGTGTCGGGGGCGGCTGGCTAAGTTCAGCGCACTTAAAAAAAAAAAAAAAAAAACAGCTGCGGCGCTGGACAACGAACGCGGGCCAGAAAAGGGAGACTGAGACTGGAGGAGTGGTTGGAGCTAGCCGGACCGGGCGCAGGACCCGGCGAGGTGCAAGGCGCCAGGAAAGGGAGGAGCCGCGGGGGTGACCGCCGCCAAGGCTGTGATGATCCGGGCAAACAAACTCCCAAACCTCGGGCCGAGCGGCTGCCCAGGGCCCCGAGTGTGGGCGGGGAAGGCAGGGCGCCCAAGGACCTGAGCCTAGCGCCCAACACGCCCGCCTCGCCCACTCCCCACACAGGTGGGGCACACAGGTGGACGCGGCAGGCGCAGGTGCGCGTGCGGCGCGGGTCCGGGCGACTACCCAGCTTTGTTCGCGACGCTCCGGCGAGCCACGCGCCGGGCGCACGCGCTTCCTCCGGAGGGCTGGGCGAGGCGCGCCGCCGCTAATGGCCGGGCAGGCGGCCCACGATTGGCCGAGTCAGTGGAGCCCGCCCCTCGGTCGCAGGAGGCAGGACCGGCGCTGGGAAGGCGAGGAAAGCGGCGCGTGCTGCTCGGGGTCCCCCGTGGCCCCGCCCTCCCCCAGGGCGCGCGCTGCGCGTGCCGAGGGGGGGCGGCTAGGGGACCGCGGGCTGCGCGCGGGGGGACGGGCAGCGCTGGGTAGCACGCTGCACCTGCGGAAGGGGGGCGGGGGCGCAGCGGGCACCTGCGGACCGCGCCTGGTGGGGCGCACCGCGCACCTGCTGGGGAAGGGGCCAGCGCAGGTCGCACCTGGACCTGCAACAGCGTCTGGTGGGCGCTCCGGGGGCGGGCTGCCGGCGCGGGGGACGCGCGCATGGACGGGGGTTGACGGCTTGTACGCGAGGGGGAGGGCGAAGCGAGTGGAGGGCGAGGCCGGGAAGGAGGGCGTGAGAAGGAGGCGGTGGCCGGGCGGAGGAGGGTTATCTATACATTTAAAAACTAGCGTCCCGCGCCGCACCGGGGAGACTGGCGAGCGTCCGGCTGCACGCGCGGGACACGAGCGCACCACGCTCCCCGGCGCGCACGGCCCGCCACCGCGGCCACCCGGCGACGCGTCCGGGGAGTAGCTCGGCGGCGAAGTGCCGGAGGCCCCTTGGGACGCACGCCGCCCCGCCCGCATTTTGCTGCGGCGCGCCGGGCTCCAAAGAGGTGCCAGACGGGTGGATGCGGGCGCGATGGATGGCGGCGCGCTGTCCCAGCCCGCGCCCGTCGCATCCGGCGTCCCGGGAGGCCGCTGTGTTCGGCGGCGGCCCGCATCCCCTGAGCTGCTGCGCTGCAGCCGGCGCCGACGGCCGGGCGCGCCAGAGGAGGCTGGGGGTGGCGCGGCGGCTGTGGCGCGGCGCAACGAGCGCGAGCGCAACCGCGTGAAGCTGGTGAACTTGGGCTTCCAGGCGCTGCGACAGCACGTGCCGCACGGAGGCGCCAGCAAGAAGCTGAGCAAGGTGGAGACGCTGCGCTCGGCCGTGGAGTACATCCGCGCGCTGCAGCGCCTGCTGGCGGAGCACGACGCCGTGCGCGCCGCCCTGGCCGGGGGGTTGCTGGCGCCGGCCGCCAGGCCCCCCGAGCCCCGCGCGCCGCCGGGGACCCCCGCGGCAACCGCATCGTCGCCCTCCTGCACCTCGTCGTCCCCGGGCCGGGGGGGCAGCTCCGAGCCCGGCTCCCCGCGCTCCGCCTACTCGTCCGACGACAGCGGCTGTGAGGGCGCGCTGAGCTCCGCGGAGCGCGAGCTGCTGGAGTTCTCCAGCTGGTTAGGGGGCTACTGAGCGCCCCCCGCCCCCCCTCCTCGAGGTAACACGGACAGCGGGCGCGGGGAGCAGGGAGGGTCGGAGGCAGGGCCAGTGGGGTGGGGTGGGGATCGCGCGCCTGAAAGCCAGCGAAGCCGAGCGTAAGCTATGGCTTTGATTTCGCGCACTCTGCCTTTTCCCCAAACTTTTTCAAGCCCGAGCAAGACCGCGTTTGTTTGTCTGCGATTGCAAAACTTCCCGCTCGCTGCTCCGCCGCCGATGGTGGGGGGTTGGGGGTTGGTGTTCGGGTGGAACGGGCCGGCCCTGGGGCGGGCGAGGCCTCGAGCGAATGCGGATCCAGGGGCAGATTAAGGTGCTGGAGGCGGGGTGACTTTGCATTGCAAATTGTGCGCCCGAGCCCCGGGTGGCAGAAATGAGTCTGCGGTTGCAGAGCCCTGACTCACCGCGGCTCCGGAGCGTGCACCCCGCCCTGTCTCGGCACCCACAAGCTCAAACTCCAGAAAACTACCAAACCGTCTGCGCTGGTGGGAGGTGGTGGCAAGGCCGGGCTTCCTTGCAACTCTGAGGCAGGGTCTCGCCCAGGGCCCATCCCGGTGTTAAGTCGCTTCCATGTCTCCTCTCCCCACCCCACCCCACCACAGCCTTGGACGCCCAGCGGCAGGCGCGCCTTTCACCTCGGAAGCCAGCCAGAGGGACAGGTCTGTACCCATCGCGCCCACCGCTTCAGGTCCAGCCTGCCACAAGGGGCGAAGCCACCATCAAGCCAGGGACTCCATGCACTGCCCCCGCTTCCCGCCCAGCCTGTCCAAGGGCGACTGTGGAAACAGGTCCCCGGGGCCCGGCCGCCCTCCCTCCCCCCCCTCCCCTCGCCTGCCTGGCAACTTCCTTTAATGCTTTGCGATGAGGCTGGGATGGGGCTGCGACGTCCATCCTTGGATATTTTTCCTGGAAAGAATTCTATAAGGACAGAGAGAATTTATTTTTTACACTTCAACTGCTGGAGTGACACTGTTGGCAACGTGAAGAGTTATTTTTGTATAAAGAGTAGTTCCACTTAAAAAAAAAAAACCCAGTAAATATTATCTACATCTGCGCTTCCCCGCCCATCTACCCCCAACTACCTGGAATTTTCCAACCTGGCCAAGATCTCCACTGAGCAGCCCGGAGGTGTGGGGGTCCCTGGTGGGTGCCCTTGCCTCAAGTGACGGTAGCCATTGGGTGCCTGCTCAGTTGGGAGGCAATGTGTCAGGAAAACTTGCTGTTTTAGGGAAGGTGGACTTTATAAATAAATCAGCTCTATTTATCAGTGGTGTCTGGTCTGCTCTATGTATGTAGCCCTGAACCCCCGTTTCCCAGGTGAGGGGCAGGGTTGGGTGGGAGGGTGGCAACCCCCTGCATGAGTGGGGGAGGTCACTCTCCTTGGGCTCTGCCTCTGTAGAGTGAGCTCAGGGTTGTAAGGTCTGGGGGCTTCTGGCTGGTGGGGTGGGCTGGGGGGCTGCAGGTCACAGCCAGGAAGCTGAAGTCGGAGGCGTGTGGCTGGCATTGGGGACAGGGTGTTGGGCTGAGACCCAAGAGGGCCAGCCTCTGGGCACCTGGCAACTCTTCATCTCAGGGGCTCAGTGACCAGGCTGCCCGGGGTTCACATCTCCACTGACCATTACCTGGTGGGTGACTCTGGGTCAATTGCTTAACTTGCAAGTGGGGACAACAGCAGACCCACCTTACAGGGTTTTGGGGGTTCCCTGGGTGGATGAGGTTTGGTACCTGGTGGTGCCCTGCACCCTGCAGGCCCAAACCCTGTGCTTGCAGCCCCTCAGCCCCTGTTAGCACCCCAGCCCCTGTGCCTGTGGCCCCCCAGCCCCTGTCAGCCCCCCAGCCCCCATGCCTGCGGCCCCCCAGCCTCCATGCCTGCGGCCCCCCAGCCCCCATCAGTCCCCCAGCCCCTGTGCCTGCAGCCCCCAGCCCCTGTGCCTGTGACCCCCCCCAGCTCCTGTCAGCCCCCCGACCCCGTGCCTGCAGTCCCCAGGCCCTGTGCATGCAGCCCCCCAGCCCCCGTGCCCTGTGGTCCTCAGGCCCTGTGCCTGCAGCTCCTCCCGCCCCTGTGCCTGCAATCCCCAGCCAGTGTGTGTGGTAAAGGCTGCAGGGCTTGGGCAGTGGTGGGGTGGAGGGGGAAGGGGAGCCTGCATGTCTCTGTTTACCTGAGACAGGAGAGCGGCTCCTTGAAAGGAACAGGAAGACCAGGCCTTGCTGAGCAGCCCCCGTCTGCCCCGCCCAGGCATCCCCTGCCCAGAGGCCGGCACTGAGACATGACTCAGCTCTACCTTTGACCCTGGGCCTCGGCAGCTTTGAACTCCTGAGGTGCCCACGATCTTCCTTTTATTACGGGGTTGGGGAGGCCCGAGGGGTATTCCCCAGGCTGCTTTAGGGTAGCTGAGGGCACCCCTTCTTTCAGGAGGGAGTGGTGGGTGGGGCAAAGCCATTGGATCCCTGGGAGTGAAAGTGGGGGATGTCAGCTGAGAGCTGGTGGTCGCTGTGTAACCATGGCGATAAGACACGCAGGATCCTGGGGCTTCTTGCTGCCAGGTGGTGTGTGCCCCTCAGAAGGCTGGGCTGGACAGAGGTCTCTGCCTGAGCAGGGATCCTTGGAGCTCCTTTCTGCCCAGCAGCAGCCTCGGCCTGGGTCAGGGCTACTCCCAGGGCCAGGGCCACAGCCCAGTCTGTGGCTGAGGTCAGGGGTTGGGTGGTGTGGTGAGGCTCAGGATCACCTGGGGTCAGTAGAGCCAGCTGTGGCTTGGGGCTGCTGGGCCAAGTACCTGGCCTTGTCCAAGGGATGGGAGGGGGCACTCTGTTGTGGTCACTTTGAATTGTGTCCCCAAAACGTGTTAGAATCCGAAACCTTACACCTGTGGAGGTGATCCTGTTTGGGAATAGGGTTTTCTTTTTTTATATTAATTAGATCATACCTGAGTAGGTATGATCTAATCAGTTCTGGGTTATAAAAAGAACAGAATAGACACAGAGGCCCACACGGGGGAAGACGGACACCATGTGGAGATCGTCTACAAGGCAAGGAACCAAGGGGTGCCTGGGACTACCTACAACGAAGGGATCAACAAGGCTGAGACCCTGGTCAGGACTGTGAGAAAATAAATTTCTGTTCTTTAAAGCCACCAACTTGTGGTATTTCTCTTACATCAGAGCTAGGTCACTAAGATGGCCACCCTATCGAGGGCCACCCCTCAGACCTCTCCCAGGGACCCGCATCCCAGACAGTGACCTCATTGAGCTACAAGGCCTGAACTTTCCCTGTCTCCCTACCTCGACTCCAGGAGAGAACTGTGGTACCCAGGACAAAGAGGTGGTATTGAGAAGGAGGGGTCACCATGAACTCTCCATGTTGTTGTCATTGTTGTTAGGTGCCTTCAAGTCAGTTCCGACTCATAGCAAGCCTATGTACAACAGAACAAAACAGTGCCTGGTCCTGTGCCATCTTCAAAATTTCAATGCTTGAGCCCATCTTTGCAGCCACTGTGTCAAATCCATCTTGTTGAGGGTCTTCCTCTTTTTGGGTGACCCTCTACTTTACCAAGCATGATGTCCTTCTCCAGATAACATGTCTGCCTTAGTTATCTAGTGCTGCTATAACATAACAGAAATACCACAAATAAATGACTTTAATAAACAGAAATTTATTCTCTCACAGTCTAAGAGGCTAGAAGTCCAAATTCAGGGTGCCAGCTCCAGAAGTCTTTCTCTCTCTGTTGGTGCTGGGGAAAGGTCCTTGCTATCAATCTTCCTCTGGTCTAGGAGCTTCTCCATTCAGGGGTGCTGGGTCCAAAGAATGCACTCTGTTCCCAAGGCTACTTTCTTGGTGGTGTGAGGTCCCCCTGCCTCTCTGCTCGCTTCTCTCTTTTATGTCTCAAAAGAGTTGGATTCAAAATGCAACCTAATCTTGTAGATTGAGTCCTGCTTCGTTAACATTACTGCCTCTAATCCTGCCTCATTAACGTCGTTGATGTCGTATTTACAACACATAGGAAAATCACAGCAGCTCACAAAATGGTGGACAATCATACAATACTGGGAATCATGGTCTGACCAAGTTGACAAACATTTTTGGGGAACACAATTCAATCCGTAACAGGGATGGAGAAAGATACCACACTAACACTAATCAAAAAGAACGCTGGAGTAGCTATATTAATTTCAGAAAAGGCAGAATTCAGAAGAAGGACAATTATCAGGGATAAAGAGGAGCATTATGTAATGATAAAAGTACTGATTTTCCAAGAAGACATAGCAGCCTTGGTGGTGTATGCACCTAATGACACAGAGTCAAAACTCATGAGGCAACAACTGATACAACTGCAAGGAGAAATGGACAAGCCCACTTTTATAGTTGGAGACTTCGACATCTTCCTATCAGTGATTGACAGATCCAGCGGGCAGAAATCAGTAAGGGTATGGCCGAACTGAACAGCATGACATATCAACTGGGTCTGATAGGCGTCTGTAGAGCACTCCACCCATAGCAGAATAAACACTGACCGAGATAGACCACATTCTGGGCCATAACACACACTATAACAAATTCAAAAGAACAGAAATCATACAAAGTGTGCTATCAGACCACACCAGATGACAAACTGGTGGACAATCACCCAGCCCTGGAAATCATGGCCTAGCCAAATAGATACACATGATTTGGGGGACACAGTTCAATCCACAACAATGTTCAAAGTATGTGAGATGAAGTCTTGCCATCCTTGCTTCTAAGGAGCATTCTGGCTGTACTTCTTCCCATACAGATCTGTTCATTCTTCTGGGAGTCCAAGGTGTATTCAACAACACCGTCATTCAAAGGCATCAATTCTTCTTCTGTCTTCCTTATTCATTGTCCAGCTTTCACATGCATATGATGCGATTGAAAATAGCGTGGCTTGGGTCAGGCGCACCTTACTCCTCAAAACATCTTTTTTTTTTTTTTAACACTTTAAAGAGGTCCTTTGCAGCAGATTTGCCCAATGCAATGTGTCATTTGATTTCTTGACTGCTGCTTCCATGGCTGTTGATTGTGGACCCAAGTAAAATGAAATCCTTGACAATTTCAATCTTTTCTCCATTTGTCATGATGTTGCTTGTTGGTCCAGCCGTGAGGATTTTTGTTTTCTTTATGTTGAGGTGCAATCCATACTGAAGGCTGTGGTCTTTGATCTTCATCAGTAAGTGCTTCAAGTCCTCTTCACTTTCAGCAAGCAAGGTTGTGTCACCTGCACATCTCAGGTTGTTAATGAGTCTTCCTCCAATCCTGATGCCCCATTTTTATTCACATAGTACAGCTTCTTGGATTATTTGCTCAGCATACAGCCTGAATAACTATGGTGACAGAATACAACCCTGACGCACACCTTTCCTGACTTTAAACCACTCAGTTTCCCCTTGTTCTGTTTGAATACCTGCCTCTTGGTCTAAGTACAGGCTCCTCACGAGCACAATTAAGTGTTCTGGAATTCCCATTCTTTGCTGTGTTAGCCATAGTTTGTTGTGATGCACACAGTTGAGTGCCTTTGCATGGTCAATAAAACACAGGTAAACATCTTTCTGGTATTCTCTGCTTTCAGCCAGGATCCATCTGACATCAGCAATGATATCCCTGGTTCCACATCCTCTTCGGAATCTGGCTTGAATTTCTGACAGTTCCCTGTCAATATACTGCTGCAGCTGCTTTTGAACGATCTTCAGCAAAATTTTGCTTGAATGTGATACTAATGATATTGTTCTATAATTTCCACATTCGGCTGGATCACCTTTCTCTGGAATGGGCACAAATATGGATCTCTTCCAGTCGGTTGGCCGTATTTCTTGGTATAAATGAGTGAGCACTTCCAGAACTGATCCTTTTGTTGAAACATCTCAATTGGTATTCCATCATTTCCTGGAGACTTGTTTTTCACCAATGCCTTCAGTGCGGCTTGGCACTCTTCCTTCAGTAACATTGGTTCTTGATCATATGCTACATCCTGAAATGGTTGAACGTCGATATCCTTGATGTCATTCCACGACTCATCTCGTCTTTCTACGGTCATTAGTGTTCAATGCATCAAACTTATTCTTGAGATGGTCTCTAAATTCAGGTAGGATATACTCAAGGTCATATTTTGGCTCTCATGGGCTTGCTCTAATTTTCTTCAGCATCAATTTGAACTTGCATATGAGCAATTGATAATATATCCACAGTTGGCCCCTGGCCTGTTCTGACTAATGATATTAAGTTTTTCCATCATCCCTTTCCACGGATGCAGTGGAGTTGATTTCTGTGTTTTCCATCTGGTGAGGTCCACATGTATAGCCGCCATTTATGTTGTTGAAAAAAGGTATTTGCAATGAAGAAGTTGTTGGTCTTGCAAAATTCTATCATGCAATCTCCGGCACCATTTCTATGACCAAGGTCATATTTTCCAACCACTGTTTTCTCTTCTTTGCTTCCAATGTCCACATTCCAATCACCAGTAATTATCAATGCATCTTGATTGCATGTTTGGTCAATTTCAGAGTGCGGAAATTGGTAAAAATCTTCAATTTCTTCACCTTTGGACTTAGTGGTTGGTGTGTAAATTTGAATAATAATCATATAACTGGCCTTCTTGTAGGCATATGGATATTATCCTATCTCTGATAGCTTTGTACTTCAGGATAAAAAACAAGAACCCAGCTGCCGTTGAGTCGATTCTGACTCACAGTGACCTTATAGGACAGAGTATAACTGCCCCATAGGGTTTCCAAAGAGTGGCTGGTGGCTTGCAACTGCTGACCTTTTGGTTAACAACCGATCTCTTAGCCACTGCACCACCAGGACTCCAGTAGATTTTGAAATGTTGTTTTTGACCATAGATGCAATGCCATTCCTCTTCACGTTGTCATTCCTGGCTTAGTAGACCATGTGATTGTCCAACTCAAAATGGCCACTCCATGCACACCTTTAAAGGAAACTCCAGTACCATGGTCACTCCCCTCACAACCCCCCAATCAGCAACAGTTCTTTTGTGTCATCAGTCTGTTACAGTTGGTTTTATAGAATTAGGATCCACTCAGGTCCACACATCAAATCTCATATATGTATCTCTTATATCTCTTTTAATCTGCCCCCCCTCCCCAATTTATTTGTTGAGGAAATGCAGCCATCTTTTCTGTAACATTTCCTATGTTCTGGATGTTGCTGATGGTATTGTCCTGGGTGTCATTTGTCACTGTCCCTGCATCCCCTGTAGACTAGGTGCCCAAAGCAGACAAGTATCAACTTTCATAGCAGCTCTATTCATAACAGCCCAAAGGTGGAAACAACCCATATGTCCACCAACAGATGAGTGGATAAATACAATGTGGTCCGTCCATACAATGGAGTGTTAATCAGCCATAAATAGAAATGAAGTTGTGAGACACGCTACAACATGGATCAACCTTGAACACGTTGTGCTCATTGAAAGAAGCCAGACACCAAAGGACGAATATTGTACGATCCCATTGATGGGAAATACCTGGTATAGGCAAATGCATAGAGACAGAAGTTTATTAGTGGTTACCAGGGGCCATCTACTTTTGAAACTCAGCCAGTGAAAACCCTATGGATGGCAACAGTTCGATCGTGTTGTGCGTGGGGGTCACTATGAGTGGGGGCCAGCTCGAAGGCAGCTAACAACCACAGCCAGGGGCTGGGGGAGGGGAAATGGGGAGTCACTGCTTCAGGAGACTGGGTTCAGAGGGATGGGGAATATTTGGGAATGGGTAGCGGTGATGGCTGCATGACACGACGAATGTCATTAATGCCACTGAATTGAATTGTACACTTAAAAATGATTAAAATGACAGATGTTTTGCTATGTATATATTTTACTACAATAAAATTTAAAAGAGAGAGAGAGAGAAGTGAGAAGTAGCCGTGTGCTTGGGATTCGGTCTGGTTTTTGGTGTGGGACCTTCAGAGGCAGGGTGCATCCCTCAGTCCATCATGTCAGGAAGCAGAGTGCTGTCTGTCTGTCATCTTTCTTCCATGATGTTGGTTTTGATCAATGCTTTCAGCGTCCATTAGAAATACATTGACTGTATAGTTTATTATCCAATCGGGGGCACTTTGAGGGTGGAAAGGGCTGCTAACGATAGTCACCTGGGCATCTTAGCCTACCAGGCCACCCTAGCTATAAAGTCTCCCCCGCCCACACAAAGCTGTCGTTTACTGAGCACCAATCACTGCCTGGTGGCACAGAGATTAAGTGCTCTGCTGCTAACCAAAAGGTCAGTAGTTCAAATCCACCAGCCGCTCCTTGGAAACCCCATGGGGCAGTTCTACTCTGTCCTACAGGGCCACTATGAGTTGGAATCTATTCCACAGCAATGGGTTTTTTTTTTGGTTGAATCACTGCCCTATTTTACAGAACTGGACAAGAGGCTCTGAAAGATTAAGTGCCTAAAGCCACAGAGCTGGAAATTCATGAGATTCAAACCTTGTGGCTTTCAGCCCAAAGCCCTAGCACTATTCGTCTCCTGGAGGGTGGGGCTTTGGCTTGAGGCTCTCCTGGGGAGGACGAGGCCTTAGCAATTTAGCGTTTTAGATCAGAGGCAGGACACACCCACTCCTGGCCCAGGTGCCCGCCTGTCCTTGGCTCTGCTGTGGGGGCAGTAGGGCTCTGCCAGAGCTGCTGGTCTAGCCCAGAGAGCAAGATCCTCTCATGGAGGTTAAAGTTGATTCCGGATTGTAAGTGACCAGGGATGCAGAGATTCTTGGGACAGAGGGTGGAGCGAGGTGGTGCCCCCGTGGGCCCCAGTCCATGGGGATGGGAGGTATTGCTTGACCCCTTCGGGCAAGGCTGGGTGGCTAAGGTGACCCTGCAGAGCCAGACCAGCTGATTCTGGGTCAAGGTACCACCACCAGGCAGGGATTGGGTGGGTGAGAAGGGGGTGGACAGTTCCAATGACAGGAGCCCTGGGGAGCCCTTTGGGGGCACTTTGTTCCTTGGAATCAACACAGTGTTCTTGTTTATTCTTTATAGCCATCCCCCATCTGTCACTTTGTCATGCTGTTGCAGCCTGTATGTTGCTGTGACGCCATCGGCATTTCACACACCAGCAGGGTCACCCATGGTGGATAGGTTTCAGCAGAGCTTCCAGACTAAGACAGACTAGGAAGAAAGGCCTGATGATCTACGTCTGAAAAGCAGCCAATGAAAGCCCCATGGATCACAAGAGAATACAGTTCTGGAAGATGAGCCCCTAGGCTGGAAAAAAGTACCCAAAATACACAGTGGCCGCAACAATGGACTCGAGCACACCAACAATCGTGAAGATGGTGCAGGACTGGGCAGTGTTTTGTTCTGTTGTATGTGGGGTCACCATGTGTTGGAGCCAAGTCAATGGCAGCTAACAATAACACTCATCAGAGCAGGTCCCCAGGGAGCTCTGCTTTGTTGTCTCGGAATGTCTCTGTGGGCCTAAAGTCACAAAATCAGTTTGTCCCCAACATGCCATGAATTGGCTGTGTCCCCTGGGTCCTCCACGAAGTGGGCTGCCTTGACAGTGTCCAAGCCTTATCTGGCCTCACAGCCACTCACTCAGGAATCCTTCTTGGGCCCATGTGTCTGTACCAGGGACGGTTGAGCGCTTAAGTACAGCCATGTGCAAACCCTGCCCTCCGGGTACTCTCCCAGCAGAGACGGGCTCGACGGAGAAACTGCATTAATGTATAGTCTGTATAGTCTGGCCAGTGACAGGAGCTGGCTGTCTGTGAAGGTTAAGGTTGTGTGCAAACTTGTCTGGGCCATGATTCTCAGTGGTTTGGCAGTCTTATGATGGTGTGATCACTTCCATAATGAGACTTGATATTATGTGATCACCTCCGTGATGGAATCTGCTGTGAGTAGCCAATCAGTTGAAAAGGAGTTGCCTTGGGCGTGTTGCCTGGATTGAATGTAAGTGGATATTCTGGCAGGGCTCTCAGGCATTTGCTCGTTCTGGATCCTGCAGCTGGCTCCTGTCCATCTCACCTCTAGTTTTTGGGATTTGGGCTAGCAGCTTACCTGCAGTCTTGCCTGCCGATCTTTGGGATCCGTTGATCTTCGAAGCCTGTGAGCAAGAGCCCTGCTCTCCAACCTACTGATCTTCGGTTCAGTAGCCCCTGCAGTTACATGAATCAGAAGAAGCCTCTAGCCTAACCCACGGACTTGGGACGTTCCAGCCTCTACAACTGTGGGAGCCATTTCCTTGATATAATACTCTCTCTATATACACTTATAAGCTTTACGGGTTTTACTTCTCCAGAGAACCGTCCCTGGGACACAGTGGGTGCCCCATCTGCCCCTTTCCTCCATGTCATCATTTCCAGCATAGTGGTTGGCTGATGCAGGGAGGTCATACAAGAAAGGACGTGATGAGGCTCCTCGGTTGCCGTGTCCCTCAGAATGTTCGGTCTCCTTGCATTCGAAGCGAGTTCTGGTTTCCAGGGACAGTGCGGTCCCTAGGGCCATCTGTGCCTGCAAGCTTGGCTGTGGACGTACGGGATGTACCGTGCTAACCTCTCGCTTGCTGTGAGTCTCGCTGCACTCTGCTCATCCTGGAACCACCAGGACTCCTGTGCTCATGGTCCCGAGGATGCCACGTGCACATGGGCGGCAGGGATTGGGGCACGAGGCCTGCACCATATCCTCTATACACACCCATGCCCACTGTCCCGTCGGACTCACTCACCAAACACAAGGTCAAAGATAAAATATTAGGGATTTTAAGACGGCAACGGCAAAGCATTCAACCAAACATGAGCTTCTGAGCATGGGCCCCATGTGACTGCACAGGCCACATGCCAGTGACGCCGGCCCTCCTGCTGCCTCCCAGGGCTGGGGGCAGGGGTACCCTGCGGAGAGGCTGGCCAGCGTGGAGCACATCCCCTCACCCTTGCTGTCCCCTAGATGAGCTAATAGCTAGACAAAAAAAAAAAAATTGCCATCAAGTCGATTCAGACTCATAGTGACCCTGTAGGACAGAGTAGAACTGCCCCATAGGGTTTCCAAGGACCAGCTGGTGAATTTGAACTGTGGACCTTTCAGCTTGCAGCCCAGTTCTTAACCACTGCTCCACCAGGGCTCAATAACCAGAAAGCGATCCCCAAATGGGAAGCCAGCAAGCCCACTCAACTCCAAAAGTGACAGACATAGAGACACAGCTGGGGGACTGCTGAGACAGGACCCCTGGGTCAAAGATTTCACTCTCCATGGAGATGAATGGCCAACGCCTGCCCCAGTGGCTGCTGCATTCACCCTGGGGTGGGGGAGGGGAGCATCCAGGCCAGAGGCAGACCAGGCAGAGCTCCTGGTGCCGATGGAGGAGCCTGCTGTCCTCCATTGGGAGCACTGTGGTGAGGCGCGCCTGCAGAGGCTGGAGGGGGAGGATGCTCCCTGCGGGGCTGGCCATGGAGGGTGCTCAGAACAGGGCAGAGGGTGGGCTGTCTCCCACGCCTCCTGTCCGGCAGCTCCCTCCCTGTGTCCCTGCCTCCCTCCCTGTAGCTTCCTCCAGTGTCCTGGATATGAGCCACAGGGGGTCCCAACAGGGTAGACGCTGTGCTGAACCAGTCTAGGCAGGGGCCAGGCGTGTCTGTGGGAGCAGGGAGCTGACCCGGGGGCTGAAGTCCCCAGCCTTCTTTTCCAGGGGTGAAGGAGAGAGGGGAGTGGAGGGGTGGCTGGGAGCAGGTGCTGGTCCCTATGAAGCCTGCCCTGCTCTGGCACCCCCACCTCCCAGCTGTGATTGATTAATGGGGCAAATCAATCAGAGGGGGGGCCCTGAATGCCATCGGGAACTGGTCAGCAACCCGCCGGCCTTGCCCCCAGGAGAGCCCCCTGCTGAGGCTGGGCCCCAGCCCCCCTTACATACTGAAAAAAGGCTTTGTCCCCGGGACCCTGAGCCCCCAGCTCCCGGGTGCCTCCACAGATTGCAGAGGTGGGAGTGACCTCCTGAGGGGCCACCCTGTCAGCACCCCCAGAGCAGCCCTTGCCCAAGGCCACATGCCAAATGAGGAGAGGCAGAGTACATGCCCTCCACCCCACCCCACCCCCGCTGTATGCCACACCCCCAGATGCTGCCCTGCGTCCTGTGTGCCCATCTCCACGGGGGTGACATGAGCAGAGAAACAACCGGGGCCCTGGCTGCGGAGAGGCAGGAACAAGGGGCTTTCCAGGAATGTCAGCATCTGGGGTGGGGCTGCTTCCTCTCCCACCCCCTCGTGGCAGCACACGGTCTGTGACTCCTCATGCTCTCCACCATTACAGCCAGGGCCCATGGGGTCTGTCAGCAGTGCCCTTGGCCCTGCCCCTGAGGGGGTCAGCACTGCCCTCGCCCCACACCCTAGGTCAAGCAGTGCCCTCTCCAGTCTATCTTACGGGATGCAGCCGCCTCTGAAAGAGGCCACCTGCCAGACACTCAGGGTGGTGGGCAGAACTGAGGACAGAGGGCCCTGGGTCTCTTAGTGGGGACGCCTCTCCAGGGACCCCAGCAAGCCAGGGTGGGGGACCTATGGGCTTCTGGAGCCAATATTTGGCTGCCTGCTTTCCTGGGAAAGAAATCGGTTCTCCAGACACCCTCCTGGCTCTGCCCCCGATGGGGGAGCACGGAGGGCCCAGGGCCGGGCAGACCAAAGCGTTCCGCACCGGTTGCGTGATGGGGGGAGGGCCCCATGCGTCTCCTGTTCATGACTTCACATTACAGGGATGCTGGGACTGTCATGGCAGCCCAAGGAGGGGGGTACAGGCCCGTTTGGGGGCTGGGAGCTGGTCAACCAAGAGGAGCCTAGAGCCTTGTGGGGGAGCCGCTTTCTCTTCCCCACCCGTCCCACAGGTCTGGGGGCGGGGAAGGCCTGTGGGATCCCATGTCCTCGTCCTCCTGCCAGGCCAGGGCCACATGGGGCAGCCTTCAGCCAGCCAGGGGGAGCTGGCAGCCACCCAGGATTCCCTGGCCCTCCCTCCGAGGCTTCATTTGCCTACCAACCTGGGGCTTTGTCTCCCTGCACCCCTGCATTGATAAGTACGCAAATCCCTAAACTAAATCCAATTAATACCCAAATGAGGCCTGGGAGCAGCTCGGGCTGGGCTGAGGAGGCCAGGCTGGGCTTTGTCTTGGGGCCTCAAATATTTGTCTCTCATTTGAATGCCTTTTGTGGGAAAAGGCGGGCTTCCCGCAGTCAGACGGCTCTCACCTCCCTCACTGGGTTTCGGAAGGTCTGAGCTGTTCGATGCTCACCCCTCACCTGTCCCGGCCCGCCCCCCCATCTACCTCCCAAGGCTTTGGCTGGTGGCCTGGCCCTTCCCTGGCTGCCCCTCCCCAAACTCCCAGCCCCCACCCTAGACAGGTGTTTGTTTGGCGGGCCACTGGCTTTTCACCCCACTGGCTTGTATATGGCCCACACTGCCCTTGGGTGGTCAATAGAGCACCCGTTAAATGAGGAGACAGGCTGGAGGCTAGCAGGGTCTGTCTGTGGAGGAAAGGACAGGGGTGGGATCCTGGGGCCCCTCTGTCCCAGGCCAGAGCCAGAGTTCTGTGGGAGGGGTCTGGCAGCTGGCAAGCTTAGGGGTCACTGCCCCATCAGCTCTGGGGTTCAGACAATTGGAAGCTCGGGTGGGGAGCTCAGCAACACCACGGGGCTAGTATGAGTGGGCAGAGACTTGCTCTTCCCCAGCTCCAGAGGGCTCTGTCAGGACCCCCAGCTCCATGCCTGGGGGGCGGGGAATTGGAGTCTGGGCACTTCTCAGTTAATTGCCAACCCTGTGGACAGCTTCCCTGTGCCATTCAGGCCAGAATTCTACCATGGTGCATACGCTGAGGCATTTTCCTGCCACTAGCCCTGTGCTTTGGTCACATCTGAGGGACAGAGGCCTACCCTCCCCTCTCTGACTTGCCTGGGCTGGGCCATCAAGGCCAGAACAGCTCCTGCTGGGCGCCAGGCCCTGGGCTGCTGCTGTTCTGGCATGGTGGCATGGGAAGCTGGTGCCCTATACCCATTTTACAGGCATGGAAACTGAGACTCAGGGAGGTCAAGTGAGCTTCCAAGGCTGCAGGCTGGTTGGTGGCAGAGCAGGGTTATCAGGCAGAGCTGTTTTTCTCCAGAGCTCTGCCCAGATTGACATGCCTGGGGAGAGGGAGTGCCTCTGCACCACACTGACCCTCCCTTTCCCACGATTGCCCCCCAGCCCCAACACGGCTCCTCCCACCAGCCTATAGCCAGTCTGGGCCTTAGGGGCTGGGCAGGAAAACTGAGTGTGAGGCTCAAGGTGGGGGCCCTGAGCCACCTGCAGCCTAGCTGAGTGGACTGGGGTCAGGTGAGCTGCCCAGGGCCACCTGACCTGCCTGGTTTTCTGATGTCCACCTCTACCCAGGTTGTCTTTGTGCCAATACAAGCTCATGTTTACCTGCCAGAGCCCTCTCCTTCCAGACCCTCTTCCTTCTCCAGGAAGCCTTCCTGGCTGCTCCTCTCTCGGCTCTCAGCAGGCAGGGCCAGCAGTGACCCCAGGTGCCCACCAGACCCCAGGCAGCACCACCGGCAGAGAGGATGGCCTTCTATCCAGGCAGGAGTGAGGAAGGGACGAAACACTCATCCTTCCAATGGTGATTCTGCTCCCTACCTCTCCTGAAGGTACCAGAGGCACTGAGGAGAAGGGGCAGGGGTAGGGGGGAGGCCTTGGGAGCTGGCAGGACAAGTTCAGAGGAGAGAAGGGGTGGTGGGGGTCCAGTGCCTTAGGACCCTTGGGGGCCCTGGTCCTGGCCACTGCCCCAGAGTCAGCAGCTAGAGGATACAGAGAGTGACCAGACAGCACAGGCTGAACTGGGCAGGAGGGGGAGGAGAAGAGAGAGGGGCAGGAGATAGGGAGGGGCAGAGGGCAGGAAAGGGGAGCAGAAGAGAGGGAGGGGCAGAGGGCATATGGGGGGACAAAAGAGATTGGGGGGCGAGGTCAGGAGGGGGAGGAGGGAGGCAGGAGGGGAGCTGAGGGCAGGAGGAAGGGCAGGAAAGAGGGGGTGAAGGGCAGGAGAAAATGAGGGTGGAGGGGCAAAAGAGAATGGGGAGGGGGCAAGGGGCAAGAGGGAGGGCAGGAGAGAGTGGGGGGCTGAGGGCAGAAAAAGGGCAGGGTCAGAGGGGGCTGAGGGCAGGAGAGAGGGGGTGACCAAGGATGGGGGGGACAGGAGAAGGGTGGTTGAAACAGGAGGGGGGCAGAAGGAGGGGGCAGAGGGCAGGAGGAGACAGGGAGGGGGGAGTGGGGCTGAGGGCAGAAGAGGCAGGGCCCAGGACAGGAGGGGAGGTCAGGGCGGGGCGGGGGGCAGGGCAGGATGGGGGCAGTTAGAGCAGAGGCTGAAGACCCAGCGGTGGGGCCTGCAGGTGGGGCGGGCCCAGCAGGAGGGCAGGGAGGGGCATAGCCAGGCTCAGCACCTGAAGCTCCAGCGGGAACGTGGAGGGGCAAGTCGTCCTGTGTCCTGACTCTGTGTCTGGGCCGCGGCTGCCTGAGGCTATGGGGGCTGCAGCTTCCTGGGTGTCAGCCCTCGTCTCTCCTGGCTGCTCTGTGACCAGAGAGAAGAGTGGGGTGGGGAGGACACGAGCAGCCTGCTGGGGGGTTGGGCTGGGGAGCTCACCTTTGGGACTGTACTTTGGAGAGCCCTGGATCCGGCCTACCCTGCTCGCCTGCTCCCAGGCTCTCCACCAAGGGATGTATGTGGGTTCATTCCCCTGTGGGGTGCACCCCGGACAGTCCCCCACCCCACCCGGGGCATGGGCCAGGCCAGCTGCTCCAGAAACCTGTGTACTTCCCCATGCTCAGCCTGGGGCCCCCTCCTGGGCACCCTGGAGGGGTTGTGGGTCTGGAGGGGCTGGGTGAGCAGCGCTGTCATTTTTTAAACTTTTTAAATGGGGTGCAATTAGCCTCCACCACATCCCCCACCCCCTAATCTGTCAGGTTGTTATACTGTGGTGGCTTGCATGTTGCTGTGATGCTGGAATCTAACCCAGGAGTAGTTCAAACACCAGCAGAGTCACCAATAATGGACAGGTTTCAACGGAGCTTCCAGACTAAGACAGACTAGGAAGAAAGGCCTGGTATTCTACATCTGAAAAACTGCCAGTGAAAGCCCTATGAATAGCAGCAGAACATTGTCCTATTTAAAAAAAAAAAGTTGCTGTCAAGTCAATTCCGACTCACAGTGACCCTATAGGACGGTAGAACTGCCCCATACGGTTTCCAAGGAGCACCTGGTGGATTCGAACTGCCAACTTTTTGGTTAGCAACTGTGGCTCTTAACCACTATGCCACCAGGGTTTCCTTGTCCTGTGTACAGCTGGAAAATGAGCCCCTAGATCAAAGGTGCTCCAGTGACACGGTGGCCACGACGGAGGACGTGAGCACACCGGTGACCCTGAAGAGGGCGCAGGGCCGGGCAGCACTTCATTCTGTTGTACGTAACGTCGCTGTCATTCAGAGCCAACTCAGTGGCAACAGGCAACATAATTTACCTAAAACGCCTGAATCTGAAATGTATGCCAACGAATTTCGTGTCCACTTGTGTAACCTCCACGATAGGGAATATTTGTGCACCCGACCCGTCAGGGTCTCCTCCCCTCAGCCCTGTCCTGCCTCCGTACGGCAGTTTGGCCTGATCTGAAGGTAACAAACACAAAACTGCACAGCAGGGACTCTTCTGTGCCTGGCTTCGGTGGGAGCCTGGTAGTGAGGGCTGCGTGGCGCGACCAGGGTTTTTTCTCACGCTCCTGTCCACAGGTATGCTGTCCCTCCTGGGTCTGGCTCTGTGACAGTTGCTGCGGGAACCTTTTGTACCTGTCTCCTGCTAGAGCCAAGCTCTCCCGTGCCCTGCGTACTTGCTCAGGCGCGGAAGACCTGACCCAACCCTCATCTTGCCTTGGCATCATGGCAGCTCCTAGGCCGTTGTGAGCTGGGTGGACCCGGGGACGCTGGCCTCACCCTCCAGCCAAGGATTTGGGGGCAGGGCGGCAGCTGACGTGTGTCTGTGTGTGCGCGAGTGTGTGTGTATGTAAGCACGTGGATGTGTGTGTTTTGGGAGGATGTGGGCAGTTGACGTGTGTGACTGTGAGTGAATTGTATGTGTTGGGGGATGTGGGCGGGAGGTGTGTGTGAGTGTGTGTGTGTGTGTATGTGTGTGCGCGTGCTGGGGATGTGGGCAGATGTCGTGTGTGAGCATGTGCGTGTGTGTTGGGGGGACACGGGCAGACAGCAGGCTTCATCTTGCACCTCGTCAGCCCAGTGCTGGATGCTGGCGAGGGGCCGGGAGGAGGTTACGTGGCACCCTCTGTGCGCCCCTGTGCTGTCTGCCTCTGCCAGCCACCTGGTGCGGGCATCCCACCCCTGTCCTGCAGATGAGGGCACAGATGGGCAGAGAGGTCCAGCCCTGCTCACTTTGCTCCACATTCCTTTTGCAGTGAGGCAGAGTGTTGTCAAAAATGAACAAAGAACAAGAACAAGTGACCCAATCGTTTGCCCGAGATCAAACAGCTGGTGGACACAGTGGCCGGCCTGCTCCTTCCTTCCCCTGCTGGGCCTAGGCCTGGCGTGGGGGGTAGGCGGGAGTGGGGATTGAGGGCCCTGCCATCCTGACCAACACAACCACCCTCCCTTCCCTGCCAGACCCACCCCCTCAGTCCTCGGTCCCCATATTGATGGGTTCATGATGGTCTCTGGGACCCCACCCAGATTTCCAGCCTTCCTGCAGTGCCTGTGGGGCTCGGAGCCTGCCCCCTGCCCTCCAGCTCCCAGACGAGGGAGACAGAGATCCTTGTGAGGGCGGAAGATAGGGAGTCCGAAGCTCAGCTGAGGGGGCAGCCAAGGGCCTGGGAGCCTGGGTGGTCAGGGAGGGCTTCCGGAGGCAGGGTCTGGGTTGCTGTAGGACGGTGAGCCTCTGGGCAGATGGTGCCCCCAAGAGTGGTATGGGCCACCAGTCCCGGCAGAGAGCAGGCACACTAAGGGGTGTCCTGGAGAGGGCAGGGCAGCAGCAGGCTAGGCCAGGAGGTGTATGAAGGAGGTCTGGGCTCAGCTGGGCAGAGCAGGGAGTGCCTGGAAGCACTGGAGGCCCCAGGGCTCAGGGGCAACATGGGGGCCCTGGGGAAGTGGAGCCTACATAGCTGGGCACAGCCAAACCACAAGCTCCAAGGGCTGGGGGCTCAGCTGGGACCAGCCCCCACTCCCACAGCCGCTGGCTTAACTTCCCCTGCCCAGCCCCCTCTTGGGCAGCCCCGGCAATCTAGTTCAGGTTGAACCTGTTCTGGGCAGGGCCCAGCACCCACTGCTGCCGCTGGGGGTGGATTCCAGCTTTCTTTCTGCTCTATTTCATCTGAACACTGGAAACCACCGCCTCCACCCAGCCCCAGCATCCCTGCCCTCTTCTCCTGGGCCCCAGGGCCTTTGCTCTGAAAAGATCAGGCACCCAGGAGGCTCCCTCCCTCCTCTATGGGTGCACACACCCCTGAGCAGGTTTGGACTTGCCACCAGCAGGCTGTGCTGACTGGGGCTGATGAGTAACACTTCCACCATGAGGCACCGCCACCATCTACATGCTCCCTGTGTCTCCCCATGTGTTTTTTTTTTTTTTTTTTTTCCTAGCCCTCCTCCTACCCCCAGCTTCAAGAGCACTGACGGTGAAGTGGTTAAGCCCTCGGCTGCTAACCATAAGGTCAGAGGTTTGAACCCGCCAGGCGTCCCGTGGGAGAAAGACCTGGCAATCTGCTTCTGTAAAGATTTATAGCCTAGAAAACCCTATGGGGCAGTTCTATTCTGTCACATGGGGCTGCCATAGGTCGGAATCGGCTTGATGGCTGTAGGCCCCCCTCACACGCATTCCCCTATCTGCAGACCCTCAACCCCACTGACGGTAACGCGGGTGGCCTACTCCAACAGGAAAAGTGGCTGCACCCCCATCTTACATTCCAGCAAGTTCTCTTCACCACGTGGTAGTTTCTGTTGTTTTTGTTTTCTTTAAAAAAAAGAAAATTAGCCTTTGTTAGAGGTACAAGTTGGAATCAGGTTGTGGTTTTAATTTGTATTTCCCTAATGACTAATGATGTTGAGTGTCTTTTCCTGTACTTACTTGCCACCCACGTATCTTCTTTACAGAGGCATTGCTGGTTCAGTGGTAGAAGCCTCGCCTTCCTTGCGGGAGACCTGGGTTTGATTCCTGGCCGGTGCCCCTCTTGTGCAGCCACCACCCGTCTATCGGCGGAGGCTGGCGTGTTGCTATGATGCTGAACAGGTTTCGGCCGAGCTTCCAGACTAAGACGGACTAGGAAAAAAACCTGACGATCTACTTTTGAAAATCAGAGTACCCTGTGGATAACAACAGTCCAATTCACGATCCATCATGGAGACGGGGCAGGACCGGCATGGTTTCGTTCCTCTGTGCACAGGGTCGCTGTGAGTCAGGGCTGACCCAAAGGCAGCTCACAACAGCAACACATATTATTTGGTGAAGTACCTGTTCAAACCCTTCGTCCTTCCTTTGTACTGGGTTGTTTTCTTATGGTTGAGTTTTTGTTTTTTTTTTGTTTTTTTTTTTTAAATTTTTATTAAGCTTCAAGTGAACATTTACCATTCCAATCAGTCTGTCACATGTAGGTTTACATACATCTTACTCCCTTCTCCCACTTGCTCTCCCCCTATTGAGTCAGCCCTTACAGTCTCTCGTTTCGTGCCAATTTTACCTTCTTCCCTCTCTCTCTATCTTCCCATTCCCCCTCCAGTCAAGAGTTGCCAACACACTCTCCTGTGTCCACCTGATTTAATTAGCTCACTCTTCATCAGTATCTCTCTCCCCCCCACTGACCAGTCCTTTTCATGCCTGATGATTTGTCTTCGGGGATGGTTCCTGTCCTGTGCCATCAGAAGTTCTGGGGAGCATTGTCTCTGGGATTCCTCTAGTCGCAATCATACCATTAGGTGTGGTCTTTTAATGAGAATTTGGGGTCTGCATCCCATTGGTCTCCTGCTCCCTCAGGAGTTGTCTGTTGTGTTCCCTGACAGGGCAGACATCGATTGTGGCCGGGCACCAACTAGTTCTTCTGGTCTCAGGATATTGTAGGTCTCTGGTTCAAGTGGCCCTTTCTGTCTCTTGGGTTCTTAGTTGTCGTGTGACCTTGGTGTTCTTCCTTTGCCTTTGCTCCCGGTGGGTTGAGACCAATTAATGTATTTTAGATGGCTGCTTGTTGGCATTTAGGACCCCAGGTGCCACAATTCAAAGTGGGATGCAGAGTGTTTTCATAATAGAATTGTTTTGCCCATTGATTTAGAAGTCCTCTCAAACCAAGTTCCCCAGACCCCAGCCCCTGCTTCGCTATCCTTTGAAGCTTTCATTTTATCTCGGAAACCTCTTTACTTTTAATCCTGTCCAATTAGGCTGACCTTCCATGTTTTGAGTGTTGTCTTTCCCTTCACCCAAAGCAGTTCCCATCTACAGATTGATCAATAAAAAGCCCTCTCCCTCCCTCCCTCCCTCCCTCCCCCCTTTGTAACCACAAAAGTATGTGTTCTTTTCCGTTTTTTCTATTTCTCAAGATCTTATAATAGTGGTCTTATACAATATTTGTCCTTTTGCAACTGACTCATTTCGCTCAGCATAATGCCTTCCAGATTCCTCCATGTTATGAAGTGTTTCAGAGATTCGTCACTGTTCTTTATCGATGCGTAGTATTCCATTGTGTGAATATACCACAATTTATTTATCTTATGGTTGAGTTTTGAGAACTCTTTATGAAGTCAGGATACAAGTTCTGTATCAGATATTTTCTCCCAGTCTGTGGTTTGTCTTTTCATTCTCATAGTATTGTCTTTCACAGAGCTCGTTTTTAAAACTTTAACAAAGTCCGACTTATCAATTTCTTTCCTTTTATTGATGTGTTTTTGTTGACATACCAGAGAACTCTTTGTTTAACCCAGTGGCTCTCACCTTGGGGTGATTTGACACCCAGGGAACATTTGGCAATGTCTGGAGACATTTTTCGTTATCACAATTGCAGCAGAGTACTGCCAAAAATTCTACAATCATAGTAAAACCACCTCCCTGCCACAACAAAGGATTATCCAACCCAAAACATCAATAGTGCTGAGACTGGAAACCCTACTATACTAAGGTCATATAGATTTTTTCCCCCATGTTTTCTTTCAGAAGTTTTATAGTTTTGTATTTGACATTACCGTCCATGATTCATTTTGAGTTCATTTTTGTATAAGGTGTGAGATATGTGTGCCAGTTGTTGTTATTGTTAGGTGCCGTCGAGTTGGTTCCGACTCATAGCCACCCTATGCACAACAGAACGAAACACTGCCCGGTCCCGCGCCATCCTTACAATCGTTGTTGTGCTTGAGCTCATTGTTGCAGCCACTGTGTCAATCCACCTCGTTGAGGGTCTTCCTCTTTTCCGCTGACCCTGTACTTTGCCCTTCTCCAGGGACTGATCCTCCTGACAACATGTCCAAAGTATGTAAGATGCAGTCTCCCCATCCTTGCTTCTAAACCCCCATGTCTCTGTCAGTTTGTCGTACTGTAGGGGCGTGTGTGTTGCTGTGATCCTGGAAGCTATGCCACCGGTATTCAGATACCAGCAGGGTCACCCATGGCGGACAGGTTTCAGCTGAGCTTCCAGACTAAGACAGACTAGGCAGGAGGACCCGGCAGTCTGCTTCTGAAAAGCATTAGCCAGTGAACACCTCACGAATGGGTGTCTGGGGTCTTTTATTGGCTAGTTTTGCGTGTGGATATCCAGCTGTTGCAGCATCTGTTCTCCTTCAACGGCCTCCTTTGCTCCTTTTTCAAAGACCGATGGCCGTATTTGTGGGCATGTGGCCTCTTTATTCAGCCCCAGTGATCTGTCTGTCCTTTTGCTGACGCCACACTGTCTTGATTACTGAAGATTTATAGGAAGCCTTGAAATCAACGCAGTGTGAGTCCCCCAATTTTGTTCTTTTTTTTCTAAATTGTTTTGGCTGTTTTTTTTTTTTTTCCTTCCCATTTCCATATAAATCTTCAAACCAGCTTTTCAATGTGTACCAAAAAAAAAAAAAAAAAAAAAAATTCTGCAGGGGAATTGGTTGGGATTGTGTGAATCTTTAGAACAATTTGGGGAGAACTGACGTGTTAATCATAATGAGTCATCCATGAACACAGTACAGTATTTTCACACAAATAATGTGCACACTATACTTTTTTTCCAACCACACAAACCCCTCAGGCATTAATTTCCTGGGCACCCTATGCGTGTTATATGTGTGGGCATGTTATTTACTTGGATGTGTTATTTGGGAAAAATATAGCCTATCTTTCCATTTATTTAGATCTTCTTTGATTACTTTCATTAGTATTTTGTTGTTTGGGGCATATAGAATCTATTTAAACCCAAGTATTTAATTTCTTCGGACAGTTTGTCGTACAGTGGTGGCTTGCATGTCGGACATGGATGGCGTAAAGCTTTCAGAACCCTCAGGTACGGATATGGCATGACTCAAAATGAGAAGAAACAGTTGCAAACATCCCCTAGTAATTGGAACCTGGAATGTGCAAAGCATGAATGTAGGAAAATTGGAAGTTATCAAAAATGAAATGACACACTTGAAGATGAATATCCCAGGCATTAGTGAGCTGAAAAGGATGAGTATGGGCCATTTTGAGTCAGACAGTCACATGGTCTACCATGCCAGGAATGCCAGACGGAAGAGGGATGACATCACATTCATTGACAAAAAGAACATTTCAAGATCTATCCTGAAGTACAACGCTATCAGTGGTAGGATAATATTCATATGCCTACAAGGAAGACCAGCTAATACGACTATTATTCAAATTTACACACCAACCTCCAATGCCAAAGATGAAGAAATTTATGATTTTTATCAGCTTTTGCAGTCTGAAATTCATCAAACATCCAATCAAGACGCATTGATAATTGCTGGTGATTGGAATTTGACTGTTGGAAACAAACAAAAAGGATCAGTAGTTGGAAAATATGGCCTTGGTGATAGAAACGATGCCAGAGATTGCATGATAGAATTTTTTAAGACCTTTTTGTTGGAAATGTCTATTTTCAACAACATAAATGGTGGCTATACACGTGGACCTCACCAGATGGAGAACACAGGAATCAAATCCACTGCGTCTGTGAAAAGAGACTATGGAGAAGCTCAATATCATCAGTCAGAAAAAGACCAGGGACCAACTGCAGAACAGATCATCAACTGCTCCTATGCAAGTTCAACTTGAAGCTGAAGAAAATTAAAGCAAGTCCACAGAGCCAAAGTACAACCTTGGGTATATCTTGCCTGAATTTAGAGACCATCTCAAGAATAGATTTGACGCATTGAACAGTAATGACTGAAGACCAAACAAGTTGTGGGATGACGTCAAGGACAGCATACATGAAGAAAGCAAGTGGTCACTGAAAAGACAGGAAAGAAAGAAAAGATCAAAATGGATGTCAGAAGAGACTGAAACTTGCTTTTGAATGTAGAGGAGCTAAAGCAAATGGAAGAAATGGTAAAGTAAAAGAGTTGGACGGAAGATTTCAAAGACAGCTAGAGAAGACAAAATAAAGTATTATAATGAAATGCACAAAGACCTGGAGTTAGAAAACCAAAAGGGAAGAGCACACTTGGCATTTCTAAAGCAGAAACAACTGAAGAAAAAATTCCAGCCTCGAGGTGCAATATTGAAGGATTCCATGGGCAAAGTATTGAGTAACGCAGGGAGTATCAAAAGAAGACAGAAGGAATACAGTCACTGTACCAAAAAGAATCCGTCAATGTTCAACCATTTCAGGAGGCAGCATAAGATCAAGAACCTACGGTATTGAAGGAAGAAATTCAAACTTCACTGAAGGTATTGGCAAAAAACAAGGCTTCAGGAATTGACAGAATACCAGTTGAGATGTTTCAACAAACGGATACAGTACTGGAAGCACTCACTTGACTATACCAAGAAACTTGGGAACAGCTACCTGGCTAACTACTGGAAGAGATCCATATTTGTGCCCATTCCAAAGAAAGGTGATCCAACAGAACCTGGAAATCATAAAAAACTCATTAATATCACACTCAAGTAAAATTCTGCTGAAGATCAATCAAAAGTGGTCGCAGCATTACATGGACAGGGAACTGCCAGAAATGCAAAGAGAACATGGAACCAGGGATACCATTGCTGATGTCAGATGGATCTTGGCTGAAAGCAAAAAATACCAGAAAGATGTTTACCTGTGTTTTATTGACTACAAAAAGATATTCAACTACGTGGATCATAAGAAATTATGGATAATATTGCAAAGAATGAGAATTCCAGAACACCTAATTGTGCTCCTGAGGAACCCATACTTAGACCAAGAGGCATTTGTTCAAACAGAATAAGGCGATACTGTGTGGTTTAAAATCACGAAAGGGGTGCATCAGGGTTGCATTCTTTCATCATACTTATTCAACCTGTATGCTAGGCAAATATTTTGAGAAGCTGGACTATATGAAGAAGAACAGGGCATCAGGACTGGAGGAAGACTCATTAACAACCTGTGTTATGCAGATGACACAACCTTGCTTGCTGAAAGTGAAGAGGACTTGAAGCACTTGCTGATGAAGATCAAAGACCACAGCCTTCAGTAAGGATTGCACCTCAACATAAAGAAAACAAAAATCCTCACAACTGGACCAATAAGCAACATCATGATGAACAGAGAAAAGACTGAAGTTGTTAAGGATCTCATTTTACTTGGGTCCACAATCAACACCCACGGAAGCAGCAATCAAGAAATCAAAGAAACATTCAGGCCACTAACAGACACATGAGGAAATGCTCACCATCGTTAGCCATCAATAGAGAAATGCAAATGAAAACTACAAGGAAATACCATCTCACCCCAACAAGACTGGCATTAATCCAAAAAACAGAATGATAAATGTTGGATTGTGGAGAGACTGGAACACTTCTACACTGCTGGTGGGAATGTAAAACAGCACAACCACTTTGAAAATCAATTTGGTGCTTCCTTAAAAAGCTAGAAATAGAACTACCATACGATCCAGCAATCCCACTCCTTGGAATACATCCTAGAGAAATAAGAGGCTTTACACCAACAGATATATGCACACCCATGTTCATTGCAGCACTGTTTACAATAGCAAAAAGATAGAAGCAACCAAGGTGCCCATCAATGGATGAATGGATAAATAAAGTATTGTATATGTACATAATGGAATACTATGTAACAATTTTAAGAACAACGATGAATCTATGAAACATAACATGGAGGAACCTGGAAGGCATTATGCTGAATGAAATTAGTCAGTTGCAAAAGGACAAATATTGTATAAGACCACTATTATAAGAACTCAAGAAAAAGTTTAAACACAGAAGAAAATATTCTTTGATGGTTATAAGGATGGGGAGGGAGGAAGAGGGGTATTCACTAATTAGATAGTAGACAAGAACTACTGTAGGTGAAGGGAAAGACAACACACAATACAGGGATAGTTAACACAACTGGACTAAACCAAAAGCAAAGAAGTTTCCTGAATACAACCAAATGCTTCGAAGGCCAGAGTAGCTGGGACGGGGGTCTGGGGACCTTGGTTTCAGGGAACATCTAGGTCAATTGGCACGACAAAATGTGTTAAGAAAACGTTCTGCATCCCACTTTGGTGAGTGGCTTCTGGGGTCTTAAACGCTAGCAAGCGGCCATCTAAAATGAATCAATTGGTCTCAACCCACCTGGAGCAAAGGAGAATGAAGAACACCAAAGACACAAAGTAAATATGAGCTCAAGAGATAGAAAGGGCCACATAAAACAGAGTCTGCATCAGCCTGAGACTGGAAGAACTAGATGGTGCCCCACTACAACTGATGACTGCCCTGACAGGGAACACAACAGAGGACCCCTGAGGGAGCAGAAGAGCAGTGGGATGCATATCTCAAATTCTGGTAAAAAGACCAGACTCAGTGGCCTGACTGAGACTAAAGGGACCCTGGAGGTCATGGTACCTGGACCCTCTGTGAGCCCAAGACTGGAACCATTCCTGAAGCCAACTCTTCAAACAGGGATTGGACTGGACTATAAGACAGAAAATGATACCGGTGAGGAGTGAGCTTCTTGGCTCAAGTGGACACATGAGACTGTGTGGGCAGCTCCTGTCTGGAGGCAAGATGAGAAGGCAGAGGGGAACAGAAGCTGGTTGAATGGACCCGGGGAATACAGGGTGGAGAAGAGGAGTATGCTGTCTTATTAAGGGGAGAGCAGCTAGGAGTACATAGCAAGGTGTGTATAAGTTTTTGTATGAGAGACAGACTTGATTTGTAAACTTTCAATTAAAGCACAGTTAAAAAAAAAAGAAATCAAATGATCTATCGTGTTGGGAAAATCTGCTGCAAAGGACCTCTTTAAAGTGTTGAAAAGCAAAGATGTCACTTGGAGGACTAAGGTGCGCCTGAACCAAGCCCTGGTATTTTCAATCACTTCATATGCAAGCGAAAGCTAAGACGATGAATAAGGAAGACCGAAGAAGAGTTGATGCCTTTGAATTGTGGCGTTAGCGAAGAATATTGAATATACCATGGGCTGCCAAAAGAATGAACAAATCTGTCTTGGAGGAAGTACAGCTAGAATGCTCCTTGGAGCGAGGATGGTGAGACTTCATCTCACATATTTTGGGAATGTTATCAGGAAGGACCAGTCCCTGGAGAGGGACATCATGGTTGGTAAAGTGGAGGGTCAGTGAAAAAGAGGGAAATATTCAATGAGATGGATTCATTTAGCAGCTGCAACAATGTGCTCAAACAGCAACGATTGTGAGGATGGCGCAGGACCCAGCAGTGTTTTGTTCTCTTGTACGTATGGTCACTAGGAGTCAGAACCAACCCCACAGCACCTAACCTAACAACATTTAATTTCTTAGATCCTATTGTAAGTGGTACTGTTTTTAAATTTAGAATTCTAGTTGTTCATTGCTAGTATAAATAAAATTGGGTTTTGTGTACTGAATTAATCCTGAGATCTTGCAAAACCCTCTGATTAAGAGTTTTGTGGCTTTTAGGGGGTTTTCTCCATGTAAACAATCATGTCATTTGTGAATAGGGCTAGTGCTTCCAGTATAATGTTAAACAGGAGTGGTGACAGGGAATCCATGACCTCATCATAATCTAGGAGAAAGCATTCAGTCTTCCCCCATTAGGTACGTTTAGGATGTCAGCTCTGTGTGTGCGTGTTGTATAGACGTCCTTTGTTAGGTTCATAGCATCCCTGTGACTTGGAATCAACTCAGAGGCATCGGGTTTAGCTTTTTTTTTTTTTTTTTGGTTTGTTAGGTAAGTTCTCTTCTATTTTATTCCTTGTTTGCTGAGAGTTTTTGTCATTATTATGGATTGAAATGTCTTTACCCAAAAGACATGCTGACGTCCTAACCACTCTGTTTGGAAATAGACGTTCTGAAGCTGCTGTCAATGGAGTTAACATGAGATCATTCCAGAGTAGGGTGGGTCCTAATCCCATCTAAGCGGTGTCCTTATAAAAGAGGAGAAGAGACGCAGAGAGACAGATAGAAGAAGGACAGCCTTAGGAAGATGTATCTATTAGCCAAGTAATGGCCTGGGGCTACCAGAAGCTTGAAGAGACAAGAAAGGGTTCTTCCCTAGAGACTTCAGAGGGAGCATGGCTCACTGACACATTAATTTGGACTTCCAACCTCTAAAACTGTGAGACAATACATTTCTGTTCTTATAAGCTGCACACTTTGTGATGTTTTGTTATGGCGGTCCTTGGAAACCAATACAACCATGAGAAAACGTTGAACTTTATCAAATAATTTTTCCACATGAACTGAGATAATCCTGTAATTTTTCCTTATTAATCTGTTAATATGGTGAATTACACTGATTTTTGAATGCTGAACCAGCCTTTTATTCTTGTTGTAGTGTGTTATTCGTTTTGTATCTTTTCAGATTCAATTTTGTTAAGTTTGTTGAAGATATTTGTGTCTATGTTCATGAGGGACATTGATCTGTAATTTTTTTTTCTTTCCCTTTTTTTTTTTCTGTAATGTCTTCATCTGACTTTGGTGATAGGGTAATAGTGGCATCGTGAAATAAGCTGAGAAGTTCCCACCTCTTCTATGTTTTTGGAAAAAGATGGTGTAAAATTGGTATTATTCTTTTTTATTTTATACATTTTTAAATTTAATAGACTTTTAGAACACTTTCAGCTTTACAGCAATTGGGCAGAAGTACAGAAAGCTCCCACATACCCTGTCTTTCCTATCCCACACAGTTTCCCTCATTATTAACATCTGGCATTAGGGTGGCACATTTGTTACAGTTGGTAATCCAATATTGATAATGTTCACAGCTTACAGTAGGGTTCACTCTTGGTGTTGTACAGTCCTATGGGTTTTGACAAATGCATAATGTCAAGTGTCCACCATTACCGTATCACACAGGATAGTTTCACTGCCCTAAATATGCCCTAGGTCCCGCATTCATCGTTCCCTTCCTTTTCCTCAAACGTATGGCAACCACTGATCTTTTTATTGTCTGTCTTATGCTGGGTTCTCTGGAGAAGCAAAAGCAAAGCCAGCGAAAGGAATATGTATACATATATATAGACAGAGATTTACATCTAGGAAACGGCTCACATGGTTGTAGAGGCTGGCAAGTCCCAAGTCTGTGGGTCAGGTGACAAGCTGGAGGCTTCTCCTGACTCACGTACCTGCAGAGGCTGACGAATCCAAGATGGACAGGTCATATGGCAGGCCACTGGCTCAAGTCCCAAGAGCTGGAGGTCAGATGATGACAAAAGGATACAGAATCCACAGTGAACAAAAGCCAATGAGCTTTGCCAAAGCATCCATATATATTGGATGAAGGCCACACCCCCAAGGAAACGCCCCTTACAACTGATTGGCTGATCACATCAGATTACATTATGGAGGTGGTTATATTATATCACAAAATGGAGGATGACTATATCATTACATAACTGCCAAATGACATCATTACATAATTGCCAAACCACTGAGAATCATGGCCCAGACAAGTTGACACACAATCTTAACCATCACATTGTCTCTATAGCTTTGCCTTTTCCAGAATATTACTTCGTTGGAATCATATAGTATGTAGCTTTTTCAGACTGGCTTCTGTTACTGAGCAATGTGAAATTAAGGTTCTTCCAAACCCTGGTGGCGTAGTGGTTAAGTGCTATGGCTGCTAACCAAAGGGTCGGCAGTTCAAATCCACCAGGCGCTCCTTGGAAACTGTATGGACAGTTCTACTCTGTCCTATAGGGTCGCTATGAGTCGGAATCGACTCGATGGCACTGGGTTTGTTTTTTTTGGGGGGGTTCATATCTTTTAATGGCTTGATAGCTCGTTTCTTTATGTCTCTGAATAATACTCCTATTGAAGGACATCTTGGTTGTTTTCGAGTTTTGGCAATTATGAGTAAAGGTGCTATCAACATTCACGTCTAGGTAAATGCTGAGGAGCATGATTGCTGGATTATATAAGACCATGTTTAGCTCAATGAATGCAACACCATTCCTCTTCAAGTTTTCATTCCCGGCATAGTAGATCATATGATTGTCTGATTCAAAATGGCCAATACCAGTCCATTTCAGCTCACTAATGCCTAGGATATCGATGTTTATGCGTTCCATTTCATTTTTGACCATTGTCAATTTTCCTAGATGCATACTTCATATGTTCCATGTTCTGATTATTAACGGATGTTTGCAGCTGTTTCTTCTCATTTTGAGTCATGCCACATCAGCAAATGAAGGTCCCGAAAGCTTGACTCCATCCACGTCAGTATGGTCGACTCTACCTTGAGGAGGCAGCTCTTCCCCAGTCATCTTTTGAGTGCCTTCCAACCTGGGGGGCTGATCTTCCAGCACTGTATCAGACAATGTTCCGCTGCTATTCATAAGGTTTTCACTGGCTAATGCTTTTCAGAAGTAGACTGCCGGGTCCTTCTTCCTAGTCTGTCTTAGTCTGGAAGCTCAGCTGAAACCTGCCCGCTATGGGTCACTGTGCTGGTATCTGAATACCGGTGGCGTAGTTTCCAGCATCACGGCAACACACAAGCCCACAGTACGAAAAACTGACTAGATGCATGGGAGCTTCCATCCCTGGTAACCATCAAAGAATGTTTCTTTCTGTGTGTAAACCTTTTCTTGACTTTTTATAATAGTAGTCTCATACAATATTTGTCCTTTTGCAATTGACTTATTTCACTCAGCATAATGTCCTCCACAGATTCACAGTTATTCTTTACCATTGCATAGTATTCCATTGTGTGTATCTACCACAGTTGGTTTATCCATTCATTGCTGATGGGCACTTAGTTTTTTTCCATCTTTTTGCTATTGTGAATAATGCTGCAATGAACATGGGCGTGCATATATCTACTCATGTCATGACTCTTATTTCTCTAGGATATATTCCTGGGAGTGGGACTGCTGGATCATATGGTATTTCTATTTCTGGCTTTTTAAGGAAGCACCATACTGTTTTCCACAGTGGTTGTATTGTTTTACGCTCCCACCGGCAGTGTATGAGAGCTCCAGTGTCTCCGCTCCCTCTGTTTTTTGGCTCATCGCTGTTTTTGCCGGGGTGAGATGGTATCTCATTGTTGATTTGACTAATGATTACAAGCATCTGTTCGTGTATTTGTTAGCCGCCTGTACGTCTTCTTTGATAAAGTGTTCATGTCCTTTGCCCATCTTTCAATTGGGTTGTTTGTCTTTTTGTTGTTGAGGTGTTGAAGGTTTCTATAAATTTTAGAGATTAGTCCCTTGTAAGATGTGTCATTGCCAAAAAAAATTTTCCCAGTTCTCTTTTTATGCTTTTGGAGAAGTCTTTTGATGCACTTAAGTGTTTAATTTTTAGGAGGTCTGAATAGTCTATCTTCTGATGTTTGTGCGTTTTTAGTTATGTTTGATAATCTACTTATGCCATAAATTACGGCCTCTGGGATTGCCCCTATTTGTTCTTCCATGACCGTTACAGTTTTAGGTTTTACATATAAACTTCTTATCCATCTTGAGTTAGTTTTTGTGTATGGTATGATGTGTACGGTATGATGTGTACGGTATGATGTGTACGGTATGATGTGTACGGTATGAGATATGGACCCTGTTTCATTTTTCTGCAGATCGGTATCCATTTTTGTTGCACCGTTTGTTAAAGAGACTTTCTCTTCCCCCATTTAGTGGATTTCAGCCCTTTGTTGGTGATCAGGTGTCCATAGGCGGATGGATTCACATCTGGGCTCTCAATTCTGCTCCCTTGGTCTGCGTGTCTGTCGTCGTACCAGTACCGGCTGTTTGACTACCGTGGCTGTACGGTAGGTTCTGAGATCAGGAGGTGTGAGGCCTCCTACTTTGTTCTTCTTCTTCAGTAGCGCTTTGATTACCTGGGGGCTCTTTCCTTTCCATAGAAAGTTGGTGATTAGTTTTTCCATCTTGTTAAGGAAATGTTGATGGAATCTGGATTGGGATTTCATCAGATCAATAGATCATTTGGGGTGATGTTGACGTTTTCACAATGTTATGTCTTCCTATCCATGAACATCATATGTTTTTGCCACTTATGTAGGTCTCTCTTGGTTTCTTGCTGTAGTGTTTTGTAGTTTTCTTTAAGTCTTTTATATCCCTGGTTATGTTTATTCCTAATATTTTTTGGGGGGGGAATTTTTTTTGTCATAGATGGTATTGTTTTCCTCATTTCCTTTTCAGACTTCCGTTTGTTCATGTAGAGGAATTCCACTGGTTTTTGTATGTTGACCTTGTACTCTTGCACTTTGCTGAACTCTTTAATGTTTTAAAAAGCAAAAATGTCACTTTGATGAATAAGGTACGTCTGACCCAAGCCATGATCTTTTCCATTGCCTCATCTGAGTGTGAAAGCTGGATAAGGACAAAGGAAGACAGAAGAATTTGTTTGTTTGAACTGTAGTGTTGGTGAAGAGTAGTGACCATGCCACAGACTGCCAGAAGAATGAACAAATCTGTCTCAGAGGAAATGCAACCAAAATGCTCCTTAGAAGGTAGGATGACGAGACTTCGGCTTGCTTACTTTGGACACGTTATCAAAAGAACCAATTACTAGAAAAGGGCATTGTGTTTGATAATGTAGAGGGCCAGTGAAAATGAGGAAAACCTCAATGAGCTGGATTGACACAGGAGCCAAAACAGTGGACTCGAATATACCAATGATGATGAGGATGGTGTAGGACCAGGTAGCATTTCATATTCTGTGATATATAAGATCTCCATGAGTCAGAGCAGACCGTGTGGCATCGAACGACATCAACATCAATGGATGCAGAAAAATCCCTTGACAAAATCCAACATTCACTCATGTAAAAATTGCTGATAGTGGGCAACTACCTCAACTTCTTAAAGAACACCTGTGAAAACCCGACAGCTAGCTTCATGTGTAACTGTGAGAAGCTAGATGTTTTGCCCTGTAAATTGGGGAGCAACGCAAAGATGTCCCCCCTCCCCACTCCTATTCAACATTGTAGTGGAAGTCCTAACTAGTAAGTCGTGTCTTATTTCTTGCAGTAAGTCAAGAAAAGAAAGTAAAAGATGTACAGATTGGGAAAGAAGAAATGAAACTGTGTTTATTTGCAGGTGACATGATTTTTATGTAGAAAATCCAAAGAATTGATTAAAAAAAGAAAAACCTCCTAGAACTAAAAAGGAAGTATAATAAGGTTTCAGGATACAACGTTTACTCTACAAAAAATCCATTGCTTTTCTATATACCAGTAATAGACAACTGGAATTTAAAGTTAAAAATAATATCGTTTGTAATAGCACCTCCCAAAATGAAACAGGTAGAAATCTAACAAAATACATAGAAGATTTCTATGAGGAATTTTTATAAAATTTGATGTAGTAAATCAAAGAAAATCTAAATAAATGGAGAGATAATTAATTTCTGAAATTCGTTATTTGTATTTTCTCTTTCTCTTGGCTAAAAAGTTAGCCTGGTTAAAAGTTTATCATGTTTTTCGATCTTTTCAAAGATCTAGCTTGTAGTTACATTGTTTTTCTCTATTTTTCCCCTATTTAAATTTTTTTGTTCCCCTACTTTTAATTCCTTGATTTCTCCTCTTATTTTTATTATTTATTTTCTTCTCCTTACTTCAGGTTTAAGGTGGAAGCTTAGGTTATTGTTTTCAAGTCTTTCTTTTTTTCTAATATACACATTTAATGCTTAAATTTCCCTCTAAGCATTGCTTTTGTTGAATCCCCCAAATTTTGCCAAGTTGTACTTTCATTTTTCCCCAGATGCCTTTAACGTCTATTGAGACATCTTCTCCGACCCATGTATTATTTAGAAGCATGTTGTTCAATTTCCAAATATTTTTGGATTTTCCAGCTGTCTGCTATTGATTTCTAGCTTAAGTCCACTGTGGTTTGAGAATGTGTTTTGTATGATTTCTCCTCTTTCAAGTTGTTAAGTCGTGTTTTATGACCCAGAATGTGGTCTATCTTGGTGAATGTTCCATGTGAGTTTGAGATGAGTGTGTATCTGCTGTTTGTGGATCAAGTATTCTACAAACGTCAATTAGATCCAGTTGATTGGCAGTGCTGTTCAGGTCAAATTTATTCCTATGGTTTTCTTCCTGTCTGATCTATCAATTACTGACAGAGGAATGCTGAAGTCTCCAAATATAATAGTGGGCTCATCTATTTCTATTTGTAGTTCTATCAGTTTTTGCCTTATGAATTTGACCCTGTGTTGTTAGTTGCATACACTTTCAGGATTTCTATGTCTTCTTGGAAAATTGGCCTCTTTATCATTATGTAATGCTCCTCTTTACCCCTGATAATTGTCCTTTTTCTGAATTCTGCTTTATTTATTTATTTATTCTGTTTGGTGCTCTTGAGCTTCCTGAACTGTGGCTTGATTTCCTCCTCAGTCTGCCCCTCCAACTTCTCCCATTGTGGGCCAACATTTTCCCCACGTTTTCTAGAGCCATCCCACCAACAACTAGAGCTGTTTCCCAGGGCACTTGCCAAGGGATAAATCCGGTGTCTCAGGAAAATACCCCCATCTAAACACTCAGGTGTGCTTGACCGAAGCCGTAGTGTTTTCAGTTGCCTCATACGCATGCAGAAGCTGGTCAATGAATAAGGAAGACTGAAGAAGAATTGATGTCTTTGAGTTGTGGTGCTGGTGAAGAATACTAAATATACCATGGGCTGCCAGAAGAACGAACAAATCCATCTTGGAAGAAGTACAGCCAAAACGCTCCTTAGAGGCAAGGATGGCAAGACTTTGTCTCACATACTTTGGACATGTTATCAGCAGGGACCAGTCCCTGGAGAAGGACATCATGGTTGGTAAAGTAGAGGATCAGCAAAAAAGAGGAAGACCGTCAAAGAGATGGATTGACACGGTGGCTACGGCAATGGGTTCAAGCATAACAACGACTGTGAGGATGGTGCAGGACTGGGCAGTGTCTCATTCTGTTGTACATAAAGTCACTATGAGTCGGAACCAATTCAATGGCACCACCTAACAACAACAGCCACTCCCCAGGGTACCTGGGGGTGCAAACACTTAAGTGCTTGGCTGCTAATCAACAGGTTGGTGGTTCAAACCCACTCAACAGCTCCTTGGGAGAAAAGAACCAATGATCTGCTCCCATAAAAATTACAGCCTAGGAAACCCCAGAGGGCAGTTCTACTCTGTCATATGGGGCTGCTATGAGTCGAAGTAGACTTGACAGCACCCAAAAACAACAAATCTCCAGTGTCCAGTTTTATGCTCTGGCCCCTGTGTCCTGGCGCCCTCTGGCTTCTCTCCCAGGTGCTGGTGATTGCATCGGCCAGCCCTGCAGCACCCAGGATATGGACTTCCTCTCCGTCCTCAGCAGTGCGGCACTTCTCAGCCAGGTTCCGCTGAGTAGACCAGCAGTGGGGCTGCTGGCCAGGAGGGGAGGTGGGGCAGGTCTTGAGGAGGGCAAGCATCACTTTGCAAGGCACCTGCCTCATTCAAGTCCTTGCAGATTCAAGCAAGGTATGGTTCTGCCACCCTAAGAGCAATGGAACTTTTCTGCAGGCCCGGAGAATTTGAGGATCCCTGGATCCGAGGTTCCCAAGTACATCTGCTCAGGTCTGGATCTCAGTCCTTTCTGATCAGGGCTTGTGCCAGGCTGAGCTCCAGCCCTCTTGGAGGCTCGGCCACTCTTATGTACAGTTCAGCCTGTGTCTAGGCTCCAGCCCTCTCTGCCTTGGCCACTTTCAATGTGGCCAGGGAGACCCTCTGTCTCACAGTCCCTGTTACGGATTGAATTCTGCCTCCCTCCCCCCAAGAATATGTGTTGGAATCCCAGGCCTTGTAAATTTGGATGTAAGGTAATGCACTGCAATGTAATGTAATCATCTTCCATAATGCAATCTAATGTAATGTAACCAACCAGTTGAGATCATGCCAGCAGAGGGTAGATCCACAACCTAACCACTTCCAAGTTATATAAAGAACAGCATGGACAGAGAAGGTCCCTGGGTGGTGCAAGTGGTTTACGATAGGCTGTTAACCTAAAGGTTGGCGATTCTAACCCACCCAGAGGCACCATGGAAGAAAGGCCTGGCCGTCTCCTTCTGTAAAGAGTACGGCTGAGAAAATCCTATAACACATGGGTTGTTATGAGTCAGAATTGACTCCATGGCAACAGGTTTGTTTCGTTTTGTTTATAGCCACGGACACACGCACTGGGGAAGACACATGCAGTGTGAAGATCTTCTACAAGCCAAGGAACCGAGGAATGCCTGGGGCTACCGACAAGGAAGGAACCAACAAGGCTGAGACCCTGGTTTGGGCTTCTAGCCTCCTGAGCTGTGAGAGAATAAATTCCTGTTCTTTAAAGCCACCCGTTTGTGCTGTTTCTGTTACAGCAGCTATCGAAGACCAAGACACACCTTTTATTTTAAATCCTAGGTGAGTAGATCTGAGCCTGGCAGCCCCTTTCTTCAGTCCTCAGTGACCCACAGAGAGCTGCCAGATCCCACAGCCCTCTAGTAACTGTCTCTGTGGTTTCAAGTGCCAGGGACGCAGCACCAGCTGGCGCTCACTCCTAGCTCACAGCAGGTGCAGAGCACAGCAGTCGCACCTGCCAGGGACTCTCAGCGCTGCTCCAGCTCCCGACGAGCTCCTCGCCGCCCCCAGAGAGGGAGCTCTAGGGCCAGAGCCCCTGCCTGGGGTCTCCTTCCTGGCACCTTGTCTCAGGCTGGTCCCCTGGACACAGAGCCTGAGCTGGGGTACAGGTGCCGCGTGGTGGAGTGCCCCCAGGAGCAGGAAAGGGCAGGGGAGAGCCAATGAGCAAGGAGGGATCTCAGCAGGAGGCAGCCCGGCCTGATCCTGCACTGAGGCCAGAGGCCCACCTCCTGTGCTCTGGGTCATGCTGCCCTGGGAATGGGGCTTGGCCGTCTGCTCACCTGGGGACAGTTCTGTGGAGCAGTGCCTTCTGGAAGTGGTGAGCAGCCAGCCTCAGAGCAGCTGGTGGGGGGCCCCGGTGGGTAATGGGGATGGGGGCCCACAGTATCCACTTGAGTGGGCGGCTTTGGGGCCTCTCCATGTGAGGAATTGCAAATATTGAGAGCCCTCTGGGGGCTGGTCTGTGCCAGGCACAGGTGCTGTTGGGGCCCCTGCTCTGTACCTCGGGGCCCCTCATGGAGCTGGGCCTGTGCACCCCAGGCCCCCTGGGCTGGTGGCTCTGAGACCTGCAGCCCCTAGCTGTTCTCAGTGGGCGGCTCTGGCATGAGCATCCGCCATGGTTTAGAGGGGAGCGGCTCTGCCTGAACCTGTCGGCCTGGGTGGACTTGGCCGAGGACACGTGCCCAGGAGTCTGCAGGCTTCTGGGGGGTGGCATTGCTGCCGGGCCCGAGCAGGTGTGGCTGTGGGTGTGGCTGTGGGCATGGATGCATGTTCGCGTGTCTGTGGAATGGCTGGGCACGTGTCACTTTGTTTGCATGTGTGAGCCTGTGCATGCCGGCTCCTGCCTGGGAAGATGGGCCCAGGGGTCCGGCTCAAACAGGCAGTCCCCGGTCCTGTCCCCCTTGCAGGTCATTTTGGGTATGAGTGTGGATGTAACTACACACAGGTCTGTGCCTGGTGTCCCGGCTTGTTAGAGGGTGGGGACAGTGAACAAAAGAGGGGAGCACAGAAGGGAGGGAAGGGTATGGTATAACGTGGATGTACCTTGGAAACATGACTCTGAGTGAGAAGCCAGCCACAAGAGGTCATGGCGTATTATCCCACATACACGAGATATCTAGAGTGAGCGCAGGCAAAGGGACAGGAAGTAGACTAGAGGTGAGGAGTGAGCTTCTTGGCTCACGCGGACACATGAGACTGTGCGGAGAAGAGATGAGAAGGCAGAAGGGGTCAGAAGCTGGCTGAACAGACACAGGGAATACAGGGTGGAGAGAAGGAGCGTGCTGTCCCATTGGGGGAGAGCAGCTAGGAGTACGTAGCAAGGTGTGTATAAATTTTTGTATGAGAGACTGACTTGATTTGTAAACTTTCACTTAAAGCACAATAAAAAAAATGGTTCAAATGTTACTTTTATATATATATATATATATATTCTACCATAATTAAAGAAATACAAAAGTGGAAAGTCCAACGAGCCTGCTTGGTCGGCTCCCTTCAGCTCAGCAGCAGGGCCGACTGGGGTGGGCGCTCGCCCCATCTGGCCTCACCCTGAGGTGCCGACTCCTGGCGTCCCCGTGTGTGTCACAGCAGGGTCTTCCATGGGAAGTAAATCACCAGGCTTTTCTTCTGAAGCTCCTCTGGGTGGACTTGAACATCCAACCTCTCGGTTCACAGCCCGGTGCGTCCACTGTTTGCACTCCTCAGTGACAACCCCCCCGCCCCCGCCACACTCACCCTTGCTCCTTGAGTCTGGCGTGGCACGTGGTTCTGTCTTCCTGCTGCCGCTCCTCCCTCCCTTCAAGTCTCCACTCAAACGACGCTCCCGGCGACACCACCCTTCTCCCCCACTTTACTTTCCGAGGCACCAATCTCTGCGAATGCACCGTGTGTTTCCCAAGTCCCCAGTTCTCTGCTTCTCCCCCACGGATGGCGGCTTCTCCATGGGCGGGACCTGGTCTCTTGTTCCCCGTTTTCTGCCAGCGTCTCCAGCAGTGCCTGGAGTGTGGAGGAAGGTGGCAGATACGGAAATACGAACAAGAACCAGGGTGTGTGACCTGGCAGGGCAGTTGGACAAGGTTCTCTGAGGGAATGGCTCTTGAGTAGACACGAGAGGGTCAAGTAGGGTGCACTCCAGCAGGTCCGGCTGGTACAAAGGCCCTGTGACAGTTGGGTGCATGATACTTCAGAATGCAGACAGGGGTGGGGGCCGGAGGACCTCCAGTCAGCCTAGGAGGGGGGCAGACTAGGCAGGCTGGGAGCCCTGTTTCAGGTCTGTCTTTATGGAAGTCTGGAGGGAAGCCCTGGGGCCTCTAAGCACAGAGGTGCAAGCTGACTCTTGTGCTCGCAAAGGAGGCTTCTGCCAGGAGATTGGGCCAGGGCAGAGAGCAAGGGTGCGGGGCCAGTCAGGGGCCACAGCTCTCCCAGTAGGGGGCTCAGGCTGCAGGGGGTGAATTCAGCCCATAAGAGCAGCTCTAAACCAATGCTTGGCAGGACAGGTGGCCCCTGGTGCGGGAGGTTGTGAGTTGGGGTGCCAGGCACTGAGAACTCAGCCTGGGGGAGAGCCAGAGCTGTGGGGGACCGGGCTTTGGTGGGAGGTAGAATAGAGCCGTGGGGGGCCAGGCTTAGGTGGGGGATGGGAGGGAGGGGAACCAGAGCTGTGGGGAGCTGGAGTCAGGTGAGGGGAGGGTAGAATCAGAGCTGTTGGGGGCCACGCTTGGGTCTGGGAGGCTGATTGGAGTGGCCTGACACTGTGCCAGAGCAGGGGTGGATGGGCAGTTGGCTTCGGGGACTGAAGTCCAGACGAGAGACAGATATGGTGACTGTGGGTGGCGGCGAGGAGGTGTGGGCACGGAGAAGCCTGTGGCAAGGTGGTCCAGGGCAGCTCGGCCAGGTCACAGGCAGGAGAATAGGCAGTGTCTGCAGAGATGGGCGAAACCAGGAGGGCAAGGCACCCCCCCAGGGGAGGCAGCGGTACAGAGAGGAAGTGGCCACTGGAGCAGGAGACTAAAGCAGGCAGTCATCAGGCCCTCAGTGGGAGCCTATCTGTGGGGGCGAGGAGGATCCGGACATGCTGAGGAGTGACGGGCCAGGGGGACGTGAATTGGCCAGTCCTCACTCTTTCAAGATTCTTTGGGTGAAGAAAAGAGGTTAGCAGGAGTCATCTGGAGCAGCCTGTGGTGCCGGGGTGGGGGGTGGAGTGTTGTGTCTTTAAGAGGGGAGAGAACCGAGTGTGTGAAAAACCCCATGACAGAAATGAGCTCTCAACCCAGGAAAAGACCAGGAAGGAACTTAGATGCGTATTGCTAAGTGAAAGAGGAGTCCCTGAGTGGTGCAGACGGTTAACATGGAAAGACTGGAGGTTTAAGTTCACCTGGGGCAACTCGGAAGAAAGACCTGGCAATCTACTTCTGAAAAATCATGCCTTGAAAACCTTACAGAGCGCAGTTCTGCAGTTGCAACTGCTTACTATTTACGTGAAAGAAGCCAGTCTGGCAAGTCTACAAACTATCTGATTCCAACTATGTGACGTTCTGGAAGAGGCAAAACTTGTAGAGACTGTGAAGATGAGCGATTGCCAGGGGAGTCAGCAGAGGTATGAACTGGGGCACAGGGAATCTTTAGGGCCGCACAACAGTCCTGCGTGGAACTGTTATGCAGGATGCATGACATTAAGCATTTGTCAAAACCCAGAGGACACAGAGTGAACCCTCGTGTGAACTGTGGACTTGAGTTAATAACAACGTATCAGCATTGGTTCCTCCATTGTAACAAATACCCCGGAGACTGAGGGATGCCCTGTGCCTGGGGAAATGGTGTACCTTTCTACCCAAATGGTGTATCCTTTCTACCCAAATTTTTGTAAACCTAAAACTGCTCTAAAAATGCAGTCGATAGGCTCTAACACACCAATGATGGGGTTCTGTTGTACATGGGGTCGCCGTCAGAGCAACCTCAACAGCAAATAAAAATGACATCAATTTAGGAAAAAAAAAAAAAAAAACCCTGGTTTGGGTCCGGTTGGGGGCAGGGGCTTGAATAGCCAGGAAGGGGACGGACTCTGTCTACCCACGGCCTTTGAGCCTATTTGCGGATTCTGTCTAGGGTGCCGTTATTGCAGGGTGCAGAGGGGGGCAGGGGGGTAGCTGCAGGAGGACAGTACTGCTCCACTACGAGGGAGATGGGTGGCCGAGGGGCAGGGGGCTCCTCCGAGACCCCTCTCATCTGATGCCTCTCACTGTTGTCCACGTGTGTGGGGTAGAGGAGGGGAGGGATTTGAGAGTGGGCAGGAGGGTGGGCAGGGAGCCTCCGGACTGGTGACACCACCCCCACACTGACAGCTCGCTCCTCCAAGGCCTGGGCTACCCAGATGGGGGCTTCCAGAGGGAGGAGAGGAGGAGGTGGGAATGCAGGCACGAGGCGGGTGGAGGTGGGGGGCTCTGGGCGTTTCTCTCTAGTTCCCCATTTCACAAAGGGAAACACCGAAGATACAGAGGGCTGGGAACCTGTCTCCTGCCTTCTGGGCCACCCCGTGCTAGTCTATGGCTCAGCCAAGAGGGGCACAGTGAGGAGCAACTCTGCCCCCCACACCTGGCCTTCATGCCCTTTCCTGGCTGCAGGTGTCTGGTCTCCCAGTCTGGCCCATCTGCCCGAGAATTGTGTGCTCTGTGGGGACAGAAACCAGGCTGGTCCTGCTCTGTCCTCTGTTCCCTTCACTAGAGGCTGGGAAGGATGGTGTCTTAGTCACCTAGTGCTGCTGTAACAGAAATACCGCAAGTGGATGGCTTTAACAAAGAGAAATTTATTCTCTCACAGTTTAGGAGGCTAGAAGTCCAAGTTCAGGGTGCCAGCTCCAGGGGAAGGCTTTCTCTCTCTGTCGGCTCTTGGGGGAAGGTCCTTGTCATCAATCTTACCTGGTTAAGGAGCTTCTCAGCAGAGGGACCCCGAGTCCAAAGGACTCTCTCTGCTCCTGGCTGCCCTCTGGCTGTGAGGCAGGTCAGCTCCACTCAGCCCTGTCGGCCCCTCTCTTCCCAGCAGCTACCTTTCCCCTCTGTGCCCGTCCCCACCTCCCCCCAAGCTGCCGCCACCATCTGCTACACGTGCTGGGTGCCACAGTCTTTGCTCACTGCCTGATCTTGACCCCCTGGACACTTCCCAGCTGAATCTCACTTGCTGGGGTCAGCAGCCTCAAAGGTGACCCTGCACCCCCAACCCCCCATAGCCCTCCCCCGTGTCACCCCCCAAGCCCTCAGGGGGGCATTTCGGCTCATTCCTAGCACACACAGAAGTGTGTCTCTTCCAAGATGGGTCACAAAAGGCTGCAGCCATGATGTGGGCCCTCTCCTCTCCTGCTGACTAGGGGGGAGCCACTAGGTGAGCTACCCTACAGGGAGCCCAAGGGGCAAGGAGCCAAGGTGCGCTCATGCGGGGGTCACATGTAGGAGGCTGGGGTGCACTGGGGAGGTGTCAGGGTCCCCAGCTCCTGCCTGCCTCCCTAGCCCTCCACAGCTGCCCAGAGCTTACAGTTCCCAGTCGTTTTCCCAGGAAACCCTCGTAGCCATGCACAAGTCTCCTTTTTAGATGACAGCTCAAGTCCTCTAACGAGATAGGCATTATTGTTGTTGTTATTTCCTCCCCATTGCACAGAAGTCACACCCGAGGCTTAGGGCAGCTAAAGAACACGGCCGCGGTCACAGCTGTAGACTGTCTAAGTGGGGGTTCAAATCCCACGGTCCAACAGCAGACCGCCAGCCTGTCTGAGAGAGGGGAGCTGTACTCTCCCCAAGCCTCTCTCATCCTGTGGATGTGTTGGGAATTATTTTTCACCAGGTCAGTTTAAGTCCCTACTTCCCCCTCCCACAGCGCCTGGTAACCACCAATCTACTTTCAGTCTTAATGCATTGGCCTCTTTTGTTGTTGTTAGGTGTCTTCAAGTCGGTTCTGACCCGTAGCGACCCTACGTACAACAGAACCGAACACTGCCCAAACCTGCACTATCCTCACGATCGTTGTTATGCTTGAGCCCACTGTTGCAGCCACTGTGTCCAGCCATCTCATTGAGGGTCTTCCTCTTTTTCGCTGACCCTCTACTTTACCAAGCAGGATGTCCTTCTCCAGGGACCGATCCCTCCTGACAACATGTCCAGAGTGTGTGAGACCAAGTCTCAGCATCCTTGTTTCTAAGGAGCATATGACTGACCTACTCTGGGTATCTCACGTAAGTGGAACCCTACAATGTTTGTCCTCTTGTGTCTGGCTTATTTCACTCAGCGTCGGGTCTTCAAGGTTCACCCACGTGGTGGTGTGTATCAGAACGTTGCTTCTCTCTATGGCTGGGCAATACTGCATCGTATGTACGGACCCCATTGTGTTTGTTCGTCATCCATTGGTAGACACTCAGGCTTCTTCTATTTCTGGCAATTGTGACTGTCGCTGCAGTGAACATGAGGACACGGGTACAGACATCTCAGTTCACCCTCTTTTACTGACGAGGAAATTGACTCAGGGAAGGGGTGACAGGTCCAGGCCCAGCTGGCCAGCTACTGGGTGGTGTGACTTTGGTGGCGTTGCTCACGTGCACACGTTGATTTCCATCCTCCATGACACCGACCTGCCCGGGAGATGCCCCCACAGGGACAGGAGGAGATCGGAGGTGGAGTCCTTCTGGGTCTGGGGGTCAGAACAGGCTCCCCAGAAGAGGGACCTGGCAGACCTGGGTGGGAGGGCCAGTGGGAAAGTCATTCCAGGTGGGTTCAGGTCCCAGGGCCCCCCTGGAGGTTGACCTAGCAGGGACCCTTCTGTGGTGGGTCTTCATGCCCCACCACCCAAGGGGGAACTTTGGGAGTTATCAGACCACAGGCCTATGTCCTTCATGCCCCTGGACCTGGGTGGGCCTGCCAGAGCCCTGGGTGGACAAGGGTGCCACTGGGCTAGGGAATGGGCACTGTGTCTTGGGTGGGACAGGTGCTCCTGTGAGCTGTGGGAACGTGAGCCCAGCAAGCCGGTGTAAGCTGCAGCGGCAGGGGCAGGGTTCAAGGGTGAGTGTCTGAGGTTCCCGTGAGAGGCTGCTGTGCACCTGCAGTCCTGTTGAAGGGTGGGGACCCCCCTGCTTTTACTTCTCCTTCAGCCCCTGCCCAGCAGAGGCCAGATGAGGCCCCATGTGTGGCCCTGAAGGGCTGTGGCTGGCCCCTAGTTGGGGTCCCACCCGGCAGCTCTATCTGCACACTCTGTGCGAGTTGAACCCCCGGGTCTGCCTGTCAGTGGGTCTGTGTGTCTGTCCTAGATGCCTGGGTGGGGGTCTAAGCACATGGGGGAGCGGACAGAGGTGGTGTCCTGCAGAGGGTCTTGGTACCCCTGGGATCCCAGAGCCCACAGCCCCAGGGTGACCCCACACACAGCCCGTCACCCCTGCGGGGTGCCAAAGTGCCATCTCAAACCCCGAGACCTCTGCTCCCTGCTCCTGACCTCTGACACAGGACCCTCGGGCACAGATCTCAGCAGGGACAGGGCTGCGTGTTGGTGGGGGCAGGTGGGGTGGGGCCCGACCAGGACCAATGCCCAGGTACCCACAAGAGGACACCCACTGGGGACGGAGTCCAGGAGTGCAGGTGCCTGACTGGCCATGACTCAATTTACCAAAGGCGTCCTCCCTGTAAGGATGATCTGCTCAGAGGGGGTGTGGGACAGAAGCCGGGGGCAGACCTCCCCACACCCAGCCCTGCGGGGACTGTGCCTGGGAGCCAGACAGAGCGCCCTCTAGCCAGCCCTGAGGGGACTGCACCCAGGATCGAGGCAGCACCCCCCCACCCCCCCACCAAGCCAGCCCTGAGGGGACTGTACCCAGGATCCAGGCAGGCCTCAAGGGTGCACGGGTGGGTGCAAGAGGCCTTGCCCTGGGGGGACGGCAGGGAAGGCTGGAAGGTGTTTATGGCTGCTTGGCAGACCCCCTCCAGGCCCGCCAGCTGGCCCCCCCTGCACCTGCCTCTGTTTGTACAAACCCCTCCCTAATGGACCTAATCTCAGCTTTGATGGCCGCACAAGGGCCCCGAAGGCCGCCTTTGCCCTAGCTGAACAAACACGCCATTGTGTCCTCCCGCTGTGGCCGGCAGGTTAATGGTTAAACCAAAGGGGAGTACGGGGCCTGCCTGGGGCCAGGGCGGGGGGTGGGCATGGATGGACAACCTGCCCGGCCTCCCCCATTCTGCACCAGGGCCTCTGGAAGGCAAAGAAGGCTGATGGCATCTCCTCTGCACCCACTGCCCAGAACCCTCCCTCACAGGCAGGGGCCGTGCTAGCCCAGGGCTGTGGAAACTGGCCCCCCTCTGCTCACTCCCAGACCCTGGAGCCAAACAGGAGAACAGACAGTTAAGCCCAGTGAGGTAGAGCAAAAGCAGGGGTCCCCGGGCAGCCTGAGGGATTCCGAGTGGGTGTAGGGAGATTGTGGTCTGTTGTCAAGGGCACAGACCCCAACCTGGGCACTGGCACGAACCCGCCCTGAACTCTGAGAGTCCCAGTATTAATGTGCCCTGGCCCTCGGTCTCCAATGCTATGTCCTCTTTCTCACTGCCCCCCTAATTCCAGCCCTCTTATTCTGCCCCCTGTGTATCCTTTGGGCCTCACTCCTGGGCCTGAGCCACTTTTGTGGTGTCCCTGTCCCTGCTGGCCACCCTTGCTCCTGCTCCCTCCTGCTCTCTGTTCCCCCTCCAATCCCCCCTCTATGTCTGGTGCTTCCTGGCCTCTGCCCTGGTCTCCTGCAGACTGTCCACCCACTTTCTGTCTCATGGTCACCCAACTCCGCAATGCCCCTCTACTGCCTGCGGGGGTGCTGCTGACGTCCCTCCTGGGAGAGGAAGGGGCTGGCTGTGCACAGCCTGACGCTGCCCTAGATGGACAGGCGGAGGCACGCACTGCTGAGCGGGCAGCCCCAGGACGGGTTATTTCTGGAATGTGGGGCTGGCCAGCCTCAGCTCGAGGCATGGGCTGCTGCCAGCTTCTTCTCAGAACTGCCCGCAGGGGTGGGGGTGACCCGGTTTCTGCTTGGCAACCAGCTTGTCCCACAGCTCGGCCCACTGCCAGGCCTCTCCCCAGGGGAGGGAATCACTGAAGAATCCCACCCTCTGCCCCAGAGCTGAGGTGGCATTGGGGACATCTGGGCTGGCTAGGGGGCTGCCTCACTGTTATGGATCTCTGGGTTAGAGATCAGAGAGGAAGAAAGACGGAGCCCTGCGCCCCCAGGGGGGTCAGCACAGCCGCTTCCTTCCTGGCTTTCTAGGCTTGGGGCTCACCCCGGCCTGCCAGCTCCCTGAGTTCCAGGGAAAAGCCTGGAAAGGTGGCATGCACACCCCTGTCCCGGCCACAGACCCTGACTCAGGGGCAGCGTCCGGAATCCGCATGTAACCAGGCTCTGTAGGCAGTTCTGAGGAGCCCCAGGAGGCAGCTGGAGCTGGGGGGTGGGGTGGCCCTCTCATTTCTTCCAGGGACCAAGTGCCCAGCCTGGCCAAGGTCTCTCTTCTCTGTTCTGCTGCGGCTCCCCTGACTTTTTCTTCCACCTTCTGGCCCCACTCACTGCTCACCTCCACCCTGCCCCCCAATGCTTTCTGCTGTTCCACACTCCTAGGACCTTAGCTTTCTTGATTGTGGCCTGAAAATCTGACTCCCATCTGTATTAGGAGGGTACTTTATAATTTAGGAATCTATTTATTATTTCAATCATTAAAAAAATATTCTTTGAATGCCTATTCTGTGCCAGGCATTGGGCCAGGCGTGGTGGCACAGTGTGACAGACATCTTACTTTATGCTAATTTCTCACGTCCTGAGATGTAAGTGGGCTTACGGCTGAGGAGCCCTGGTAGCACAGTCGTTAGGCACTTGGCTGCTAATCCTTCGGTCAGCGGTTCGAACCCACCAGCCCTCCACATGAGAAAGATGCAGCCGGCAGTCTGCTTCCATAAAGATTACAGCTCTCGACCCCCTATGGGGCAGTTCTACCTTGCTCTATCAGGCCGCTATGAGTTAGAATCAACTCAACAGCAGTGGGTTTTGTTTCTGGTTTATGACTGCGGTAGACAATGCCACGTGACTTTGGAGGCCAGGTCACAAAAGGTGATACGGCTTCCTCCTGGTCCTTGTGGGATGCTCACCCTGGAATCCAGCCGCCATGCTGTGGGAAAGCCCAGGCCACACTGAGCCAGCCCCACCTGACGTCCCAGCCAAAGCCAGCATCAACCGTCCGACATGCGAGTGAGGGAACCCTTTGGATGACTCCATCCCCAGCCGTCACTGACTGCACGCAGGGGACCCTGGACCTGTGAGAGGTAGTAATAACACAGTTGCTCTTGCTTTAGTCACTGTTTTCATGCAGTGATGGATAACAGCAGCTCATACTCTGATGTGGAAAATGCCTGCTCTCCCAGGTGGGAAGACCATGGTTATGGAACAGACAGATCTGTAGACCTGGATCTCCAGCCCGGCGCTGCCACCCACCCGCCAGCTATGCAGCCTGGAGGAGTCACAACCTTGCCAAAGCTCAGCTTTTTTGTGTAGAAAATGGGACGATGGTTGTTGTGTTGTTAGTTGTGGTTGAGTTGGCTCCAACTCAGGGCTACCTCATGCATAAGAGAATAAGACGTGGCCCAGTTCTGTGCCGTCTTTACAATGGCTGGTGTGCTCGAGCCCATCGCTGCAGCTATTGTGCCAGGTGAGAGTTTCTCTCATTATCGTTGGCCATCCACCTTGAAGACTAAGGTGCCCCTGACCCAAGCCATGGTATTTTCAATCGCATCATATGCATGGGAAAGCTGGACAATGAATAAGGAAGACTGAAGAAGAATTGATGCCTTGAATTGTGGTGTTGGCGAAGAATATTGAATATGCCATGGACTGCCAAAAACATGAACAAATCTGTCTTGGAAGAAGCACAACCAGAATGTTCCTTAGAAGCAAGGATGGCGAGACTGTATCTTACATACTTTGGACATGTTGTCAGGAAGGATCGGTTCCTGGAGAAGGACATCGTGCTTGGTAAAGCAGAGGGTCAGCGGAAGAGAGGAAGACCCTCAACGAGATGGGTTGACACAGTGGCTGAAACAACGAACTCAAACATAACAACAATTTTAAGGAGGGCACAGGACCGGGCAGAGTTTCATTCTGTTGTGCATGGGGTCACTATGAGTTGGAACCGACTTGATGGCACCCAACAAAAACAACAGCCACTTTATTAAAAATTACGTCCCTTTTGACAGAGACTGGAAGAACCCCCAAACTATGCCCCTGCCCCCGACACTCTGTTAACCCAGAAATAAAACCATTCCTGAAGCCCACTCTTGAGACAAAGATTAGCCTGGACTGTAAAACGAAAACTAATACTTGTGAGGCGTGTGCTTCTTAGTTCAATCAGATACACGGGACCAAATGGGCGGCTCCTGTCCAGAGGCAGGATGAGAAGGCGGGAAGGGACAGGAGCTGGTCGAATGGACACAAGAAACCTGGGGTGGAAAGCAGGAGTGTGCTGCCACATTGTGGGGACTGCAACTAGTGTCACATAACAATACGTGTATAAATTTTTGTATGAGAAATTAACTTGAGCTGTAAAGTTTCACCTAAAGTACAATTTAAAAAAAAAATTGTCCTTTTCTAGTGACTGATCTTTCCTGATAATGTGTCCAGAGTAAGCGAGCCAAAGCCTCCTCATCTTCACTTTTAAGGAGCATTCTGGCTGTACCTCTTCAAAGATTGATTTGTTCATCCTTCCGGCAGTCCACAGCTCAAACGTATCAATGCTTCTGTTGTCTTCCTTTTGCATTATCCAAGTTTCATATGCATACGAAGTGATTGAGAATGCCATGGCTTGGGTCAGGGGCACCCTAGTCATCAAAGTGTCATCTGTGCTTTTTAAAACTTTGAGGTTAAAAGACCTCAGACTTTCCCAGTGCGATTGTTTTTTTGATTTCTTAATTGCTGCTTCCATGGATGTTGATTGTTGATCCAAGTAGAATGAAATCCTTGACAATTCTCATTTTTTCACCATTTATCATGATGTTGTTTATCAGTCCAGTTCTGAGGACTTTTGTTTGCTTCCCATTCAGGTGTAGTCCACACTGAAGGCTGTGGGTTTTGATCTCCATCATTAAGTGCTTCAAATCCTCTTCATTTTTGGCAAGCTAGGTTGTGTCATCTGTATCTGCAGGTTTTCAATGAGTTTTCCTCCAATCCGGATGCTGTGTTCTTCTTCCGATAGTCCGGGTTCTTGGATTATTTGTTCAACATACAGATTGAATAAGTCAGATGAACGCACCTGCCACACACTTTTTCCAATCTGAAACCATGCAGTACCCCCTTGTTCTGTTCGAATAACTACCTCTTGGTCTATATACAGGTTCTGCATGAGCACAATTAGGTGTTCGGGAATTCCCATTCCTCCCAATGTTATCCATAATTTGTTATGATCCACACAGTCGAATGCCTTTGCATAGTCAATAAAACACAGGTAAATGTCTTCCTGGTATTCTCTGCTTTCAGCCAGGATCCATCTGATATCAGCAATGATATCCCTCATTTCACGTCCTCTTCTGAATCTGGCTTGAATTTCTGGCAGTTCCCTGTCTACATACTGCTGCCACCATTTTTAAATTATCTTCAGCAACATTTTACTTGCATGTATTAATGGTATTGTTCAATAATTTCCTCATTCTGTTGGACCACTTTTCTTTGGGATGGGGACAAATATGGATCTCTTCCAGTTGGTTGTCCAGGTAGCTGTCTTCCAAATTTCTTGGCATAAATGAGTAAGTGCTTCCTGCATTGCATCTGTTTGTTGAAATATCACAACTGGTATTCCGTCAATTCCCGGGGCCTTGTTTTTCGCCAATTCCTTCAGTTCAGCCTGGATTTCTTCCTTCAGTACCATTGGTTCTTGATCATATGCTACTTCCTGAAATGGTTGAATGTCAATCAATTCTTTTTGATTACTCCTTTTATCTTCTTTTGATGCTTCCTGTGTCATTCAGTTTTCTACCCATAGAATCTTCCAGTAAGGCAACTCAAGGCTTCAATTTTCTCTTTAGTTCCTTCAGCTTGAGAAATGTTGGGCATCTTCTTCCCTTTTGGTTTTCCAACTTGGGGATTTTGCACATTTCATTGTAATACTTTGTCTTCTTGAGCTGTGCTTTGAAATCTTCTGTTCGGCTCTTTTACGTGAACATCTCTTTAGTTCACTTTAGCTACTCTGTGTTAAGAGCAAATTTCAGAGTCTCTTCTGACACCCATTTGGACCTTCTCTTTCTTTTATACCTCTTTAATGATCTTTCACTTTCTCATATATGACGTCCTTGATGTCATCCCACAACTCGTCTGGTGTTCGGTCAACAGCGTTTAACGCATCAAATCTATTCTTGAGATGGTCTCTAAATTCCGGCAGTACTTTTGTTCTTGTGGACTTGGTTTAATTTTCTTCAGCTTCAACGTGAATTTGCATATGAGCAATTGATTTTCTGTTCCTCAGTCGGCCCCTGGCTTTGTTCTGACTGATGATATTGAGCTTTTCCATCTTCTTTTTCCACAGATGTAGTCAGTTTGATTCCTGTGTATTACATCCTGTGAGGTGCACGTGTATCGTCACCGTTTATGTTGTTCTTAGAAAAAATATTTCCAATGAATAGGTTGTTGATCTTGCAGGGAAGTATCTTGTGATCTCTGGCATTGTTTCCATCACCAAGGCCATTATTTTCCAATTACCGATCCTTCTTTGTTTCCAACTTTTGAATTCCAATCACCAGTAATTAACAATGCTTCTTGATTGCATGTTTGATCAACTTCACACTACTACAGTTCATTAAAATCTTTAATTTCTTCATCTTTGGCATTTGTGGTTTGTGCATAAGTTTGAATTGTAATCATATTAACTGGTCTTCCTTGTAGGGATACGAATATTAAAAACTATCACTGACTGTGGTGGACTTCAGGATATTATATTCTTTTTGACAATAAATGCAATGCCATTTCTCTTCAATTTGTCATTCCCAGCATAGTAGACCATATGATAGTGTGATTCACAATGGCCAATACCAGTCCAATCCAGCTCATTAATGATATGATATCGATCTTCAATTGTTTTCATTTCATTTTTGACGGCTTTCAATTTTCCTTGATTCATACTTTGTACATTCCACATTCCAATTACTAATGGATATTCGCAGCTGTTTCTTCTCATTTTGAGTCATGCCACATCAGCAAATGAAGGGCCTGAAAGCTTGACTCCAACCACGTCATTAAGGTCTACTCTACTTTGAGGATACAGCTCTTCTCCAGTTGTATTTTGAGTGACTTCTGACTTGGGGGGCTCGTCTTTCAGCACTATATGGGACAATGTGTTGTTGTAATGCATAGCATTTTCACTGGCTAATTTTTGAAAGCAGATTGGCTTCCCCTCTTCCTAGTCTGTCTCAGTCTAGAAGCTCCTTTGAAACCTGTCCCCCATGGGTTACCCTGCTGGCAATATGCAAGCCACCACAGTGTGACAGATTGACAGATGGGTGGTAAGGGATAATGGTAGACCTTATCTAACACGGCAGTTGTAAGAATTAAATATGTAAAACACACATGATAGAGGCAAGAACTCAATACACGTGTCATCAAATCTAAGACGCCATCTTATGTTATACCATAATTTTGTCCTATGAGAAAAGAGCCCTGGTGGAGCTGTGGTTAGGCCTTCAGCTGCTGACCAAAAGGTTGGCAGTTCAAGTCCACCAGCCAATCCTTGGAAACCCTATGGGGCAGTTCTACTCTGTCCTATAGGGTCACTGTGAGTTGGAATCGACTCGACAGCAATGGGTTTGATTTGGGGTTTAAGAGAAAAGAAATTAAGCCATGAAACGATATTTTCTGTTTTCTAACTTCCCATTCCTACCTCCCCCAGCCCCTCGTAACCACAAATAAATTTTGATCTCTATGCACGTGTTTATTCTAGATATTTCATATAAGTGGGAACATATGGTATCTGCCCTTGGGAGGCAGGGGGTGGGGAGGTTGGCAGAAGGGATGGGCAGGCACTGGCAGCCCCTGCTGCCGCCCCAGGGCGTGGGCTCTGTGAGTCACCAGCCCCGAGGCTAGCACAGGTCAGGTGCAGCACCGCCCCAGACGCCAGACGCCAATTACCGATTCGTCACCCGTGCCCTGGAGAGCCAGGATGCCGAGGTAATCCTGCCCCTGGCCACGACGTCTAGCGGGCTCCCTCTTCCTTGGCAGGAGGTAGGAAAACCTCTGGAGCCACACCTGCCTGGGGAGGCCCCCCACATCTTGATGCCTGCCCCTCGGCCCCACCCTCCCTTCCCTGGAATCCTCTAGGACCCCTGGCAATGCAGTCTCACCCCACCTGGAATTCCATCAGATATCCCAGGAATGGAGTCAGGAGGCTGTGGCCTCCTGGGGCTCTGGGAGGGAGGGGCTGAGCAGGGGCTTTCTGGTAAGGATCCAGCGGGTGGGGGCTTCGCAGAGTAGAGGGTGGAGCTCACTCCTTGCTCTTCACATGTGACTCTGAGAAGGTCACTCCCTTCTGGCCCTTGGGCCCCTGGGTATCTAAGGAGAGAGCTGCCCACCTCCCCCCAGGCTGCTGAGAGAAGCAGATAAGCTGGTGGGCATCAGAGTGGCCCCGGTACCAGGCTGCATCAGGGCCTTACCCCTCGGGAGCCCAGCCCCCCATGGAAGTTGGAGCGGCTCTCAGGCCAGTGGCTGAGGGAGGTCAGCAGCACCCCAGGCAAGGCCCCACCGGCCCCCATGAGGTGGGAGATAGGGGTAGGGACAGGCACCTGCCTGCCTATCCCCCCTCTGTCTCTGCTCCCCACCCTTTTTCCTCATCTGCCTCTATACCAGGAAATGGTGGGTCCCTAATGGATTGAGAGGGGGAGGCAAAGGCTGTCCAGAGAGTAGGCCTTGCAGATGGGTGGATGGTTGGCCTGGGAAGAGGGCCTAGGCCAGCCGAGTCCAGGTCAACCCCACCGTGAGGTCCTGGGTGTCCTTGTCTGCAGAGCCAGTGTGGCAACCGGGTACTCTTGGAGTCTCCAGAAGCTCCTGGGCCTTGGCCAAAACCAGATGGCCGAGAGGTGAGGGGTTGTGTCCCACTCCTATACCCCCCCAATTCACTCCACCATTGCTGCAGTTGGGAGCCAGGCTTTCACCCCAGGGGTGTAGTCCCCTCCATGGCCAGCTGAGGCAACCCCACAGTGGAACCTCAGGGGTAGGCTCAGGCCAGGTGGAGGTGCTCTGGGGTCATGTGCCCCCCCCACCGCTGGGTGGGGGGCCGGGCAGAGGTGGGCGGGGACACCTGTCCCTGAAGCTGGGCCTGCCCGGCCGCTCCCTCAGAGGCGGAGTCCTAGCGGCTCCGCTCTTGTCCTTGCTGCTGCCACCCTGCGGGTGGGGCCCTTTGATGTACCGACGCCAGGCGGGTGGGTCCCCAAGGCTTTCTCTCCCCCCTTTGAAGTGGGGGCATGCACACAACTGCACCCAACTGATCGCGAGTCTGCCCAGGTGTTCTGGAGTGGGTGTGGCCTCCCCCAGCCCAGTCCCAAGGCCAGAGGCTCGCTCACTTGGGGGTCCTGGGGGCTTGGGTGGACACAAAGCCTCAGCATGTTTGCACCCGGGCTTCACCACCTCCCAGCCCCGTGCCTGGGGCCAAGTGTCCTTCCCTCCTAGGGCCTCAGTCTTCCTGTCTGTAAAATCGCATCAAGCCCAGTGGGGTTGAGGAAAGGGTCACACTAGCTGGGTTGCGTAAGGAGCTGGGTGTGGGGTCAATGCTGTCGGTGGGACCATTGTGGGACAATGAATCACAAATCAAGCCCATTGCTGTCAAGTCAGTTCCAACTACAGCCACCCTATAGGACAGAGTAGAACAGTCCCATGGGGTTTCCAATGCTGTAATCTTTATGGAGGCAGACTGCCACATCTTTCTCTGGAGAAGCAGCTGGTGAGTTCGAACCACCGACCTCTCAGTTAGCCGTGGAGTGCTTTAATCACTGTGCCACCCGGACAGGTGCCCTCATAACAGTGACAGTTAATCCCATTACATTCCTGTTCTCAGAGGGAAACTGAGGCATAGAGGCTCGAGAGGCATTTTCGGGGCCTGTGTTGAGCAAGGCCACATCGGCGGGCTGTGGGTGTGCCCCGGGCCTCCCACGACTTCAGGAGAAGAGGCCGCCGGCCAAGGTTCCCTGAGCCTCCCCCAGGGGTGCCGAAGGAGGGAGGGCCCACCTTATCAGAAGACTCCCACCGCCCTACCTGCACCAGTGCAAGATGGGGAGCCCAGCCATAAACCCGTTTGTTCCCCCGAACAAGAGAGGAAATAAAAACGTAAGCTAATAAATGGAGCCAGAATCAAAGCAAACTTATCTTTTCATTTTGCTATAAAATCGCAGAATCAAAAGAACAGGCGGCCTCTTTATGGTTTGAGAGTGCAGAGATTTCCGGGTACACGTGGCATCGAGGGGCTGCTGCTGCCCACCTAGGTGCTGGGGCAAGGCAGGGAGGCCTGCCCCCAGGGGCATGGGGTGGCTGGAGGAGACCCTCCCCAAGCTCCTCTGAGGACATGGACCCAGGAGATCCTCCCCGCTCCCCCCAGGCCTCCTTGTAGCCACCAGAGGTGGTGCCCAGATCTGCCCCGTGACCTCCCGAGAGACAGGGAGGCTGACCGCAGGCCTTTGCTGCTGCCCGGGCAGCTGACAACGGGAGGGGTCCTTTCAGAGTGAAGGCCCCCTGCTCTGGGCTGCCACGGTGGATGCCAGGGGTCTCTTGGCCTGTGGCCTGTGTCCACTGATCTCAGAGGAGACTCCCTCCCTCCACTTTATGGAACCCTGGGGGCCGCGCCAGCCGCACCCTCCCCTCGGTGTGCACCCCCAGTCCTGGTGTTGCAAGCCATATGGGGCAGGTGTCTTCTCCCTAAAGAGGCTCCTCTCTGGGTTCCCCCAGGTTCCTAGGGTCTTCCCTGTCCCTTGGTTGACTAGACAGCCCCCCGCCACCCCAGCAGCAGGTAGCCTGATGGTTCTCTCCAGGCCTGGGGCCATCTGGACACCCGCATGCAGGCACGCATGCACAGGACCGCACAAACACATGCGTGCACACTGTCGGGGGCACACGGATGGCCCAGGCACGCAGGGGCACACTGCAAACCTGATCCACAACCACAGCGAAAGCACTGACCCCCGACACGTGTGCACAGCCACATGTGCAAGCATGCGCACACGCCCCAGGGTGTTGTGTGTGCCCCACCCGTCGCGGCACCCGGACCCGTGCGCACACGCCCTCCAGCGGCCCCCCTCAGCGCTTCCTGCACGTGCCACCTCTTCCTTAACCACAGCTCAGCATGGCTCCCCGAGTCTGGCGGCCCTTCCCGTCCAAACAGGACCAACAGGTTACCACCAAGGATTACAAACTTCCCCCGAGGGTAGGGGAGGAGGGCGGGGGGGGAGTAGAATTTAGGGCAGGGGCTGAAGGGAGCTTCCTACCCCCACCCCAGCATGTCCTGGGCTCCAGAAGCTAGACCCGCAGCCCCCCATGCCCACCCCGTCCCTGCGCAGGGCAGCCCAGGTGCAACGTGGATTGTGTATGCTGGGCGGGGGGGGGGGCAGGTGAAGCCAAGGTTCGTGGAAGCACTTGCAGGTGTGGCCCAGGGCGGGCAGGGAGGCTCACGCAGCCACTCAGCAGCCCTGCCATCTCCCCTGTGCCGGGGGATCACACTCTTCATGTTCTTTGAGCCCTAGCGATGGGGCCGACATGGAGGGCGGGGTCTGTGGGGGTGATGCCCGGAGTTGTCAGGTGGAAGCAGGTGGTCCCAGATAAGGGTCTGGCCTCAGCCTGTCTGCACCCCACCCCCAACCATCACCATTTTCTGGCCCTGTTCCCTGCTCAGGACAGATTCTGGCTCTAAAGGATAGGGTGGCCCAGGACAGGGGAGGGGGGCTCTTAACATTCCCATGGTGGAGCGGTGTCACTGGTTCAGGGAAGCCTCCCTCAGAGGGGTGGTCTTTCAGCTGGGCCTGGGAGACAAGATGGACCTAGACAGCAGGTGTCTCCGTGCATTCCCCTGGGTAGGTCTGGAAATTCCCCACCCGTGCACACTATGCAGGTGGAGGGAAAACCCGAAATTTGCTCGTTAACTCAGGGACAGAGGTTCAGCAGAAGTTTGAATGGTAACCAGGTCAGCACCCCTGCAGCTCCCTGACTGTGCTGTTTAGTCCCAGGTGGGCCAGGGCTCTGGAGGTTATTTTAATGCAACCACCGTGTTTGCCATTACTGAAGTTTTGGGATTCAGAAAATTAGAGGCCTGTTAGCAAGTGGATGAACCCATGCATATCTTCAGGGGGACAGGAAGCCAGAATTGGGCCTTTAAGTCATGAACGTGGCTTTAGAGCATGTTTTGATTTTGGTGAAAATCTATCTTCCCAATTTCTCTATCCACCCATCCCCACATCCATGCATGCATTCCTCCCTTCATCCATCCCTCCAGCCATTCACCCAGCCATTTATCCAACCACCCACACACCCATCCAACCATCCATCCATCCATCCCTCCCTCTGTCCAGCCCTTCCTCCCTCCATTCGTTAATCCATCCATCTACACACCCACCTATCTATCCATCCATTCATTCCCCCTTCTGTCCATTCCTCCATCCATTCATCTATCTATTTATCCATTCATCTATTCATCCATCCATCTATCCACCCAACTATCCATCCAATCATCCATCTGTCCATCCATCTGTCTGTCCATCCATCCATCCACCTATCCATTTATCCATCCGTCCATCCATCCATCCATCCGTCCATCTGTCCATCTGTCCATCCATCCGTCCATTTATCCGTCCATCCATCCGTCCACCCATCAGTCCGTCCATCTGTCTGTCCATCCATCCATCCATCCCTTCCTCCATCTATTCCTGTCTGTCCATCTATCCACCCATCCATTCACCCATCCACCCACCTATCCAACCACCTATCCATCCCCTCCTCCATCCATCCCTCCATCCACTCACCCATCCATCTATGCATCCATCTATCCACCCATCCGTCCTTCCCCCTCCGTTCGTGCTGCCATCCATTCCTTCATCCATTTAACTTCATCCATCCATTTATTGATTCATCCATCCGTTTGTTCATCCATCCATCCATTCATCTACCCACCCACCCACCCATCCATTTATCCATCCATCCGTCTGTCCGTCCGTCCGTCCATCATCCATCCATCCATCCCTTATTCCTTCCGTGCATCCATCCATGCATCCATGCATGCATGCATCCATCCATCCATCCATCCATCCATCCATCCATCCATCCATCCATCCATCCATCCATTTGACCATCCATCCATCCCTCATTCCTTCCATCCTTCATTCCTTCCATCCCTCCTTCCAGCCATCCATCCATGCATCCATCCATGCAACCATCCATGCAACCATCCATGCATCCATCCATCCATCCATCCATCCATCCATCCATCCATCCATCCATCCATCCATCCATCCACCCATCCATTTGACCATCCATCCATCCCTCATTCCTTCCATCCCTCCTTCCAGCCATCCATCCATGCATCTATCCATCCATCCATCCACCCACCCACCACCCTCCCTTCCCTCCTTTCCTCCCTCCAACCATCCATCCATTTATCCAGCCAACCATCCACTCACCCATCCACCAGCCATCCCTCCCTCTCTCCTTCCCTCCCTCCCTTCCTCCCTCCATCCTTCCACCCACCCATTTATCCATCCATCCATCCATCCATCCATCCATCCACCCAACCATCTGTTCATCTCTCCTTTCATCCATCCCTCCCTCCATCCCTTCCTCCATCCATCCCTCCTTCCATCCATTTCTTTATCCATTCATCCATTCCCCCATTCATTCATCAATCTATTTATCCATCCATCCATCCATGCACCCATTGAACCATCCATCCATCCCTCCCCCGACCATCCATTCATCCATCCATTTATCTATCCATCCATCCACCTGGGTTGGGAGGGCTGAGCAGGCAACAGAGGGAAACTCTGGGCACCCAGCAGGCTCTGGTCACCTGTGCGGCCCTTACATTGTCAGCTTGTGGCTAGGCCAACTCTGGACGAAAGAGGGATGCTGACCCTGAGGAGGAGAGAGGCTCCTGACTGGAAGGCTGTGTCCTGTTCACACAGACCACGTAGCTTGGGACTGGGATGGAGTGGGGGCTGGCTGGGGTGAGGATGACCCCATGCCAGGCCAGTATCTAGTCCTACAAAGCAGGGGCCACACCCCTTCCCCTGGGACTCTGTGAGAAGGTGACGTGGGAGCAAGGAAGCAAAAGGACCTTTTCTCCCAGAGGCAGCCTCTGAGGAAGGGACTCATTTTGCCCCCTTTGCAGCCCAGAGCCTCCTCCCCTGGGTCTGGCCCCTGCGAGGTGCCACCTGCCAACCATCTGGAGTCCTGGCCCTTCACCCTAAGTCAGCACCTTAGGCTTGAGGCAGCCTCAGTGGGAACTCAAATAGCCCCTGCCCCTCCACTGGCTCCTGAGCTTGACTCTGCCCTGGGAGAATGGAGGGGTAAAAGCCTCGGCCACGGCGAAGTGGGTTGTGGCGAAGGGGGCTGTGCTGGAGTGTGCCTGGGGTGGGAGTGATCAGAGGGACTCCTGACGTGGGCCCGGGGCTGGCTGGCCACACGGATCTTCCAAAATGGGTACATGAGGCAGGAGAGAAATGTCCCCAGCATTTGATCAGCCACACCCTCAACGGAGCCAGAGAGCAGATGTCTGTGAGGCCCCCGTTGTGGCTGGGGGCTCCATGCGTGAGGCCTTCCACCAACCTGCCTGCTTCCCTACTGGGCTGCATCAGGGCCTGTGCGTCCTTGGCTGGGCCTTTGCTCCTCTCTCCCCACGTGACTGTGTGTGTGAGCACAGTCGTGTGGTGTGAGGATCTGCGTGGCCATATTTACAACGTGTGTGTGTGTGTGTGTGTGAGAGAGCATGTAACAACAATTGTGTGCCCTTCATCCTGCCATATGTGGGGAGCGTGTGTGTGTGTACTGTGTGAGTGTGTGTGTACTGTGTGAGCGTTTAACAGTGATTGGGATTGTGTGCCATACGTGGGTAGCATGTGTGTTGTGGTGTGTGTGTGTGTGCACAGGCACGTGTGTGCTGGAGGGCGTGTGCAGGTCACTCCCAGGGGTTCTGGCCCTGAGGGTTTTGCATGTGGCAAGTGTGTTTGTGGGCGTGAAGACATGGTCCTGTGTGCGTGTGCCTGTGGCTCTGACACAGCTGCCCCTGCCTTCAGAGGGGGACAGTCGGGCTGGGCTTCCCACAGCCTCCCTGCACGCCTGCCACAGGCTAGTCTCCAGGATTCGTGGGAACATGAAATCCGCATGGAGCGTGGGGCTTCATCACACTGGGGCGGGGGGCGGGGGGGATGGGGCAGATTTAGCAATAAGATACAGGACACCCAGGCAAGTCGGAACGTCAGATCAACTGTGAATACTTCCTTAGTGTAAGTATCTCCCATATAATAAGTGGGACATACTCATACTGAAAAACGGTTCTTAACCTGATATTCAGATTTAATGGGCTGCGTTTTATCTGGCAACCCATAAGTGGAGTCTGGTCCACGGGTCCTGAGGCTACCAGCTCAGCGGGGTCTGGCCCATCCAGGGCTTCCTCACTCGGCCAGCTCCCTGTGAACCAGGCCAGGCACCCCCTCCTCTTTGTGGGCACAAGGTCTGGTGTCCCTTCCCCCGCCCCCCGACATCCTGAGAGCCCATCTGCTGTATGTTAGGGGTCAGAGGCCTCCTAGAAGCTGGGAGACAACTGGGGAGGAGGGAAGTGGGAAGGAGAAGGGGAGGGGAAGGAGCAGGGAAGGACGAAGGAGGGAGGGAAGCTGGAGTGGAGGGGGGCTGCCCTCCCCAGTCACAGTTTCAGTGAGTCCTCCCTTCCCTCGGGGTCTCTGCCGACGTGGGGCTCCCCGAGAGCAGGCCGATGAAGATGTCTGCAGGTCCCATTCTGTCGCTCCCTCCCTGGCTCCCGCAGAGCCCCAGCCCCGCCCTGACCCCTCATACCCCTCTCCCCCTCACCTGGGAGACCAGCATCTTTCGCTGTTGCACTGACTCGCCCGGCTTCCAAAACTGGGGCGATGGCGCCCCCGTGTGGTGAGCTGGCTGCACTGCGGGGGGGCTGGGGCCTGCCTGAAGCCTTCTCCCCTCACTCTGTGCGTGGGTGTGGGAGACCACACCCCTATACTTCTAAGGGAGCCCTAGAACCCAGCCCCGTGCCCTCTCCATGTCCAAGTGGTCCCCAAGTCGGTGCAAGGACACCGCAGAACCCTGGTCTACATGTCCACGTGGCTCCTCCGCCTGCAGGGTCCTGGTAAAGATGGACAATTGTGGAGAGCTCTGTCTGGGCCCCAGAGCCGCGGAGCCGTCTGCCCCAGGACACGGGGTGGTCCTCTTGTGCTGGGCCTGACACCACAACCCTGACCAGGACCTCAGCATTGCCCCGACTCACCTGGGCAGGGGACACAGGCCCCCTGACTCACAGCCAGGACACCCTTCCTGAGGGGCCAGAGGCAGCCTGGCTGTGGGTGACTGAAGGTCCCCTGTCCCCCCACTGTTTGGCCTGGGTCCCTGCGTTCTCACCTGTCCAGTGTCTATGACTGTGTGCATGATGTCCTCCTCCAGGGATTTGTCCCTCTGGATAACATGTCCAAAGTATGTGAGACAGTCATGCCATCCATGCTTCTAATGAGCATCCTGGCTGTACTTTTCCCAAGACAGATTTGAAAAAATTCCCCAACAAAAACCTTATGAATAGCAGTGGAACACTGTCTGATATAGTGCTGGAAGGTGAGACCCCCAGGTTGGAAGGCACTCGAAAGACGACTAGGGAAGAGCTGCCTCCTCAAAGTAGAGTTGACCTTAATGACGTGGATAGAGTCAAGTTTTTGGGCCCTTTATTTGCTGATGTGGCACGACTCAAAATGAGAAGAAACAGCTGCAAACATGCATTAATAATTAGAATGTGGAATGTAAGAAGTATGAAACTAGGGAAATTGGAAATCGTCAAAAATGATATGGAATGCATAAACATCATTACCCTAGGCATTAGTGAGCTGAAATGGACCGGTACTGGCCATTTGGAATTGGACAATCGTATGGGCTACTATGCAGGAAATGCCAACTTGAAGAGGAATGGAGTTGCATTCATCATCAAAAAGAACATTTCAAGAATTGATACGCTGGTGGTGTAGTGGTTAAGAGCTACAGCTGCTAACCAAAACGTCAGCAGTTCAGATCTACCAGGCGCTCGTTGGAAACTCTGTGGGGTTAGTTCTACACTGTCCTATAGGGTTCCTATGAGTTGGAATCGACTCAACAGCAATGGGTTTGGTTTTCTTTTTGTTTTATACTGAAGTACAATGCTGTCAGTGGTAGGACAATATCCATATGCCTACAAGGAAGATCAGTTAATATGACTATTTTTCAAATTTACGCACCAACCACTAGGGCCAAAGATGAATAAATAGAAGATTTTTACCAACTTCTGCAGTCTGATCGAATATGCAATCATGATGTATTGATAATTACTGGTGATTGGCACGAGAAAGTTGGAAACAAAGAAGTATCAGTAGTTGGAAAACATGGCCTTTATGATAGAAATGATCCTGGAAATTGCATGACAGGATTTTGCAAGATCAACGACTTCTTCATTTCAAATGCCTTTTTTCAACAACATAAACGGTGACTACCTATGTGGACCTTGCCAGAGGGAATACAGAGGAATCAAATCGACTACATCTGTGAAAAGAGACAATGGAAAAGCTCAATATCAGCAGTCAGAACAAGTCCAGGGTCCGAATGCGGAACAGACCACCAATTTCTCATATGCAAATTCAGCTTGAAACTCAAGAAAACCAAAGTACAACCTTGAGTATGTCCCACCTGAATTTAGAGACCATCTCAAGAATAGACGTGATGTATTGATCACTAATGACCAGAGACCAGGCCAACTGTGCAATGACGTCAAGGACATCACACATGAGGAAAGCATGAGGTCATTAAAAAGACAGACAAGAAAGAAAAGACCAAAATGGATGTCAGAAGAGACTCTGGAACTTGCTCTTGAATGTCGAGTAGCTACAGCGAACTGAAGAAATGATGAAGTAAAAGAACTGAACAGAAGATTTCAAAGGGCTGCTGGAGAAGACAAAGTATTATAATGATATGTGCAAAGAGCTGGAGATAGAAAACCAAAAGGGAAGAACACACTCAGCGTTTCTCAAGCTGAAAGAACTGAAGAAAAAACTCAAGCCTAGAGGTGCAATAGTGAAGGATTCTACAGGGAAAATGCTGAAGGATGAAGGAAGATCAAAAGAAGGTGGAAGGAATACACAGAGTCACTGTACCAAAAAGAATTGGTCGACTTTCAACCATTTCAGGAGGCAGCATACGATCAAGAACTGATGGTACTGTGGGAAGAAGTCCCAGCTGCACTGAAGGCATTGGCGAAAAACAAGGCCGCAGGAACTGATGGAATACCAGCTGAGACGTTTCAACAAACAGATGCAGCGCTGAAGGTGCTCACTCGTCTAGGCCAAGAAATTTGGAAGACAGCTACCTGGCCAACCGATGGGAAGAGATCCATATTTATGCCTCTTTCAAAGAAAAGTGATCCAACTGAATGCGGAAATTATCAAACAATATCATTAATATCACACAAAAGTAAAATTTTGCTGAAGATCATTCAAAAATGGCCGCAGCAGAACATTGACAGGGAACTGCCAGGAATTCAAACCAGGTTCAGAAGAGGACGTGGAACCAGGGATATCATCGCTGATGTCAGGTGGATCCTGGCTGAAAGCAGAGAATACCAGAAGGATGTTTACTTCCTCCTGGTAGTCTCTGCAAAGGCGTCCGACTGTGTGGATCATAGCAAATTATGGACAACATTGCGAAGAATGGGAATTCCAGAACACTTAATTTTGCTCATGAGGAATCTGTACATAGATCAAGAGGCAGTTGTTTGAACAGAAAAAGGGGAAACTGTGTGGTTTAAAATCAAGAAAGGTGTGCATCAGGGTTGTGTCCTTTCGCCATACCTATTCAATCTGTGTGCTGAGCACATAATCCGAGAAGCAAGACTATATGAAGAACGGGGCATCAGGATTGGAGGAAGACTCATTAACAACCTGCAATAGGTAGATGAGACAACCTACCTTGCTGGAAGTGAAGAGGAGTTGAAGCACTTACTGATGAAGATGAAAGACCACAGCCTTCAGTATGGATTATACCTCAACATAAAGAAAACAAAAATCCTCAAAACTAGGCCAATAAGCAAAATCACGATAAATGGAAAAAGATTGAAGTTGTCAAGGATTTCATTTTACTTGGATCCACAATCAACGCCCATGGAAGCAACAGTCAAGAAACCAAACAACACATTGAATTGGGCAAATCTGCTGCAAAAGACCTCTTTGGAGTGTTAAAAAGCAAATATTTCACTTAAAGGACTAAGATGAGCCTGACCCAAACCATGGTGTTTTCTGTCGCCTCGGATGCATGCAAAAGCTGGACGAAGAATAAGGAAGACTGAAGAAGAATTGACACCTTTGAATTGTGGTGTTGGCAAAGAATATTGAATATACCGTGGACTGGCAAAGGAACGAACAAATCTGTCTTGGAAGAAGTACAGCCAGAAGGCTCCTTAGAAGCGAGGGTGGTGTGACTTCATCTCACATACTTCAGACATGTTGTCAGGAGGGACCAGACCCCAGAGAAGGACATCATGCCTGGTGAACTGTCAGGAAAGAGGATACCCCCAGTGAGATGCAATGACACAGCGGCTGCAGCAACAGGCTCAAACATAGCAATGATTGTGAGGATGGCACAGGGCCGGGCAATGTTTCGTTCTCTTGAACGTAGGGTGCTGTGAGTCGGAATCGACCTGACGGCCCCTGACAACAGCAGTGACAATGTCGGTATAAATGTACTTAAGGATTTAAACAGAATCACATACCGTATAAAATAAAGGAATATTTTTCCCCATTCTTCTTCCCGCCAGCCCCTGGTAACCACTAACCTACAGTGGTTTCCATGCATTTCCTGGTCTAGATACTTCCTTTAAGTGCAGTGACACAGTATCTGTCTGTTTGTATCTGGCTTCTGTCACTCAGCACCATGGGTTCGGGTTTCGTCCATGTGGTGGTATGTATCAGGACCTCATTTCTCTGTATGGCTGAGTAATACTGTGTTGTATGGATGCACCCCATTGTGTTTACCTATTTATCTGTTGAGCTGATAAAAGCTTGGGTCATTTCCACCTTTTGGCTGCTGGGACAATGTCCTCTGCTCTTAGCTGGGTGCCTGGGGATGGTATGGTCTTGCTGAAATTCTGACATACCACTGACCCCCCCCCACCCTTGAAAAACACACATCCGCTCGCTGACAAACTCAGGGGTATTGGAGACCCCTGAAGGGACTCTCAGGGCAGAAGACCCAGGCTGCAAACCCTGCCCCGACCCCGGGGATACTCCCACAGTAGACCAACGCCAGCCAGACTGCCCTTGGGAAAACCAAAAAAGCCCAGTTGTGGAGTCAGCTCTGACTCACGGCGACCCCATGTTTGTCAGAGCAGAGCTGTGCCCCACGGGGTTTTCAAAGGCTGATTTTCAGAAGTAGGTTCCCCGGCCTTTCTTCTGAGGCACCTCTGGGCGGATTCAAACCACCAACCTTTTGGTTAGCAGCTGTGCATGTTAATAATTGCTTTCAATACCCCGCACCAGGGGTTCAGAAATTCCCCCACTGCGCAGCCGGGTGCACCTGAGCCCCTGGGGCCTGTTTGCACCGGCGGCCTGTCTGGACCCTCCAGAGCAGGGGTGGGGGCTTTGTGGAGCTTCCTCCCAGCCTCCTCTTTCCTGAGCTCTGCTCAGATCCCTGTGAATGGGTCCAGCTGGAAAGGAAGGGCCATGCCGCAGATGGCCACGTGGTGGCACCAACCCTCCAGGATGACAGGAGACACAGGTCGGGGCCAAAAGGTTGGACTCCGACCAGGCAGAGGCAACCAGGCTTGCCCGCTGCCCTGGGGAGTTGGCATCCCTTGTGGAGGCCTGTGTGCAGGGTAAGGGCACCAGGCAAAGGGCCCAGGAGGGCACGGCTGGGAGCTCTGGGCGAGTATGGAGTGTCCTTTGGCCGCGGGGCTTAGGTGTGCAGGACAGCTGTGGGGCAAGACCAGCCAGTGGGCAGGACATGGGGCCTGTGTGTGAGGCGAAAGTGGGGGGGGGGCGAGTAGCTGTAGTGCATGAAACTGGGGAGCTGGAGGGCCCTGAGGACCCCACCTCGTTCACACGCCATACGCTGCATGTGCAAACACACCTACCTGCTCCCCGCAGAGCCCGCTGCACACACAGCCACACACACAGACACCTACCTGCTCCCCGCAGAGCCCGCTGCACACACAGCCACACACACAGACACCTACCTGCTCCCCGCAGAGCCCGCTGCACACACAGCCACACACACAGACACCTACCTGCTCCCCGCGCAACCCACTGCACACACAGCCACACACACAGACACCTACCTGCTCCCCGCGCAACCCACTGCACACAGCCACACACACTCACCCTAAAGACAGACACATACAGACACGCATACCTATACGCTTCATCAGAGACACACTCCTCACTTCACACACAAACTCACACCACCCTACAAACACACACACGCCAGCGCACACACACACCTCAGACCCCAAACACACTCAACCTGCCCACCCATACATGAAAAAAAAACCCAAACACACACACACTCACACACACAGACTCCACCGTGCAGGGTCCAGGCCACCAGCTTGTTTGGGCCTGGGGTCTGCTGTTCAGGAAGGGGAGAAGCATGGGGTTGAGGGTCTGGAGGGTCCCTTGCCCTGTGTCCAGGCAGGGCTTATCTCTTCCGGGCTTCTGGGTGCTGGGTCCCAGATGCTCCAGGTGGGGACAAACATTCAATGAGTCCTCACTGGGTGAGCTTGGGTGGCACCTCTTAACTTGCTTTCCTCGGGAGCAGATCTGATTAACACACTCGGCTTTCTCTTTTCTTGGCCGAGCTGTCCCGTGGCCTGGCCTTCCAGGAAGGGGCAAGGGGAGGTTCCTGCTGGCATAGGACCCCCCCCACGCCCCTGTCACCAGGCTCTCCTGCCTTGTCCCTACCTCATCTGGTCCCCAGCTCCCACCCCTGTCATCCCAGCTGGGCCCAGGTGGGTGCAGGGCATCCAACACTGGGAAGAGGCTCCCTCCCGTGCCCGAGCCCCTGCCTGTTCCCCAGGGCAGAGTGCCTGTCAGGGTGACACAGACCAGGGCCACCATGGGGGTGCCGGTGGAGGAGCAGAGTGGGTAAGTGGGGCAGAGGCGGGCTCACATCCCAGGACAGGACATGGTATGGCTGTGCCCGAGATCCCTGCCACCTAACTGCGTCCTCACCGAAGCCGGGGATTGGCACTGGGGCACCACTGCACAGACAAGGACACTGAGGAGACCCTGGGGGTGGGACACTGAGGTCCCCTTGCCAGGGCAGCCAAGCTGGGCTTCAGACCCCGTGCTTCCGTCTCCCAGGGTGGCCTCTCCAGGCCACCGGCCAGCAGGGAGCAGGGCCACCCCATGCTTGATACCTCCTGCCCTGCCCCTTCCCGCACCGCACTAGCGGTGTGGCTGTCCATCGAGGGGGAGGGGTATGGCTTCCGTGGCCTCTGAGCAGGAAACAGGAGGAGGGGCAGGGGGAGCACCTGCCCCCACTGCTCCCACCTCCGCTGGCACCAGGGATGGATTAGCCAATAAACAAGGTAGGCACAGGTTTAATTGTACTTACTTAAGAATTGTTGTCCAATTTCACCAGATCTCCATGTGGTGAGAACCAGGTGAAATTTTGTACCACAGATTAGTAAGTAAACACAATTAGCCCGTATGTACCTTGCTTACTGTAAACCGATGTGTACTGTGCTTACTGGTTAATCCCCCCTGACTTGCACAGGCATCTGGGCTGGGTACTCCAGGCTCTTCTTTTTGGGTTCCCAGATGTTGCTCCCTGGAGAGGCTTGCCTGGGTTCCAGTGTGGCCTCTGCCCATATACCCAGGGGGCTTGGCAAGATGCCCCCAGCCTCCACTCCCCTTTGTCCAGCAGGGTGGATTTGTGGGTCTGAGTGGGGACAGGCCTCTCAGCAGAGGTGACCAAGTGCTGCCGGGGCAGGGATCTCGTCAACTCGAAGGGTGTTTGTGGCCTTGACACGGAGCAGACTCGGGCTCTCGAAGGCTGTCCCCTGCCCGCACACCCACACGCACACGGCCCAGGAGAGCCTCGGGCCCCAGGGACCCTTCATCCATGTCCTCCCTGAGATAAAAGCCTGCTTTCCGTGGGTGTGGAATAGGAGTCCCTGGTGGTGACAACCGAAAGGTTGGTGGTTCAGCTCCACCCAGAGGCACCTTGGAAGAATGGCCTGGCAATCTACTTCTGACAAATCACCACTGAAAACCCCATGGGGCACGGTTCTACCCTGGCACTCATGAGCTCGCAAGTAAGTCAAAGTCAATTGAGCCAGGAATCACCCCACCCCAGGTAGGCTCCACCCTTTCTGCCTGTGTCTCGGCGGGGAGAGAGTGTTTCATGATGACAGTCACACACACAAACCCAGAATAACAGTGACCCTGAAACCCCTAACCAGATCCATCTCCTGGAGCAGTCCCGGCCATATCTGCTCCACACCTTAAAAAAGAAAACCACGGTGGAGGCCCCTGAACAAACCCCTCTATTCTGCTTTCTCCCCCACTCCCCAGCCACAACCCCAACCTTGACCCTGGGCCCCTCCCTACCTGCCCGAGAGGGTCCACACTCACTGGCATGTGAGGCACCCACCACGCCCTGGGTGCTCCAGGCCCCTGTGTGGGTTGCTTCCTAGAGGCTTGAAACAATTTGTTGGCTTCATTTCTGTTGGGGGAGTTAGGGGTGTCTCAGTTACCTGGTGGAGCCCTGGTGGTGCAGTGATTAAGAGCTCAGCTGCTAACCAGCCGCTCCTTGGAAACCCTATGGGGCAGTTCTACTCTGTCCTATACAGCTGGAATCGACTCAACAACAACAGGTTTAGTTTTTTTTTTTTTTTTTTACCTAGCACTGCTATGACAGGCATACCACAGGTGGGTGACTTCAATGAATAGCAATTTATTTTCTGACGGCTCAGGAGGCTAGAAGCCTGAATTCAGGGCACCAGTTCTAGGGGGAGTATCTCTCTGTTGGGTCTCGGGCAAGTCCTTGTGTCCTTTCAGCTTCTTTTCCTCGGTTCCTTGGGGGTCTTCATGTGGTGTGTATCTTCCCGTCCGTTTGTGCATGCTTCTCTGTGCTAATCTACTTTATATACCTCAAAAAGGATTGGCCTAACACACACCCTACGCCGATACGGCATCTTTAACCTAACAAAGAAATCTTGCTCCCAAATGTGATCACATTCACAAGCCAAAAAACAAGCCCTTTGCCATCGAGTTGATTCGGACTCACGAGGACCGTATAGGACAGAGTAGAACTGCCCCACAGGGTTTCCAAGGCTGTAATCTTTACGGAAGCAGGCTGCAATGTCTTTCTCCCTCGGAGTCTCTGGGTGGGGTAGAACCACTGACCTTCCAGTGAGCATCAGGGTGCTTAACCACTGTGCCACCAGGGATCCTTTGCACACGTATAAACCCATTGCTGTTGAGTCAATTCCAACTCATATTGACCCTAGAGAACAGAGCTGAGCTGCCCCATAGGGTTTCCAAGGAGCGGCTGGAGGATTCAAACTGCTGACCTTTTGGTTAGCAGCGAAACGCTTAACCACCGCACCACCTGGGCTTAGGATTTACAAAGCATGTTTTAGGGGGACACAATTCAATCCATAACGAGGGGTGATCCTTATTTTCTTCTTTATTTTATGCCTCCCTGCCCCCAGCTCTTGGTAACGCTGAGATACTTTGGTCTGTATCCAGCTGCCTCATCTAGATATTTCACGAGTGTGGGATCGCACAGTATTTGCCCTTTTGTGTCTGATCTTTCACTCGGCAAAATGGTCTCAAGGTTCATCCACGTCGTAGCATCAAAACTTCATTTCTCTTTACAGCTGAGCAGTATTCTGTTGTATGGACAGGCTACATTTTGTTTATCCATTCATCTGTTGATGGACACTTACAATCAAACAAAATAAATTTTCAGTTAAAAGAACTGTGGCTCTTCAATAATAAATATAGAGCCATAAACATCCCCGTCCCCATCCACGGGACCCCTGAAGAATTTCTTTCAGTTGAACAAAGATGACATGAGAAAATTGAGCTCTTCTTCCACTGTGACCTCCGGCCCCTCCCCAGACACAAGTGAGGTTGCCAAGGTCTGTAGATGCTGAGTGACAGGGGTGCAAAGACGGTTCGTGGTGCGTGCAGCCCTGTCTTCCTCCCTTCCTCTTTCCCTCCCTACCTTCCTGCCTTCCTTCCTTTCCTTTCTCCTTCCTTCCCTCCCTGCCTCCTTCCCTCCTCCCCCTTTCCTCCTTTTCTTCCTCCTTCCTTCCCTCCTACTCTCTTTTCCTCCTTCCTTCTTTTAATCACATCACACCCCCCTGCACCCCCTGGCCTTCTGCTCATGGGCTCTGGGCTGTCCCTGCTCAGGGCCTGCAGCCCTGTGGGTCCTCTGGCCTGGCTGCAGCCCCAGGAGACTTGCTGCCACACGGGGGTCTCTGGTTGTCCTGTGCCTGCAATTACTTCTCCCAAGTGTGGTAAGCAGTCACAGGCCTCACAGGCTGAGCTGATTGTGGGCAGATAAAGGGACAATCAGCTCTATTCCGAGTGCTCATGTGCAGCTGTTTCCGTAGATACGGTGACGGCAGGCAATTAGCCCAGCCAGGCCAGAGCCACCCAAGGACTGCGGGGGGGGGGAGCCCCCACTTTCCCCCAGCGGCACCTGCCTCAAGCCTTCTTTCAACCTCTTTCACAGTCAGATTGGATTATGGGGCTACAGTGGAAACTCATTTCTGACATATTGTTGAATGAAGAAATCAGGATGCATGTTCTGCGGCTACAATTAAGATAAAAAGTATCTGATTCTGCAGCTGTAATTAAGGTACAATGTATCCAAGGAAAAGACGCTCAGAGGCGCTGGGGTGCTGAGCACGCGTTGTGGAGGTTCCATGAAGGGTCGCTCCTCCCTGCTATTTCCTTTCATTTTGCTCACTTTGCTACATGATGGAAACTAATAGACATTATCAAAAGATCGATCTTTTGCCCCACGCTCTGATGGAGAAGAAGGAGCAGAGACAGGTTTGACTTCTTCCTGGCCACTGAATCTCCACTGCTGCTGTCATCAGACCCTGAGCTTCATCTGTTCCTGGCATCCGGGCTACAGCCCCTGCCTCAGGGCCAGCGATCGAACCTCTAGACCCAAGCAGGGAGCTCAGAGGGCAACTTTCCTTCCTGCTTCCAGCTGGGCCCCCAGATAGTGCCTGTAGGAGGGGGGTAGGGAGGGGCTCTGCCACTTTGTCCCTGGGAAACTGGGGGCTCCTGACCAAGAGGCCGACCTCCCCAGGGCACCCACCAAGGTGAGAGTCACTCCCAGGTCCTACAGATCCTAAAGGGGTATTTCCCGGGGTCCTCACAGTGCCTCCTCCAGGGCCAGCTGGGCCCACAGGGAGGCGGTGGGGCCTTGGGAGTCAGGGACCTTCTAGATGGCAGCTAACTACAACAGGAGCCCTGGTGGTGCAGTGGTTAAGAGCTTGGCTGCTAACCAAAAGGTCGGCAGTTTGAATCCACCAGCCACTCCTTGGCAACCCGATGGGGCAGTTCTACTCTGTCCTACAGGACCACTATGAGTGGGAATCAACCTAATGGCAATGGGGGTGTGGGCAACAACATGTATATGTGTATATGCTGTTTTTAGGTGCCGTCAAGTCGATTCCGACTCATAGTGACCCAGTGTACAACAGAATGAAACGCTGCCCAGTCCTGCGCCATCCTCACAATCGTTATTATACTTGAGCCCATTGTTGCAGCCACTGTGTTAATCCGTCTCATTGATGCTCTTCCTCTTTTCCTCTGACCCTGTACTTTACCAAGTATAATGTCCTTCTCCAGGGGCTGATGCCTCCTGACTACGTGTCCAAAGTACGTAAGATGCAGTCTCGCCATCCTTGCTTCTAAGGAGCATTCTGGCTGTACTTCTTCTAAGACAGATTTTGTTCATTTTTTTGACAGTCCATGTTATATTCAGTATTCTTTGCCAACACCACAATTCAAAGGCATCAGTTCTTCTTAGGTCTTCCTTATTCATTGTCCAGCTTTCACATGCATATGATGAGATAGAAAACACCGCGGCTTGGGACAGGCGCACCTTAGTCTTCAGGGTGACATCTTTGCTTTCCAACACTTTGAAGAGGTCCTTTGCAGCAGATTTGCCCAATGCAATGCATCTTTTGATTTCTTGACTATTTCTTCCATGAGTGTTGATTGTGGATCCAAGTAAAATGAAATCCTTGGCAGTTTTAACCTTTTCTTCGTTTATCATGATGTATATATTTTTTGAAGTCCCCATTTTCCTCCCTCCCCCAAGCCCTTGGTAACCACTAATAAACTTTACCTCTGTATATTTGTCTATTCTAGATATTTTATAAGGAGCTCTGGTGGTACAAAGGGTTAAGTGCTTGGCTGCTAACAGAAAGGTTGGTGGTTCAAATCCACCCAGATGCCCCTCAGGAGAGAGACCTGGTGATCTGCTCCCATAAAGATTACAGCCTGGAAAATCCTGTGGGGCAGTTCTACCCCGTCACCTGGGGTGGCTGTGAGTTGGAATCAACTCAATGACATCCAACAACACAACAAGCTGTTTCGCGTAAGTGGGGTCAAACAACTGTTGTCCTTTAGTGTCTGCCATTTCACTCACCAAGATGGTTTCAAGGTTCCCCACGTCACATTGTTGCTGCTGGGTGACTGATAGAAAGCCTATAGGACAGAGTAGAACTGCCCCATGGGTTTCCTAGGCTGTCATCTTTTCTCCCACAGAGCCACTGGTGGGTTCAAACTGTTGACCTTTTTGTTTGCAGCCATGTGTTTTAACCATTGTGCCACCAGGGCTCCTTATCCATGTCATAGCGTGTATCAAAACTTTCATCTCTTATGGTTGAGTAATGCCCGGTTGTGTAGATGAAACACATTGTGTTTATCCAGCCGTCTGTTGACAGACATTTGGGTTGTTTCCACCTTTTGCCTCTTGTGAATATTGCTGCAATGAATATTGGTGTGCTGGTGTCTGTTTGAGTTATCGCCTTTCAAGCCTTTTGGGTTTACACCTCGGAGCGGAATTGCTGGACCACACAATAATTGTAGGTGTAACTTGTTGGGGAACTACCACCCTATTTTCCACCACGTCTGCACCTTCTTGCATTTCTGGGATCCCTTTTTAGACATTACTTTCTTTATTTTTGAAAGACCCATTGCCATCGAGCCTATTCCAACTCATAGCAACCCTACAGGACAGAGCAGAACTGCCCCATAGGGTTTCCAAGGAGCAGCTGGTCAAACTGTGCACCTTTTGGTTCGCAGCTGAGCTCTGAACCACCGCACCGCTAGGGCTCCTATTTTTTACCAAATCCAAAAACAAGATTCACAGTGGACAGGAGGTCCCACCTCCCACACCGTCCCCAGGTTCTTACCTGCCTCCCCTGGAGTCATTGCACCGGAAGCACACTGTGTGAACCTACAGAGATTGATCTTTCTAGGTTTTATCAAAATGCTGCCTTACCCCAGACTTTCTTCTTCAGCAATTGTCTTCTGTTTAAGAATTCCTTGAGGGAGACTTGGGTGGGCTATAATCTTTTGCTTTTTCAATCAATGTTAGTGTTGCCCCTGACTTTACCTGTAGGACAATCTGGTGCCATCCCCATGATGGATTGCAGCTTGAGCCATTGGGATTCATAGGGTTTTTATTGGCTGATTTTCACAAGTAGATCACCCAGCCTTTTCTTCCTAATCCGTCGTAGTCTGGAAGCTCCACTGAAGCTTGTTCAGCAGCCTAGGAACGTACAAACCAGGTGATGGTTGTGCGTGAGGTGCGCTGGCCCCGAATTGAACTCGGATCTCACTGCCCATGAGGTCACCCTGTCGTCTACAGACAGTGGGAGCCATGGGAAGTGCTTGAGTCAGAGAGTGACTGATGAGACGCAGGCTTGCTGGAATCCCTGGAGCACCAGGGTCAGAAGGCCTTGGCCAGGTGGGGGTGGGGCGGCTGGGAGGAGCCGCAAAGGCCTCTGAGACATGGTGGGGGGCTTCACCTGCCAAGGGGGTCTCATGGGGCTGCAAGGTGGGCCTATAACCCCACATTCTGTGGGCACGTGGAGAATAGGGGGTCCGCAGGAGACCCCGGGGCCGGAATGCCAATTGAAAGGCAGCTAAGTAGAGGTGAGTTGGGCAACGACAGGCCTGGTCCTCATTCTCAGGGTCTCCCAGATACAGGGTAGTGCCCCGGGAAGGGGGTCCAGTGCCTGTCCTTGAAAGCTCATAATTGGGACGCAGAGGAAAAAACAAGCCCCAGCTGCTGGGGACAGGAGGGGTGTGTCCCACTCTCTGGGCTAGAAGGACAGAGCTCCTTCCAGGTGGGGTCCTTCAGAGATCCTGCGCCTGCCTCACCTGAACCCTGACATCCAATCCTGCACACCCCTTCCGGCCACTCCACCCACATCTCCCTTCTGCCGCCCTGGCTCCAAACCCTAATCCTGCCTTCCTCGGTTGGTTGCAAAGGTGGATTGAGTTTCTGCAACTAGTTCTCTGGAAGAAATGCCCGGCACAGCTCCGATATGTCAGGGAAGCAGTAATTACTCTGCTCAGCCTCCCCCCACCCACCCCCAGATAAGCCCTCAGACAGTTTGCTCTCTGAGAGACCCCACGGGACACTCCCCTTGGGAGGCCAAGGCCAGAGGCGGCCTTGGCAGTCAGGCTTCTCATGTTTCCCTGCCCAGGGAGGAAGGCAGCCCCCCCCACAGAAAGTGGGGCACAAGCCCCCAGCCCCCTCCCACCATTGGGGCAGGGTCTGGTGTGTCTCAGCACTTGTCACCCTGACAGCATTCCCTGGCCTTTGGTAACCCCTGAACCTTTCAATAAACATCAAAAACCTTAGCATCCAACCCACAAGGTCATGCTTCCCAGGACACCCCCACCACATTGGAACTCATTGGTGTTCATATCAACCTGGAAGGTTTTCCCCAGCCTCTTGGTCTGCAGTCTGTAACAGACAATGGTCTTTTGCTGTTGTTATTCAAATGCAAAATGGCTTCAGGACATTGAATGTGTTTTCAGGGATCCCAGCCCCGCCCCCCGGTGTGTGCCGGAAGGGGTTCCCCTCTTCTCAGAGCAGAGCAGAATGTCCTCTGGTCCAAAGGCTCCCTGGGCTGAGGGAAGAGGGGCTGGGCTGGGGAGGATATCGCCCCCGAGACAGGATCCATGTTCAGAATGTGGAAGCTGCTCCTCCGTCCAGCTCATGACAGAAAGCGCAAGCACCCGGAGGGAAACCAAGAAAACAAGGAGAGGGGGCGGTTCTCGGAAGAAAGGGAACTGGCTGGGAAGCCAGTGAGAGGTGGCCCCGTACACAGGGACTCACAGGTCACAATGCCCGCAAGAGGCTGTGGTTCACACATCACGTTGGGAGTCTCAAATGTTGGTGAATACTTGGCACACAGGTGCCGTCACATCACGTGGGCAGGAGGGTGACTTGAGGCCACAGTTTGGAGGCGAGGAGACATTCCAAATAAAAACTGAACACGTGTGCACCCTTGGGCCAGCAACTGCACTTCTGCCCAGGGAGGCCCATGTATGCACAGGAACAAAACTAAAACACAGGATAGTTTTGTTTCTGTGTGTGCACACATGTGTGCATATACAAGCGTGTGCACAGGCAGTGTGCGCATGTGCGATTGTATACACGAGGAGGTGCGTGCACACCTGTGTGTATTCTGCGTGTGCATGTTGCATACATACATGTATCTGTGTGTGTGCATATGTGAGTGCCTGTATTGTGACTGGTGTGTGTGTCTGTGTGTGCGTGTGCGCATACCTGTGTGTGTAACTAAACGTGAGCACGTGTCTGCATTGCACGCGCATCTGTGTATGCATGCGTACATGTGTACATGTGACTGTACATGTGAGCATGTGTTTGCATGCATGTGTGTGCGTGCACATGTGTGAGTGCGTGTACGTGTTTAAAGGTGATTCTGTCACTGTAGCATTTTAAAATTAAAGACAATCATTCAAAGCACGGTCAGGGTGGAGGGTGGGTGACAAGGGGGGAGGCATCTGGTGAAGTCCCAGGCAGTGAAGCTGTTGGGGCCACTTGGGACACCTTCCAGGGCCTTAAGGGGCACCCTGTCTGCCCCCAGAGCAGAAGTGGGTGAGTCCGAGGAGTGTGGAGAAGGAAGAGTGGGCAGGAACTGGTGAGGGGCCGGAGAAATCAAGAGCAGGCCTTTCACGAGCCTGTAAAAATCCACCTTGGCCATTGGAGGGAGAAGCCCTGGGCTGGGTGGGGCTAACTGGTGGGGACCCTCCATCTTGCCACCTTTGAGCCCAGCTGCCTCTTGGACTCCTCTCTTGACTTATTCATTTCACGGACATGCAGGGCCCAGTCTGCCCGAGGCACTGAAGAGACACAGTGACCAGAGATACTCGTTCTGGGAAAGGAACATTCACCCGGGAGGAGTCAGGCTGCAGTTAATTGCTTAGGAAAACAGAAGGAAAGTTACAGCCTCGACAAGCACTGTGAAGGGGAGGGGCCTGAAGCTGGGGGAGCGCTCAGAAGGCGGGAACAGTGTCTGGGGCCCAAAGGAGGGCAAGGGCGGGGCAAGAGTCCTACCCAGGCCTAGCGGAGGGGGGAGGGTCCCGGACACGCCCTTGCTGCCCTGTCTCTGGTCCTTGGCAAGGCTGTGCCACCCTCCCGAGGCCCCACTCCAGGCAGCCCCACAGCCTCCTCTGGGCCTCGGTGGGGGTCCCCAACATCACGCTGCAGCAACTGCTCCCTCCCCCAGGGCTCTTGTCTCTCCCGGATGTCAGCTGGACAGCGCAGGGCTTTTACCGCCACGGTCAGACTCCACCCAGCACCAGACTCGCCTGGTCCAGACCAATCTCAAGACCTCGGAAGAGGCGAGGCGGCGGCGGGGTGAGGGGAGGCTCCAGAATGGCTGCCGTGGCCCCGGTGCTGAAAGGGGCAGCTATAACCCCTGGTGATACTGCAAATGCCTGTCTGTACACCCTTGCCCTTTGCCATTGGGCCCGGCTCCCCAGCCTGACAGGAGGGTCCCCAGCAGCCTGGTCCCTGGCTCTTGGAGTTGGCCTGGCCTCAGCCTGGCTCAGGTCACAGGGAGGAGGGCCTGGCTCCCCCTCACTGTGTGATGGGCTCAGAACCCCTCTCGGCCTCAGTTTCTGCAGGCCCTGGGCCAGAAGGGTGACTCCTGGCTGCTCGCCCCACCCCCAGGAAAGCAAGTGCAGCAGAGAGAAAACAGACCAGTGGAGCCCAGCAGGACTACCCAAGCAGAAAAATCTGGGGAATTTTCTAGAACTCAAAATCTCTCCCAGAAACCTTGGGCCCCTTTTCCTCCTCATTCCCCACCTCACCGCCCTCCAGCCCTGCTGACCGTTAGCCACCCCTCCCTGGAGAGCAGGGAGTTCTCCTCACACCTCCTGGGTCCCCCAAAGGCAATGCTGAGTGGTGGCAGGGGTGTGGGTGTCTGCTCTGGGCTGCCCCCCAGGTGGGACAGGTGGCCCCTGCACGGTCTCACCAGCATTGAGGGGCCGCCCGTGGGTCTGCCCCATCTCAGACTGTTATACCCACAAGGGCTGAGACTGCATTGTGTTCCAAAGACTCTCCCTCTACCCCCAGGCAATGCTGGTGGGTGAATGAATAAAGAGAATGAATGAATAAATGAGTAGGCATACAGGGGAATGAATGAATGGATAAGTGAATGAGCACACAGGAAGAATAAATGAATGAGTAAGCAAGCATACAGGGGAATGAATGAATGCGTAAGTGAGCAATGCGGGGGAATGAATGAGTGAGCACACAAGAGAATGAGTAAATGAGTGACCACACAGAGGAATGAATGAATGAATGAGCAAGCACGCAAGAGAATGAATGCAGACAATCTGTCCTGATCTCCCTGGGCCCCATCCTGGGGGGAACAGCGCCTGTGTACCCCGAGGCCTCACCACCCCAAGGAACCGGCTCAGGGCCCGCCTGGCCCGAGGGGCTGGCCAGGTGGGATCCGGAGCCCCGGCTGCAGGGACAAGCTGATTAAACACAAGCTTTGGATCAAGGGCCAGCTCGGTGTCAGTGCCCGACTGTGTGGTAATAAACCCTGTCTAAATATCACGCGGCGGGGCGCGCGGTGGTGGAAATGTCAGTGGGCGGGGCCTGCCTCAGGAGCAGCATCAGTGCAGGCTGCCCTGGGACTTGGGCCAGCCCAGAACACCAGGCAGGGCCTCAGAGAAGGGTCGTGGGGGCCAGCAGAGTCTCGAGGGGTGGGGACAGGGGGAACAAGGCAGATCTCAGGTGTGCCGGGAAGGTGGGCATTCTGGGCCAGGAGCCTGAGTGGCACCAGGAGAGTGCCACCCCCTGTAAACCCCTGTGCGGGTGGAGGCATGTATGCCAATCCAGGCCCTTGCTGGCTCACTGCAGGACTGTGCTGCAGGGCACCTCAGTTCCCTCACTTGTACCCCTGCTTTGTGCGGGGTACCATGTTACTAGTCTGGAGATTAAGATGCTGGCTGTGGCGGCAGGCAGGGACGGCAGAAGTGGAGAGAGCCCTGGGGCTGCCATCCCTCCCCCAGCAAGTGCCACCCACCTCGTGCCTCAGTTTCCCTGCCTGTGGGTGCTCTGGCACCTGGGTCTTGGTTTCCAGAGCCGGAGAGAAAAATGTGTTTCTCCCAAGGAAAAATACAGATGCTCACAGCCGTGAGCCCCCCGAGAACATGCTGCCCTGACCGGGGCACTGGCTCTATCGAAGGCGGGCATTGACACCACAGTCTAGCCCCTAAAATGTGGGTGTGGTGCCACATTGACGCCCAGACAGAGGCAGCTCCTCATGGGAGACGTGAGGCTGCTCAATCTGCCCCTGAACAGAAACACCACAAGTGGCATTTAACAAAGAAATTTATTCTGTCACAGTTTATTAGGCTAGAAGTCCAAATTCAGGGCATCAGCTCCAGGGGAGGAAGGTCTGGAGGAAGGTCCTTGTCATCAGTCTTCCTCTGGTCAAGGAGCTTCTCAGCACAGGAGCCTTGGGTCCAAAGGACACGCTCTGTTCCTGGCGTTGCCTTCTTGGTGGTATGAGCCCCCCGTCTCTCTGCTCGCTTCTCTCTTTTATATCTCAAAGGAGACCGGCTTAAGACACTGTCCAACCTTGTAGGTCTCACCAATATAACTGCAGCTAATCCACCTCGTTATATCATAGTGATAGGATTTACAACAAGTAGGAAAATCACATCAGACTACAAAATGGTAGAGAGTCCAACGATACTGGGAATCATGACCTAGCCAAGCTGACAGGTATTTTGGGGGTACACAGTCAATCCATGACAGCTCCCAGGAGAGACAGAGGGTGAGGATGTGAGCACCCCAGGAGAGGACTTTTGGGGGGGCCCACCCCAGGGCATGGGGGAGGACAGCCCTCAGGGAGGACAGTGACAGCTCCTCCTCCCTCTGATGGTGTCTACATGCCTTTGGCCACTGCCGCCTTCTGTCTCTTCCCACAGTGGCTGTCCTCCTGGGAAGGCCAGGTCCCTGTCTGGGTCCCCCAAGAGGTTTTGCTCGTGTGGTCCTGGCCACATCAAGCAGGGCAAGCCACTATACCTCCACTAATGCCACCCAGGGTCCCCTAGTCCCGCAGTGCGGGAATGGGCGGCCACTGGAAGCCAGGCAGGGCCTCTAAACCCCCACCTGTGGATGGGCAGGCACCCACAGGGATGACGTGACTTGGGACACAGCAGCCCTGGCCACCGTGAGCCTTGGGCACCTGCAGGCTCCAGCTTGAAGCATCAGAACTCCCTCCCCTCCCCAGAACAGGGCAAATGACAGGGACCCAGGCCTGCGGCATGGAGCGGAGGGGCCAGAGGGGGCAGCGGTCATGTAATTAGACTTGATTGCTGTCAAAACACAGCTGCCGTTGCCAGCCCATGAGTGACTAATGAGAACTGAACGTCTCTTATTGCTTTTCACCCAGCTGATTTGTCAGGAGCAGTGGGAGGTGCAACGGGGGGGTGGGGGGCATCAGTTAGACTGAGTCACTGGCCCTGGGTGAGGGGGGCCTGGAGAGGGACGACAGGGGCCCCAGAGTAGGGACTGCAGGGACTCCGGGGTGAGGTGGGGGCCCTGGAGAGGGATCCCAGAGTGAGGTGGGGGGCCTAGAAAAGGACTGCAGGGACCCCAGAGTGAGGCAGGGGGTCTGGAGAGGGACCACAGGGACCCCAGGGTGAGGCGGGGTGTCTGGAGAAGGACCGCAGGGACTGAGAGCAGACTGGTGGGGGCCGTGACATTGCAAAGGGTCTGGGAGGGACACAGGAGCCAGGAGGTCTCCCTGCTTATCACATGCCCATGGTTGGTCAGGCCTTCTAAGCCCCAACTGTATACACACACACTTGCACAAACACGTACACACATGGGTAGATATGTACACATGCACATAAGCAATGCACACTCGTGCACACACAGACACAAGTGCACACTTGTACAAGCACACACAGACATACAGACACATGCCTGCCTCACACACACACTCGTACAAGCACACACAGACATACACATACATGCGTGAACACACACACATGCACACTTGCCCCTCACCCACACAGACCAAATGAAACTACGAGCAGGCTCTGTGCACAGGGCCAGGATTGCTCTTTGACCCCAGGGTCCCCATGTCTGGGGCGAGGGCTTCAGGTGATGTCGGGGAGCCAGGTATGGGTGGATTTCACTTCCCTCATCCCTGAAGTGAAGGTGTGTGCTTCATGAAGGTGTGCGAGGGGTACATGCGATACTGCAAAATGCGGGTGCTCAGCCAGCTCAGAGCCACCCCTTCCCCTCAAGTTAGCGCATGGGTGGTAGGGTTATGGTGACCTCTCACTGACTGCCTGTAACCCGCCCCTCCGTCCCCTCCCCCTCCTTGCCCTCCCCACCAGCCCCATGGGCTTTCCTCCATATGTGGCCCAGGTGTGACTCCACCCTTGCTCTGTGGGTCTGGGGGCTCCTCTCTGCAGGGGTCCTGCTCCCGGTCCAGTGCGCCCAGCCCAGCACCACACACTCAGCTGGGCAGACCCTGAGGAAGTGCCTGAGACGCGATTCATGTCTGGGACAGGAGCCTCAGCTGGGCCGGGGTGGACCCTCCCTCCACCAATTCCCCGGGGGGCCATGGGCTAGTGGAGGGAACATGAGCCCAGGGGCAGGGGATATCGGGACAGAGCCTGAGGCTGAGGCTGAGACGGAGCCCTCCTTCTCCCACCCCAGCACTGTCTGAATGGGCTGCTGCCAGCTCCTACACACACCTACACACACCAGGAGGCAGTGCATCCTCCACCACCAGCCCTGGTGGGAAGGAGGCTCAGAGAGGAAGCCAGCGGGGAGTTCTGCCTGGAGGAGGAGGCAGCCACCGGGCCTGAGGGCCTGGTGTGATGTAGGCAGTGGAAGGGAGCCAGGAGGAGCAGTGGACGCTGGCTGTGGGGGGGCCTGGGGGTTGCCCAGACGTGAGGCTCATTATGACCTGCCCTACCAGCCCCACTTCGCATCCCCCGCATCCTGTCCACGGCAGCTGCGGGTCTTCATCTGACTTCCAAACTCCCAATTGTCTCTAAATGCGTCCCATCGACCGGGGGAGGCGAGGCTCGAGTCCACCTGGTCGATACTTGCTCATGGCTGGTCCCCCTCACCCGCCTGGCTGCTCCACGCCATCAGATGGCCTCGTTAGGGCTAATTGCTCTGACATTTCGGCACTAACAGGGGAGGCGAGCTCTCTTGTCTGTCTGCTCTTCCTCCCTGCCTGTCCCCAAGCATCAGGCAAGGATAGTGGGCAAGCTGGGGCCCCTGAGCCCCACTCGGAGCTGCCCCCAAGTCTGCTGGGTGTGTGTGTTCTGCAGGGGTGGAACACAGGCCTCGTTGTTCCTGCCTTCTCTGGGCACTGCCGGCTTGGAGATGCTGGTGGGGGGACAGGCAGCACCCAGGGACAAGGGGTCCAGGGACTAGTGTGAGCGTGTCTGTGTGTGAGTGTGTGAGTGTGGGGTGTGGACATGTGAGCATGTCTGTGTGTGTGATTGTGAGTGTGTGAGTGTGGGGTGTGGATATGTGTGAGTGTGGATGTGTGTGTGTGTGAATGTGGGGTGTGGACGTGTAAGTGTGTGTGTGAGTGTGTGGGGGGATGTAGATGTGTGTATGTGTGATGTGAATGTGTGAGTCTGTGTGTGAGTGTGTCTGTGTCTGTGTGAGTGTGTCTGTGTGTGAGTGTGGGGTGTGGGTATGTGAGCGTGTCTGTGTGTGAGTATGTGAGTGTGGGGTGTGGACGTGTGTGTCTGTGTGCAAGTGTGGGGTGTGGACATGTGTGTCTGTTTGTGAGTGTGGGGTGTGGACGTGTGTGTGAGTGTAGGGTGTGGACGTGTGTGTCTATGTGTGAGTGTGGGGTGTGGACGTGTGTGTGTGTGAGTGTGGGGCGTGACGTGTGAGTGTGGATGTGTGTGAGTGTGGGGTGTGGACATGTGAGCATGTCTGTGTGTGTGATCGTGAGTGTGTGAGTGTGGGTTGTGGATATGTGTGTGAGTGTGGAACGTGGATGTGTGTGCGTGAGTGTGTGAATGTGGGGTGTGGACGTGTGTGTCTGTGTGTGAGTGTGGGGTGTGATGTGTGAGTGTGGATGTGTGTGAGCGTGGGGTGTGGACATGTGAGCATGTCTGTGTGTGTGATTGTGAGTGTGTGGGTGTGGGGTGTGGATATGTGTGTGAGTGTGGAACGTGGATGTGTGTGTATGAGTGTGTGAATGTGGGGTGTGGACGTGTGTGTGTGAGTGTGTGTGTGAGGTGTGGACGTGTGTGTCTGTGTGTGTGTGTGAGGTGTGGACGTGTGTGTCTGTGTGTGAGTGTGTCTGTGTGTGTGATTGTCAGTGTGTGAGTATGAGATGTGGGCGTCCACCCCCCACCCAGTGGGACCTCAGATGAGTGGGGCGGCCAGAGAAGGGAGCCCTGCTGGCAGAGCCTACCCAGGGACTTGGGCCCTGGCCCGGGGTCCCCAGAGCCCCTTCCGGGGGAACTTAGAAGCTTAGCTCCTTCCGCAGCTTCCGTCCGAGCTCTACCCGGCTCAGGTAGGACGTGAATTAAAAACAGTATCTGTGTCGGTGGAGACATTTGCAGAAAAGGTTAAGTCCACATCTGCAGCCTCGGCGGGCACTTCTGCGTGGTATTTTGTGGAGATTTCCCCTCCTTCCACCCCTTCCACCTCTGAGCAAATGAGCAGGGCTGGGGGGCAGGAAGCAGCGGCAGGCCTGGGTCTGCATCAATAAGGGGTCCCCAGCAACCCACCCCTGGAAGGGCAAAGTGGGACCTTCTGGGGACTCTGGGGGTTGGAAGGAAGCAGGGGAGGCCTGGTCAGAGCTTCAGCAGGCTGGATACCCCGGGGACCATCAGGGATCAGGGGGTTCCCATAGGCTGGATACCCTGGGGACCATCGAGGAAGGGAGTGGGGGTTTCAGGGTCCCGAGAGGTGCTCGGTGGGAATGGCTTCCCCAGGTAAGCCCCTTCCTCCTGATGGGGCACAACCTGCAGCCTGTGGATTAGGGGGCACCCAACGTCCTATCCCAAGGAGCCGTGCCTCCCCTCACCTGTTTTCAGGGGGTTCTGGCCTGCGGCTGTCCCAGCCCACCACACAAGGCCCAGGGACAGAAGGGAGGGCCCTTGTGTGGGAAGAGAGGAAACCTTTCCTGGGGGACAGAACCCAGCACACACGCCATCCCATCCCCTTTGTTTGAGGGGCAGGGTGGGGAAGAGAGGAGTGGCCCCGGGGTGGGTGGGCAGAAGAGGGCTCTCCCACCCTATCCGCATCTCACCAGGGTGGGCAGACCCCAGAGTGAGACCACAGCCCTTTCCCTGGCTTCCTGGTCTCCTCTCCCACACTGGAGGGATAGGCCTTCTGGAAAGTTCTGGGCCCCACTGGACATGCCTGGGGGTCTGGGCACTTGGGCCCTGTGTAGGGGATGGGGGCAGGCAGTGACTAACACCCCCGCTGATGGTATCCGTATCTGGTGGGAGCTTGCTGGTGGGATGGACCCTGTGGAGACATTTTGTGAAGTGAAGAACCTTCTGGAAAAGGAAACAAATTGTCTCCTGATTCAGGAGAGGCTCTGATCTGCCCCTCGGGTGCCTTCCTTCCTGGCCATCTGCCCCGACAGTCCAGGGTCTGCTGGAATAGCCCCTGCCTGTCCACTGCAGGTCCCCGTGTCGGGGTCTGGGACCCCTGCTGCCCCCAGTCCCCTGCAGAGTGCAAGAAGCCCCTCGTCCTCGACTCTCGAGTGTGATTCACAGGCTGCCGGGCAGACCCGCCTGGGTGTCTGCGACGCAGATGCAATTAGATTTAATGCGACAGAGCCCTCTCTTCACCGCCTCCCGCTCGCCCACCCTGCCGCCCTCAGGCACAGCAGGCAGGGAGAGGCGGCAGAGGGGGTGATGCAGGAGGAGGGGGGCCCCGCAGGGGCTGTGACGTCAGCCCGGCCTATAAGAGGCTGCCTGGCAGAGGGCTGTGGAGTTGGAGACCGACTTCACCACCATGCCTACCTCCAACACCACCGCACAGCAGACCAAGGGCTTCCGCCGGGCCGTGTCCGAGCTGGACGCCAAGCAGGCCGAGGCCATCATGGTAAGAGGCTGTGCAGGCACCTGCTGCTGGAGCCGACGAGAAGCCCAGGTGGCAGGTGCCTCAGTCCCTCTGCAGACTGGCGGGTCAGTCCAGGCTCAGTGTCCACACCAGCTCCGGACCTAGGGGGTGGCGTACGGGCGTATCAGGGCCCAGCGCCTCTGGCTGCCTGTTTGTGCCTCTGGGAGAGCATTCTGTGTGTGCGCGCTTGTGTGTGTGTGAGATGGCACATGTCCACAGGAGTGTATCTCTCGTGGCAGCCCCTCTCGGGGTCTGTTTGGGCCTCTCTGTGTCTTGGGTTTGCCTCCCGAGAAGTTGGGTTTTCCCTTGAATCTTGGAGGCAGGGGTCAGGAAGATGTATCCTTTGAGAAAGGAGTTCCTGTGAGCAAGACAGCCCGAGGCCATGCCTGCAAGCCCTGGCCTCCCTCCATTTGCCCTTTTCCTGCTTGTCTCCACTGCCCTGGTCAGCAACAGTGCGGGGGTGAGGGGTACTTGCTGTCTGGGGAGGGAGCACCCCAGGCCCTGATGGAGCCGAGGATGGGGTGTGCCGAGGGGCACGAGCCTGAGTCAGAAAGTGATCCAGGCTCCGGGGAGATTTCCTCCACCCACCCACTCACCCTCCTGCCCATCCAACCATGCATCCATCCCCCCGCCCAGTCACTCATCCTTCCATCCATCTACCCGTTTATCCATTCACCCACTCACCCACCCATCCACCCCCCAATCCCCCATCCATCCATCCACACATCCACCCTTCCACCCACCCATCCACCCACCCACCTGTCCATCGTCCATCCATCCATCCACCTGTCTGTCTGTCCACCCATCCATCCATCCATTTGCCGTGTATGCTGTGTTCCCTTGCACTAGAAAGAGAAAGGAGTTTCTCTTGGCTTGAATCCCACCTCTCATGCCCTGCTACCCCCGGGGCCTTGCTGATGCCCCTGGAAAGTGCCCCAGCCCTGAGTATAAGGGGCAGACTGGAGTTGGCCCCCTCGGTGGATTAGATGCAGGAGCCTCTCCTTAGCCAGGAAGAGGGCCCCGGTTCACCTCAGGGACAGAATCATAAGCCCCAGCACATGGGAAATGGACTTTTGTGTGCAGGCCTTTAATGAAAGCATGGTTCAGGTTATAGACATTTAATCTCCTCAGACTTTCTTGGGAACCCCGCTGGGGGTAAAGACCTTCCCCCAGGTTTCCAGTGTGATGCCCTCCCCGTGGGGCCCTCCCAGCGTGGGGCTGTGGTCTTGGCTGTGCCCACCGGCCAGGTGGGGCTTCTCCCACTCCCCATGCTGCTCTAGGACCCCCGAGGCCAAGGGCAGGAATTCATTCTTCCCTTGTGTGGAGGGATCAAACATTTCTTGGGGGTCCAGCCCGGCTGGGTGGGGCTCTAGGCTCAGCAGGAGTCAGGGACAGATAGACAGCCAGCGGTGGCTACACCCCTGCGGGGTGCCCTGTGGCCAGAGCTTTGAGGAGAAGCAGAGGAGTGATGAGCAGTCCCCCCGGGGTGGGGGGAGGAGGGCAGGAGGGTGGCGTAGACGAAGGGCAGTGCCCTGGGTGGTGGGTGAGGCCTGGCCATGCCCCCTTGGCTGCCAGCATAGGAAAGACCACCATGCAGATGGGACAGGAGGGCCACAACTCCCGAGTCCTGGCTGAGGACGGGCCAGGAGGGGACCACGAGAGAGGCCATTCTGTGGGCCTGAAGCAAGGCCTTGGGAAGGACAGAGCTTGCGGTCTGACCCTCCCCCGGTGCTGGCCGCTATCCATCTCTGGGGTGGAGGGAGCTGCTCTCCTGAGTCACTGTCTTCCTGTCACCTAATCCAGTTAGGGCCAGGCCTGGGGACAGAGGTGATACAGCAGCTGTGTATGGGGGACCAGGCGGCCAGCATCCTCCCTGGCCCCCATGTGAACTCAGCTTCCATCTCAGCAGGCCAGATGCCCCAAGGACACAGTAGGCACCCAATAACGAGATCTGGGCTGGGTGTCCCTGCGTGTCTCCTCGGGTGTCCCTTGTGCTTCCTGCGTGCAGACCCCATCATAGCCACCAGGAAGGCCCATGGGGTGCGGCTCTGGCAGATGAGCAGGAGCCGGGCTTCTGTCCCCACAGTCTCCGCGGTTCATCGGGCGGCGGCAGAGCCTCATTGAGGATGCACGCAAGGAGCGGGAGGCGGCAGCGGCGGCAGCTGCAGCATGTTCGGAGCCTGGGGACCCCCTGGAGGCAGTGGCCTTTCAGGAGAAGGATGGCCAGGCCTTGCTGAACCTGCTCTTCTCCCTGCGGGGCGTCAAGCCTGCGCCCCTGTCGCGCATCGTGAAGGTGTTTGAGGTGAGTTCCCAGGCCAGGCTGCTGCCTTGGAGAGCGTGTGCACACACGCACCAACATGCACACAACATATATGCACATGTGTGCACACACATGCATGTGCACGTACACGCTGCACACGTGTCGTGTGTGTGACCATGCAGGCACATGAATGTGCATAGGACCCTGTGTCCACTCCACGGGCAGCGTGGCAGCCAGGGCACAAGAGGAGAGGTCCCAGGGACCCCTGCTCAAGCACGCAGGACCGAGGTCTGCACGCAGGGAGCTCTAGCCTGGGACCCCTCCCCACACCCTTTATGGTCTTAGGAATGCCCTGAGCTCATGTCCTGATGTTGGGCCACCACGTTCCTGCCACCCATTCCTGTGACTCTCCCTCAGGCTCTCTCTCTCTGGCCCTCTGCGCATCACATGGATGAGGGGAGTGAACACGCATGGCCCCGGCAGGGCAGCTGGGAAGTAGGGCACAGAGGGCTGAGTGGCTCCCCCAGTCCCCGATGGAGCCCCCGGCTAACATGGTCTTTGATTTCATCAGCTGCTCTGGCCACATCGGGCCTAGGCGGGCAGTGACCTGGCTCCTGGCAGAAGCTCCTAAATGACATTAGAGCTGGACTCCCTGGCAGCTTCCCATGTGGCTGCATGGCCGGAGGGGCTGTCACCGAGGAGGCACCCTTGTTGCCGGGTGACCGTGCTGTGGGCGGGGGACCCAGTGGCCGTCTGTGCCAGTGCCCCGGGCACACAGTTCTTCGGGCCTGAGCTGTGCCCTCATCACAGAGGGGTCCAGGCCCTCCTGGCTGTTCCTGTGGGGGCAGTGGGCCTGCATGAAGCCATCAGGGATGGAGGGACATGTGCAGATGCCACCTGGGGACACATGGGCAGCAGTGCTCAGGAAGGAGTCAAGGAGGCTGCTGCAGGGATCCCCGATGAGACCAGCCTCATTACAAACCCTGCCCAGGGTGGTGGGGAGCTGGCGGCATGAGGGGCATGAGCCAGCCTGGGAAAGCCTGGCTGCTCTGATCCCCAGCCGAGGCCCTGCTCCACTGACCTCACCTTCCTGGTCTCCTGTCCCCCTCCCTGTTTCTACTCCCTAAGACATTTGAAGCCAAAATCCACCACCTGGAGACACGGCCTGCCGCCAGGCCTCGGAGCGGGGGCCCCCACCTGGAGTACTTCGTCCGCTGCGAGGTGCCCAGCGCCGACGTGGCCGCCCTGCTCAGCTCCATGCGCCGGGTGTCTGAGGACCTGCGAGGTGCCAAGGAGGACAAGGGTGAGGCCGGGCCCTCTGCCCATGGGTGGGACAAATGACCTTGGGACTAAGTACAGAAATTCCTTCAAGGAGAGGGCCCCAAGGGCACCACATGGTGCCTTCCCCCAGCTCCCAGCCCTCCCACAGGCTCTTCCTCCCCGACCAGTCCCCTCCATGGAGCCTGGGGGAGGGTGTGGGGTGCCCCAGGCTCCGTGCTCATTTGTCCCTTTCCTTTTGCCCCACGAAGTCCCCTGGTTCCCGAAGAAAGTCTCTGAACTGGACCAGTGCCACCACCTGGTCACCAAGTTTGACCCGGACCTGGACTTGGACCACCCGGTGAGCCGGCCTGCCCAGGCATCCCACCCCTACTGGGTGCCCCAGGTCCGTAGGTAGTGGGGTGGGTGCAGACCCCAGTTGGCCCTCGTTGGTCCATCCGTCTGCTGCCCGGAACACTGGTGGAATCGATGAGATCACCCGAGGTGTCCCTGCCGGGGGGCTGCAGTCGGGAGGGCAGGACAGCCCCTGACCCTGCCACCCTGTCTGCCCTCAGGGCTTCTCGGACCAGGTATACAGGCAGCGCAGGAAGCTGATTGCGGAGATAGCCTTCCAGTACCGGCAGTAAGAGTGCCCGCCCCTGGGACCTTCACCCCCCCTACCCTCGGGACCCTGACCTGGCCCTGCAGCCTTGCTCCAGGCTGGGTGGGGGGAGGGGGGGAGGAGAGCAAGGGGGTAGGGTCTTCTGCCTCACCTTGCCTGTTGCCGAAGACTTGGGGTCCCTTCAAGAACTTGGCACACGTGGACCCGTCCACCGGATAACAACCCTTCAGGGTGGGTGCTGGCATTCTCCCCAAGTCACAGCTGAGGAAACTGAGGCACAGGGAGGTCAGGCAACTTGCTAAGGCCACACAGCCAGTCCATGGCAAAGCTGGGTCACGGCTGGCCAGCGGCTCTGAGCTCCACCTCCTGCCTCCCTGCCCCAAGGGGCCAAGGCTGACCACTACCCCTCCCGCAGTGGCGAGCCCATTCCCCGTGTGGAGTACACGGCAGAGGAGATTGCCACCTGGTGAGACGCAGTGACATGGCTGGGGGCGGGGCACGGGGAGGGCGCAGCAGGAGAGACTGGGGCCAGGTGAAGGAGGGATTTCCTGAGCCCTGGACTTTGGGCCTGGAGGAAGGGGCTGCCCCCCCGGTGGGTCAACCCCAGGAAGCCAAGGGGTGGCCCCCACAGCACCCCCGTCCCCTCAGATACCCCAAGCTGCCAGCAAAGGCCCTTCCAGTGGCGGGGTCTTCAGGGGTCAGCAAGGAGCCTGCCGTGGGGTCCAGACAGGGTGTGCGGGTGCTCTGGAACAGACGGGACAGGCCTGGCACTGGGTGGGCACGGGCTGGGCTGGGGCTCGGGCAGCCCAAGCCTGAGCCCCTTGCCCACAGGAAGGAGGTCTACACAACCCTGAAGGGTCTCTACGCCACCCATGCCTGCCGTGAGTACCTGGAGGCCTTTGACTTACTAGAACGCTTCAGTGGCTACCGTGAGGACAACATCCCCCAGCTGGAGGACGTGTCCTGCTTCCTGAAGGGTGAGCAGGCTGGGGGCACTCACCACTGCAGCCCCCATCTGCCCACTCCTGGCTCGGGCTCCAGACTGCCTGCACCACTCCACCCTACGGCCCCTCCTCTGTGTGCCACCCCTGCCCTGAAACACCTGTGCTCTGTGCCACCCCTGCCCTGCACCACCTGTGCTCTGTGACACCCCTGCGGAGTGACACCCTAACCCATCACCCCATGGCATTCCTAGCTAATGACACCTCCACCCTGTGATACCCCTGTCCCGTGACACCCCTGCCCTACAACCCCTCCACTGTGTGCCCCATCCTGTACCGCATCTGCCCCATAACACCCCACCATGTGACATACCCACCCCAGGACACTCCCAGCCCCACATCACCCCAGTCCCGTGCCACCCTGTCCTCAACGCACTGACTGCCCTGTGTGGCCCGTTGCAGAGCGGACAGGCTTCCAGCTGCGGCCCGTGGCCGGCCTGCTGTCTGCCCGGGACTTCCTGGCCAGCCTGGCCTTCCGCGTGTTCCAGTGCACCCAGTACATCCGCCACGCGTCCTCGCCCATGCACTCCCCCGAGCCGTGAGTGCCCCCCTCAGCCCGCCCAGCTCCCGGGCCCTAGGATGCCACCTGCAGACAGAACAAGGGGCTGTGAGGCCCAGAATGTCCCCTGAGGCCCTGATGCCCATGTGTCAGGGGGCAGCAGGAGGGCACCCCCTGCGCTCCAGCCCTGCCCTCTCCCCGCCCCTGCAGGGACTGCTGTCACGAGCTGCTGGGTCACGTGCCCATGCTGGCCGACAGGACCTTCGCACAGTTCTCCCAGGTGCGTCCCAGGATCAGCGGGTCATCGGGGAGGTGGGTGGGGAGGGCTGACACTCAGTGAGGTCCCCGCACCACGTCCCCAGGTGACTTTAGGGAGATCCTTTTCCAAGCCCCTGGGTACAGCAACGCGCCCAGGCTGGGTCCCGCGGCCTCTACTGTCACCTGCTGGCCTCTTGTGGAACCGCGGCGTGCAAAGCCAGGCCGCTGGGTGGGGGGATCTTGCACCTTGGACTGCGCCCAGGGAGACCCCTAGAGGGGGCTACTGACAAGCCAGCACCCCACTTTGTCACACTTGCCCCCTGCCACCGCGGTGTCAGCCTCCTCTTCCCTCCGCAGGACATCGGCCTTGCATCCCTGGGAGCCTCGGATGAGGAAATTGAGAAGTTATCCACGGTGGGTCCTGACCCTCGAGTCACCCTGGGAGTGGGGGCTCACAACCCGGGCTTCAGCTGGCTCTGCCGGCCGAGTATCCACACCTGTCTGGCGGAGGGCCCCTGGCACCAGGACCTTTAGCCGGGGCCCTGAGTGGCTGTGTCCAGGCCCTGTAGGTGGCACCTGCAGCTATCACTGACCATGGACTGTCCCCCCAGCTGTACTGGTTCACTGTGGAGTTTGGGCTGTGCAAGCAGAATGGCGAGGTGAAGGCCTACGGCGCTGGGCTGCTTTCCTCCTACGGGGAGCTCCTGGTGAGCCCAGGGGAAGGGGGCAGGGGTCCCAGTGGGGTCCTGGCAGGGAGGGTAACTCAGCCAGGCCCTCCTGGATTGAGACCTCACTGGAGGCGGGAGCCTGGCAGAGGGGCTGGCCACCCCTCAGAAGGACAGAGGATGCTTGTCTCTGGGGTCAACACCCCACTCTGTCTCGGGCTGTGGGGAGGACCCTTCTAGGCAGGGGGACTGGGAAGTGGAGGTCCATACCGGAGTCCACCGTCACCGTGCATCAGGCCAGCGCCCCATTCTCAGCACACCCCTACTCCCTTGGGCCCTGGGTGACTGGCCTCCCCACAGCACTCCCTGTCTGAGGAGCCCGAGGTCCGAGCCTTCGACCCCGATGCTGCGGCTATACAGCCCTACCAGGACCAGACCTACCAGCCTGTCTACTTCGTGTCTGAGAGCTTCAGCGACGCCAAGGACAAGCTGAGGTAGAGGTCCCCACCACGGCCCTAAAATGTGGAGATATTTCTTAGATGAGGAGACTGACCCTCAGTTACAACACCCTTCACAGCAGCCATACCCTCCCTGAGCAGGACTCCTGAGGAGTTTGGGGGCTGGGGGCTGCCAGCGTTGGGGTGGCTGGTCAAGGTCAGGTCGAGGAGATGCCAAGGCTAGGCTTCTAGGAGGAGACAGGGTCAAGGCTCTAAGGACGTGCGGGGTCCCTTCCAGCCGCCTGCTCCCTGGGCAACTGGGGCCTAGGGCCAGCAGTGGTTGGGATAGGGGGCCAGGGGTGGTTGGAAGGGGGGGGTCAAGGGCCTGGTGGGGGGAGCTTGGGGGTGGGTGGGAGAGCCGGAAGGGTGGGGGGTATGGGAGCAGGAATTCTGGGACAGTGGCTGGGGTACAGTGATCAGCAGTGACCACACGGGGAAGCAGAGCCCTACCCAGCCCACCTGTTCATGCTCTGGAAGGGCCTTCTTATTTTCTGGCCAAGCTCCCGTGGTACACAGGGGAACCTGAGGCCCAGGAGCTATGTGCCGGTGCTGAGAGGGCTGGACTCCCACAAGGGCTTAGGGACAGGGATGTACCTGGGGGCTCTTCAGGGGATAGTCAGGAGGGCTTCCAGGAGGAGGAGGGCTGGCTGAGCTGGGCTTTGGGGAGGTGGAGGGAGGGATGGGTAACTGGCCTGCCTCCCCTACTCCCCATTCGGCCCTTGGAGGAGGCCTCAGACCTGGCCTGGGTGGACCTCAGTCTTCCCGTCTGTGCCTGGAATGGTGGGCAGGATGCATCCTCGGACGAGTCCGGGGAGGTCTGAGCCCCATTCTGGCCCCGTGACCGAGGCTGCCCCGGCCCTCTCCTCAGGAGCTACGCTGCGCGCATCCAGCGCCCATTCTCCGTGAGGTTTGACCCGTACACGATGGCCATTGAGGTGCTGGACAGCCCCCGCTCCATCCGGCGCTCCCTGGAGGCTGTCCAGGATGAGCTGCAGGCTCTCAGCCACGCACTGAGCGTCATCGGCTAGGTGCAGGAGTGTAGGGGCCCCACCCCAACCCTGCCGGCCTGCGTGCCCTGCCCTGGTCATGGGCACCACCGCCGGCCCCCACTCGCCCGCTTCTCAGCTTTGTCCAGGTGTGTGTGGTCCTGTCTCTGCCGCTGTCCTTGGGCCCCGGATGCGGGGGCCACCTAGCCTTGTGTGCCCCTGACCCTGGAGCTGCCCCTCGAAATCTCAATAAAAGACAGAAACTGCTCTCTGTGTACCTGCTTGGGGCCGTGCCTCTGACCAGAAGGGGCCCAGGGGTCTGCCCACAGGTTCACAGCCCTCATGGCCCTGGCCAGCCTCCTCAGTGGTCTCCCTCTGCCTCCTCCTTCCTTGGGGGATGGGCCCAGCTCTGACTTGTGTCAGGGAGACCCAGGCCAGATGGGAGCCCTCCACCCCATCAGCCTGGTTCCCTGCTTGGGCCAGAAGACCCGGCCTGCTTGGACCCCAGTGGCTCTACAGGGCCTAGGGGGCGTGAGCTGGGCTGCCCGTCTCTGTGGGGGACAGCAGCCTGAGGCAGGGGTCAGCTGACCAGGAGCCCTGAGTCTGAGGGCAGGGGCAGGCTATGCTGATGGGAGTGGTGGTCTCTGAGGAAGGCTACAGCCATGGCCCTTCTTCATGCATCTGAGGTGCCCCTATAGGAAGAGGCCAGGGTGCCAGCCCTCGCCAGCATCAGAGGAATGGGGGGGGGCCACCTCTGACCTCCTCGTGACCCCACTCAAGGGGCCTGGCCAGGGGCAGGTGCTGAAATGGGCCTTCACATGCTCCCCGAAACGTGTAGAGAAGGATACAAAGATGTCAGCTATGTTGGGCCCTGGGTGACCCGTCGGGCCTCAGTCTCCCTAGCAAGCCAGTGCAGGCTGGATCGTGGGGTCTGCAGGATGCCCCCCAGCACGCTCCAGGGTCCTGGACATCATCCCCAGCCTTGCCAGGCAGCCCCCAGCCTGGGCCCCCACCACCCCCAGCTGCCTTCTCTGGCCCTTGGAGGGAGCAGCTTCTGGACTTTCTGTGAGGTGCCTGCAGGGTGAAGCTGACACCCTTCCTGGGCTTCAAGGCCCTGCATACCCTCTTCAGCCAAGCCCTGCCAGACTCCTAGCTCTAAGCCCTTGGGTTGTCCATCCTGGTAAACTCTTATTCATCCATCAAATCCCTCCTGGCCAGAGCCCCCCTTCCCCAGCCCTCCCTGGCTGGCTGTCCTTCTGTCAAGTACCTTGTCTGTACTCAACCCTTTGTGCCTTCAGCCTGGGAGGTTCTAACAGGGGCCATTTCTGAAGGGCTGCAAGCCCCATTGAGACCCTCGGGGTAGGCTCATCAAGCTGCCTGAGGTTGATGGCCTACACTGTCTCCCTTTCACCCGTGCCCCTTGGCTCCAACCTACCCACCTGGGTGCCCCCCATCCTTTCCTGCACAGCCCACTAAAGGAAGTGCCACGCCTTCCCTGGCTGGAGACCACTGGAGCAACATGGTGGCCCCCAGTGGCCACAGCACCTGGAGGGGCAGCAGGGAGCTGGTGCCCCCTCCACAGAACTCTTTGAGCCTTGGGCAGGGCCACGAAGTCACAACCCCAGGAGGCTGGCCCAGGAGCCCAGCTGGGGGTCCCCACTGATGGCTGGGGAGGAGGAATCGGTGTGAGGCAGAGGTAGCAGGCACAAAAGGACTGGGGCACAGGATGTCCCCCATCTCCCCTCAGGCCACCTGGATGGGAGGGACCAGGACTCTGCCTGCCCTTGGCCAGGACAGGCTGGAATGTCCCGGCTGCTCTTTTGGGCCCTGGCTCTGGGGTCAAGGAAGGGGTTGGAAGTGGAGGAGCCAGGAGCTGGGCTCAGAGTCAGTTGTCACCCACATGGTGGTGTGCCTGTCTGGGAGGGTTCATTCAGGGGACAGAGAAGGGGTCACGTGGCCAGTGTGAGGGGCCCATGGAAGGGGTGGGGGCCAAAAGGCACCTGGTCCACGGAGTCCTTGTGGCCGCCACACAGAGGGGGTCTACCACTCCACTTTAAAGATGATGAACAGGGGCCAAGAGAGGCAGGGCTGGCCTGTGGGAGCCCCACGGCCGGCTTGTCCCCCACCCTGGGGTCACAGCTGGGGCTGCTGTCCTGGGGGAGGGCACTTCACCTCCCTCCCTCATGGCCTGAGAGGGAGTGCTATGGCCAGTCCGTAGGGCCACTGGGGGGCCAGCATCCCAGGGGCAGGGTCTCCGCCTCTCAGCTGCCCCCAGTGCCCTCCCCCACCCCCAGCTCTCCAAACTGACGTGAAAACATGGTGGTGGTCTGTACTGCTGAAGCATTGCCCCCCGCCGGGACAGGGGCGACTACGTCATCAAGCACCTCATTAGGACGTTAATGACCTTACAGCCAGGAGGTGCTGATGACCAGGGACGTGCCGGGAGGTCCAGCTCTGGAGAAATGATCCGGAAAGTGCCATCTCAGCCTCCGACCGGCCATCTGCCACCCCCACACCCGAGGCCCTAATGGACAGAGTGGCAGGCTGGGGGCTGGGGAGGCGGGCTCGGGGGGCTATAAAGCCAGTAGGACTCGCAGCCCCCAGCCGTCCAGACCACTGTACCTGTGGCTACCAGCAAGCAGGTCTGCGTGAGTACTGGACCCCAGGCTAGCCCTTTGCAAGGGGGCATGGGGCTGGGGCTTCTCTCCTGGGGGCTCTGGGGCCAAGTTCTGGGGGCCCTGGTAGGGGTGTGATCTCCTGGCCAGCCTCAACCCTGCCTGTTCCCAGGTCACTGTCCTAGCCATGGCCCTGTGGACGCGCCTCCTGCCACTGCTGGCCCTGTTGGCCGTCGGGGCACCCCCGCCTGCCAGGGCCTTCGTCAACCAGCACCTGTGTGGCTCCCACCTGGTGGAGGCGCTGTACCTGGTGTGTGGGGAGCGAGGCTTCTTCTATACCCCAAAGACCCGCCGGGAGGTGGAGGACACACAAGGTGAGCTCCCTGGGCTTGAACCTTCTCCCTGGCAAGGGCAGAGGTGGTGCACAGGTGACTGGCCCTGGGATGGAGTCAGGTGGGCTTTGCACAAGGAAAACCAGATTCCCTTTTCATACCTACGAAGTGGCTGAGCCGGGTTCCTGGGGGAGGACCACATCAAAGGCTGAAGTGGTACAGCCTGGAGCTGAGGGTACCCGCCCCCCAACCCAGCTGCTCTCCCTGTGGGGAGTGGCTCAAACCAGTGTCCCCCACTCCTCTTCCCTCCTAGGTCAGCGGCAGCTTCAGGGATGGGCGATATCAAGGACCAAGTCCCGGCAGGCTGGGGTCTTTGGGGTCTTAGGCGACGTGGTGGGGGCGACAGGTGTCAGGGGCCTTGAGGGGATGAGGAAACTCAAGGCCTCTGGGCCTTTTAGTTAAGGCTGTTCTGTGTCTCTGTGGAAGGGGCACGTACCAGCGGTGCCTGGCGGGCTGGGAGATCAGGGGCTGAGAGGAGGGCCCTGGTGTTTAGGGTCCCAGCTGTGGCAGTGTCCTGGGGCCTGGGGGCAGGGATAGCAGCAAGTTTGGACTTTGGGTCCACGGGCCTCTGTGCCCACACTTGGGGCAAGCCCCCAGCTCCCTACAAGCTGAGCAGGAGAGCAGGGTGGGGGGACGAAGGGGACAGCTAGCCCACTCTCCCGGGGTGCCGCCCCCTGACTGTCCTGTGTCTCCCTGTCTGCCCGCAGTGGGGGAGGTGGAGCTGGGCACGGGCCTGCAGCCCTTTCCGGCGGAGGCGCCCAAGCAGAAACGTGGCATCGTGGAGCAGTGCTGTACGGGCGTCTGCTCCCTGTACCAGCTGGAGAACTACTGCAACTAGGCGGCACCTGCACCCCGGTATCTGAATAAACCCCCAAAGGAGCCCCAGCCTCCTGCACCCCAATGGCTAAATAAATCCCCAAATGAGCTCTGCGGTGTCTGTCGTCTGTGTGGCTTCGGCGTGGGATGGCCAGGAGCGGGCTAGGTGGGGCAGGGTGCACAGGGACCCCCAGCCAGGCCCCCTCCTGGCCTCTCTGCTCAGGCCCCTCCACACTGTCACTCCACAATCACAGAGTTCTGGACCCCCGGCGGTGGGCTCTGCTCAGCTGCCTCAGGCTGCACAGAGAAGAGCTGTGGGAGTCTCTGGGAGGCTGGGGGTGTGAGCTGAGCATGCTGGGAGCTATGCACCCTTGCTCCACAGCCCCCAGCCCAGACCTGGCCAGAGGCCTTGAGGGTCCAATTAGTGCCCTGGAGGAAAGGCGAGAGGCCAGGCGGTCCCCACAAGCCAAAGGGGCAGATAGTGGACCACCGTTGGCACTGAGCAGAGGCTTCAGAATTAGTGCAGCTGCAGGGCTGGGGCGGGTGTTGCAGGGTCCCAGAACCAGGGACGGGACCAGGGGCTCCCTGCCTCCCAGTGGACCTGGAAGCCAGGCCCACCTGACCAGACTCCCTTAGCCACAAACGGGATGGCTGTCCCAACTGTGCCCAAGTGCCCCGACCGAAGACAAGGTCACACTGGGTTCAGATCTTTGGGGGTTCCTGATGGAGCCTGGGTACCCTGGACCTCTGGTCTACTTCTAGCACCCACTGCAGCCAAGCGAAGCTCCATTGGGCACCCAGCCCAGGCCAAAGCTAGGTGGCAGAGGCAAGACCGGGGGCTGGCTGGGCTGGCTGGGCTTGGAGGTCAGTGGGTGACCCTGGCTGCCCCAAGGCCTGGCCACCCTGCTAGCTGCCCAGGCCAAACCAATCTGTACCTCTCCTGAAAGCTCCACCTGGCTGCGCTAGGTGGGAGGCCGGAGCTGGGCACCTGGGCCCTGGTGGCCACAGGCACACGGAGAACAACTCAGAGCGGGAGCAGACCCTCCACCCAGCCAGGCTGTCCAGGCATCCCACCTGCAGTCCAGGGGCTCTCTTCCAGTCCCCCGCTTCGGCCGCCCTGGCCCCCCATCCCAGCAGGAGGGGTCACAGGCCCCCAGTAAGCTCCGCCCCTGGAGTGGGTCAGGGCTTTGCAGGCAGAGGGCGAGAGAAAGCGGACACTGGACCCGGAAGAGGAGGGGAGAGGTGGCGGGACCTGAAGCAGACCGCCCAGGGGAGCCCAGACCGCCTGTCCACTTGGTGGAGGCACCGGTGTTCCGCAGGCACTGAGGTACGTGCACGTGGCTGAGCCAGGCACAGGGAGCAGGCCAGGCGTCTGTGCTGCCCTCAGGGGCAGTTGGCCAAGCAGGTCCTGCCTGGCTGGAAGACCCTGGGGGAGGGCAGGGGGGCGGCTCCTCCTCTTCAGGTTCCAAACAAACTCAGGAGGCTGCGGGGATGGTGGCCAGGAGGGCTTTGGGGTCCATCCCAGGGCTGGTTCTGAGTGGGGCTGGGGCATGCGAGCGTCCCCAGAAGGGCCCAACTTTCTAGGTTGAGGTGCCAGGGGGGTCTACGCCTACCTGAAAAAGACTCGGCCAGGCTGTGCCCTGCTGTGGCACACTGCTCCCTTCTGCCCCCATTGCTGCAATGAGACCTGCCCCAGCCCTGTCACTGGGGACCTCATCCAGAGTCTCCTCCTTGAAAAGGTGTTGCAAAGAGACTCCCAGGGATGGTATCAGGGACTCGGGGGGAAGGGGTGATCTTTCCACCCCTGTCACACAGATGAGGTCATGGGGGCAGGGGCAAGGGGCAATCCGAGGCACTAGGCATAGGAATACGTAGAGGAGACAGGTCAGATTGAGGTTCCTGACCAGACTGCCTGGGGCACTGACCTCAGATGCCCAGGGGGTGCCATCCAGGGCCTGAGGGGGCAGGGCCCAGCAGCTGGCATCTCTCATGGGCAATGCAGGGCTGCAGGGGGTGAGGGCAGCTCCCAGGGCCCCCAGAGCCACCCTGCCCACTGTGCCGGCCCCGCCCCACCCCACCCACCCCTTCTGGGAATCGGGAGGACAGGCTCATGCCCTCAGACCCTGCCTCCCCTGCAATCTGGCTGCCCTGACCTGTAGCCACACCAGGCATGTGTCTGAGCCTGGTGCTGAGGAAGGTCCAAGCCCCCCTCCAGCAAGGGCCCCAACCCTGCCAGCCCCTCAGAGATATGGATGACTACCAGTGGGGTCTGGGGGGCCAAGTTCTGGGGGATGCTGCCCCAGTGCCGCCAGCTGGTCCTGCACACGTACTGGCACTCATGTCCTTGCATCTGTCTCCTCATCCCACATGTGTGTGGAGTGGGGCCTGGCACCCCTGCTTCTGTTGGGGAGACTGAGGCCAGAACAAGGCTCTGCCCCTGGTGCTGACTCGCCTGGCACAGGGTGCCTGCCCCTGCCCCTGCCCCAGCCTTAGATGGTTCTGCCAGTGGGCACAGCTGCCTCCAGGCAGGCCTCCTGGGTTGCGTCAGTGCCTGGAGCTGGCATTATGGGCTGGCACTTCCTCCTGGCCCTTGGCACTATTTATTTGCCTTCTCAGTGACGGTATCAGCAGTAAATATTGACCTTCCTCACTGGCCTCCAGGCCTGAACAGACCCGGGGAGGCACGGGGGTGAAGGCAGGGGCACCAAGGGCGGCCCTGCCTGAGGGTGAGGTGCTCGACCGGGCCCCCGGAGAGACGGCCGGCAGTGCGCGAGGCCTGTCTGTCTCCAGCCAAGCTGAGGGCGGAGGCAGAGCTGTGGACACCGGGAGCAGCCCTCAGGGCCCACACAGGGCCGCCGGCTCCCCAGCAGCAGCGTTGCTTGGGTGGTCGTCGGCAGGGGGCCAGGCTGCAGGCAGGGAGCGGTCATTCGCAGACACGCCGGCAGAGGGCGCCAAAGCCTCACTTTTGAGGCTCCTTCCCCGCTCGCTGAACCGCGTTTGTGTCCAAGCAGGGTCCTCCCTGTGGGGAGTCTGCTGTCCAGGAGGATCAAGGCACTGTCCCAGGCCTGGTCATATGCCCCAAAGGCAGGCACTCCAGGGCTGTGGCGGTGCCCGGCTGAGGGCCAGCCCTGGACCCCCGAGGGTGTCAGGTTTGGGAGGAAGAGAAGGGTCCGTGATACAGGGTGTCCCAGGCCACCTCCCCACCCCAGGCTTCTAGAGATGAGGCCCAGAGGGGCAGCTGGACAATCCCAGGCGCCCTAGTTTTCTGTGAAAGTCTCCAGTGAGTCTGGCCCCCAGCTCCTAAAACCACAGAGACCTGGAGCTGGAGATGCTTAGGGGAGACGTCACCCCAACTGCCCATGCCCCTGTTACCAACAAGCAGGACAAGGTCTGATCACCCAAGGCCCTTCCCTAGCCCTTGCCCAGCTGAGCCTTTGCATGGGGTCTCCAGGGCCTGAGGGACACTGAGGCTTGGGGCTGCTGGAGCGCCGGGCCCTGTCCCTCTTTTCTCCTCCTTGGCCACTGCGGCAGGAAGGTCAAGGCCTTGTTCTCACTGTGAGGTGGGGGCTTCAGGAGTGGAAGAGCCTGGGCCCGGGAGGTGCTGTTCTGGGGCCCAACTGGGGTGGGGTTTGCTCTTTCCCCTGTGAGCCCTATCCTCCCCAGCCCACAGCTGCGGGGACAGAGGCCAGTGGCAGGAAGAATGCTTGGGGGTGGGGCAGGTAGCCATCTGGGAACTGTTGTCAGTAAACATGGTGGTGCAGCACCCCCTTCCCCCTCCCCCCGGCACCATTGTTTCTGGCCTCAGCCCAGCACGGGGAGAACTGGGCAGATTTCTTCTAAAGTGGAGGAGGTGGCCCAAGGGCCCTCCCCAGTCCCCACAGCAGAGAGCCATGCATGGCCTTTTTGGGGCCACCCCTGCCTCCTCGGGGTTCTCAGCTTACACCTTTGCTCCTGAGGTGCCCGCAAGCTCCCACCCCTCTGCTCAGACCCTCCACTTCCTGCCTACCTGCTGGGGCCGGGTGACCCTATCTCTGGCCCCACAGACCTTGGGACAGGCTGTGAGGCACCCACGGGGCGGGGGGACTCTGAAGGCCAGCCCTGGGGGTTCCCTTGTCCCCACGCTCAGGCACTGGGTGAGGAAGGATGTCCCAGAGGCCAGCTAGGACTTAGGGTCCCTCGGCCCAGGGTGGGGTGGGGGCCCACCTCCCTGTCCCCTCCCCGCAGACACCTAGAAGCCTAGACCCGGGGACCCCTGGGACCAAGGTTGCAGGGCCCTGACTGCTGAGGCCCTGGCCACCACTGCAGGTCCCCTGTGAATGAAGAAATGTCTCTGCTCTTGGACGAAGCTGGACTCCCCCCCGCCCCCGCCTCAGCTGGGCTGCTGACTCAGCAGAACACTTAAGGGGGGGGAAGGCCAATGTCGACCCAGCATTCCTTTGCTCCGACCCCCTTCCCGGCCCATCTGTGTTTTTGGAAAACAGAGTCTATGCCCCCACGCTGTGACTCAAGCTCTCTTTTGTTCTTCAAAGTCCAGCCTCCCTTCAGAACTTGGTCCTGGTCCAGGCCTGTCCTCCCCACCTCCACTAGCCTGGGGAACCCAGCTGCTCCCTGGACCTGCTGTGTGACCCCGAAATGTCCATCTCCCTCTCTGGGTCTCAGGCTCCAGACCTGAGAAACACAGGATCAGGCTGGGTGGCACCAGCCCTAGAGGCCCTGAGGCCTTTGGACCTGGGCTGTGGCCCCCTGAGGTCTGCCATGCTAATAGTGACACGGGAGTGGGTGGTGGGCCTCCTTGGCTGCCCTTGGGGGCACCCCCTGACCCAGGCCCAGCTGTGGGAAAGGAGCAGGTGGAGAGTCCTGGCCAAGGCAGAGGAAGAGCCGCCTGAGAAACACCGAGAGGGGGAGCTGGGGCTGCACCTCACCTTCCACCACCAGCTGAATGGGGCCTCCGGGAGGGAAGGCGGGGAGGCTTCCTGGAAGAGGAGGCTGTGTCCTGGCCCAGGAATCGCCGTGGGCTCCAGATGCAGCCCATATGGCTCTCGCCAGGGCACACATGGAGCTGACATCCCCAGTCCCTCCGAGGTCGGGTGTGGGCCAGCCTGGCACCTCCTGCTTGGTAAATAAGAAAGGGGTGGATGTGGGTCCGGATGGACACAGAAACAACCGGCCTTGCTTCCTCACACGCCCTAACTGCCCTCGGGCCAGCAGGATGTCCACCCTGGCCAGGGCTGGCTCTGCCATGGGGGTGTGTGGCTTGGGGAGCCTTACTTATCTCTCTGGGCCTGTTGCGTCTTCCACCAAGAGGGAGCCAGAGGCTGCTGAGTGCTCGGTGTGGTGACTTGCAAGGGCTGATGGAACCACTGCCATGGTTAATCAGCAGGTCTACCCACTGTGCCCTCAGCTCCTCCCTCAATATGACAAGCTGGGCCTTTTCGGTGCCCCTCTGGGCCAATGCCTGAGGCACCCAGGTCTCCTGGCTCAGGGATCTGGTCCTTCCAAACAAGCCAGCACAGGGATGAGAATGAAGGCTGCAGTGTGGGATCAGGCTACTGTCCCCATGGAACGTGTCACAGGGCTGCACCTGTGCATAAGTGCACACTCCGCCTCTCCCCCCGACCCCATTGCACAGGCCTACCCGTTCGTACCAGCCCTCTGACCCTCTGGCCTTGCCCATGACGGTGCCCAGCTAGACGAGCATGGGGGTGCCCACCAAGGCCGAGGCCATACGGCACTTACGTCCTGTGTTCAGGGACCACAGGCACTGCAGGGGCCGAGGGGGCTGCAGGCCGAGGGGACTCCCACCACTCTGCGGTTCCTTCCTGGGGGTCCTGAGGCAATTGCTTTCACTCTCTGGGCCTTGCCCCTCTGGGAGGACTATCACGGGCTGGTTCCTCCAGGCACCATGGGCTAAAGGGCACTCAGGCATTCTCCATGGGAAAGGCGTCATCCGCGTGAACACCAGGCATGGCCATGGTGTGTGGGGCGCACCTTGCCAGGGAGGACAATTTCCCCGAGGAATGAGCCCTAAGACTGGACTTTTGGGGCTCAGCATGCCCCCAAGTAGAGGGGCTGGGAGAGGCTGCCCTTTGCTAACACGAAAACTGAGGAAGGGGGGGTCCCTCTGTTCTGGAGGCCTGAGGCATCTCACTGGGGAGGGGTCTCTGTACCTCAGAATCCCCAGCCCATCGGCCAAGGAGACCTGCACAGGAGAGGACACTCTCAGCCCTCTCCACCACCCCTCACTGCCCTGGAGTGCTTACGACTGCTGCCCAGGCTGGTCTTGCTCCCTAAAAAAAAAAAAAAAAAAATCCCATGGTCCTCACAGGTGCAACTTTTACCTGCCGGATGGGGCAGCTTTATACGCAGGTCTCCCAGGGCTGACCTATACTACAATTCCATAAGGCTGCAGAAAAGAAAGTTCTAGAGCCAATAATTAGCCTTTGTTATCCTGGTCCTGGTGCCCTGCCCACGGGCATCCTCATGGTGATGGAACACAGAGGGCCCAGACAGCTCGTCCAAGGCCTGCCAGCACCGACCCATGAGCAGAGCCAGGGTTTGAACCAGGGTCAGCTTCTGGAGTTGCTTCTGTCCCTTCCTCATCCCTTTCTGACCCACAGCTTGGGGAGAATTGGTCTCCCAGGCCCACCAGGGCCCAGCCATCCCCCAGGGCCCTCTCTCATGTGAGGCCTTACAGTCTTTGTGCATCTGGGGGGCCCGTGTCGCCCAGGGATCAAGCACCCTCACCTCCAGAGCTGACCAAGGGTGGGTGGCTGGGCCATAAAGGGCCCAGGTGGTGCAGGGCTCTTGGGATAAAAGCTGGAGTGCTCAGGACAGGGGGTTACAGGTACTTCCTCCTCTTCTCTAAACTCCCAAGGTTTGGTAAAGTGACCCTGTTGTTTTTCTAACAGCAATATTTATTTATTGGCAATGGTGAGTTAGCATTAATACTACTACTACTAATAATAGTAATATATTATTATTTTTATCAGAAAGCAAGGCTCTTTCTAGGGTTGTAGCTGCAACTTCTCAGAGTGGCCACAAGGTGCCAGTCTTGGGCCAGATTTGGAAAGCCCTCCTTCCCAGGCAAGGCAGCATGGGGCTGGGGGAATGGGGGTGTTGAGAACACATTTCACCCACCCCTTGCACACCTCAGAGACCCTCCTTTAGGACAGGGTTGCAACATTCTGCCCAGAGCCAATTTTATTTTAATACAAAGTAACACAGTTTCCTCCCATTCTCAGAGCAAACAGATGCTTCGGGAAGCCCTTCCAGGTTTATCCTGTGGCTCTGGGTGCCCACCATGCCACGTTACCCGCCTCCCACCCGGTACATAGCTCCCCAAAGGGAGGAATTCCTTTAGCTTCTTCCAGTTCTGGAATGCTAGGAGGGAGGCAGGTAAGAAATTCAGATCCAAGCACAAAGGGGCAGAGCCCACCTGTGTCCCAACTCCACTGAGGGGAGGGGCCCTCTCTCTGTAGGGGAAATGTCTCCTCTCTACCCCCTAGGACCCAGTGGGATGTCCCAAACCCAGCACTTGACTTCTGACTGTGCTGTTGTAATTCTGTAAATGCCCACCAGGTGTCAGCATGAGGCCACTGAACAGCTAAGTGGCAGAAACCTGAAGCTGGGGGCTTCAGGGGTTCCCCCAATTCTCTTCTGCATAAGTGAGGATCAGACCAGAACCCCAGGGCAGGCTGACTTCCTCACAGGCCTAAGAGCTGGTGGGATAAGAGATTTTCTGTCAAGTGTCCCTCAACTCTGGACCCCAACTTTTGTCTTTTTTTGTGGTTCCTCTTCCCACCTTGTAGACCCTCTAGGCCATGTGTCCCCCTCCCCTAAATGGGAAATCCCCTGCGAACATTTGGAATGCAGGGCTGAGGGGCACAGCTTTCACACCCCAGATCACTGAAACCTGATATCTCTAGCCCTGCCTCAGTGGCACCATGGCTTAGCTGGTCCCCCATGGGTTCACCCCTCTTCTTGCTTAAACATTGGGAGATCCTGGTGGAATAAAACAGCCCTGGGGTGGAGCGAGCCCCTTCTGGGCCAGGCCAGAGGTGGGAACCCAGTCCAGGACAGAGCTTCGATCCAAAACACCCTGTTCTGGGGGCAGAAGACCCACATTTACAGGGTTCGGATTTGCTGGCTGTGGGTTGCTTCCCTTTCAGCTTCTCGGCTTCCCACATCCTCGGTCATGGGAACGCGACTCCGCAAACACCCCCACGTTTGGCTTGGGGTCAACATCTCACTCTCCTTGGCCCTGCCTACAGTGTGTGGAGTCCCAGTTGAGCCCCCCCAAAGAGCCCTGGCGGTAGCTCCTTGCAGTAGTCAGGCATGTTGAAACAGACACCAGAGGGCAGTGCATGGCCGCAGGGCCTCCAAGTCACAGAACCCCAAAGCACGGCCAGAGCCAGCAAGGAGCAAGTTGCTGCCTCATCCTGAGCTGCACAAGAGCCTCAACTGCCATCCATGTACCCCAGGCCTGACCCAGGGCCATACAAGAGAGGCGTCCTGCCTCCTCTCCTCTCACAGGATGGGGTGGCTGTTGGGAATTTGGAGTCCTCTCTTCCATGTGCCCCAACCAGATCTGAGTCCCCTTCAAGTCTGACACTTTTCCCTGCTGAAGACACAGTTCTCCCCGGCCACTCCATGCCTCCAAAGGACGTTCAGGTGAGGGCTTGAAAGACAAAGGAAGAGGCGATAATTAAGTCCCAGTACAGGCTGGTAAGCTGGATGAGGTAGACCCACAGAGGGTGGGCATCAGAGTGTGGGGACACAGAGTGGTTGGGGGCAGGCGGCCCTCTGGGAAGAGTGCATAGCTTTGTCCCTTAGTGAATCTTTGCTCTACTGCCTGCTTTCCCTGCAGGTTCAGGGGAAGAGGGCTCCATTACTCAGTGAGATCTAGTCCAAACAGATGGTGCTTTTGTACAGGCCCTCCGCCAGCCACTGTCAGCTCTGAGTCCTGTCTCAGCCAGGCTCAAAAGGCTGTGAACTCGACTGGCCATCTTATCCAGGGGTGCCTGCAAGCGGGACAGTTGCTGCCTGCTGCCTGTCACTTGCCGCAGCAGCCTTAGCACCTAGCACCACATGTATAATGTAGGGGGTCAGATCCCATGTGAGTGGAGGACAAAACTGCAGGCCTGAGTCCCTCTCCCTGGAAGAGGCACTGTGTCTGGAGGAAAGGAGGGTTTTACTGCACTGTGTGTTTCAGCTGCCCCGGGAGCACCTAGAGGGAGATTCCTCTGCCCACCCTTGAATCCGCCTCCTCTCCGCTCACGCCCCCTCCCATTTTACCCGTGCCACGCCCACCAGCATTCCAGGGTATCAACTAACTGCCAAGTGTCACTCAAGTGGAGTCCTGCCCACTCCCCACTTCTTCTACCCAAGTCCCACCTCCCAGCTGGCAGGGACCGCTTCCGGCTTATGCCCATGCCCACAAATGCCTTTCTGTCGGGTCAGGGGTGGGCCAAACCCTCACCCCCCAATGCACCGTGCCCAGGCGTGGGAAGGTGCCACAGCCACCAGCCCCAGCAGCACTGAATTGGAGCAAAGACCCTTGAACTTGGAGGTGCTCGAGGGCTTACAAGAGAGAGCAGGAATTATTGAAGAAGAGGAGGAAAGGCGTGGAGGGGACGAGGAGGTGAGGGGCAAAAGCCATAATTCCAGTTGGCACTTGGCAGGTGCCCTGCTCAGTGGTGGAGAGGTGCTCCTGCTTCTAGGGGCTTCATTATCATGCACACCCTAAAAGTGCCCTTCGTCGTCTCTGCAGCCTCCTCCACCTCCACTTCCTCCTCCCCGTCCACCCGGCTGGAGGGCTTGGGCACCACAGCCAGAGCACCCCCTGCTTTGGCGGCGACTGCTAATATTGGCCCGACCAGCGGATCATCGGCCGGGCAGTTTCAGGAGAGAGCCTTGGGCACCAGTGACTCCCCAGTCCTCATTATCCACCGTCCCGGAGCGGCTGGGACTGCGCAGAGACTAGAGTACAGGTAACTGGCTTGCCTCCTTTGTGCTGCACCCTCTGAGTGTGGGAGAAAAGCAGTATTCTGAGTGTTCAAGTGTGGGTGGGCTGGGGGCTTGGGGCAGCTGCCGGGGTCCCTCGGGGAAGCTCCCTAAGAGTAGTCCAGACCTTGGAGGGGACAGGAGACACCGGTGGGGAGAGGGCTCTTCTATGGGTCTGTATGGAGTGGAGAAGGGACTTTTGCAAGTAAAATAGATTTTCCTTCACTAACCCACCAGCAAGATGGGAGGGGCAGGGGCGGAGGGTGAGGCTGCTCTTCCCAGCAGGCGTGCACAGCTGTTTTTGAAAATGTAAAAGGCAGGGTATTTTTTTGTGTGAGAAGTTTCTTCTTGTTGCACACCCCCTCAACCCAACCAAAGACAAACGAGACTGTACAGAGGGGCCAGGGGCCCGAGAGTCTGGAACCAGGCTTTTTTTTATGTCATTTTGAAAATAAAATTTTGTTCTCCTCGCTCCCTGCACCCCCACCCCCACCACCACCAGAGTCCCACCAAGAAATTGGGAAGGGGGGTGGGGAGGAGGACAAAGAGGCAATGCCCACTTGATAGCCCAGTAGCGTTTTAAAAGTCAAGCTTCTTTCTCCTGACAGTGTTCCCAGCACCCCCTTGTACCCGTCCCCCAGTCCCAGAACTGGAGCAAGGGCAGTTTCTCAAGGGAAACATTCATTTGTGTCTTTCCCGTCTCTGCCATGCTATATCCTAGGTGCCTCTACCCATCTAGCCCGGTGTTGTGGGAAGAGGCTCATTTCCACAGAGAAACTAAGTCACCCCCAACCCCCTGCCAGCTGCCTTCTCAGTGCAGAGCTGAGTCCTTTGGGTTTTTCCCCTATTCAAGTCGGGGTGTCGGGGAGTGGATGAGGGAGCTTTTATATTTTTTTACTGTAATCCCTCAAAGCAGGTGCTTATGTGCAACAATTATCCCCACCCCACGCCCCCACACACAGACAGAAGTCCACCCCTAGCTGGGAAGGGGGCAGACATCCCACAGAGGGGTCTCCTTCCTCCTCATCCACACATTTTCAGGCTTGGCTTCAGGGAAGCCCAGTTCTAGGCAAATCCCTTGCCAACTGTTCCCTCTGGGCTTGAAAAAGGGGGAACTGAGCAGCCATAGGGCCAGGAAAGGGGACACTGCCCACTCCCTGACAAGGTGACCTGCAGGCCACCCCATTGAAAAGCTGGGGGGGGGCAGGGGACCAGGGCTCTTGGGGAGTGGGGTTTGTTTTAGATCATCTCAGGTGCACCTTGTGCTTTTCCCAAGGGGCCGAAGAGTGACTGCTGACCTGGTGGAGGAGGAGGTGGGCACTAGACCCCAGCACCAGGGTCCCCCAGCTGGCCCAGCCCACTCGGCTTACCCCCTTGCCCAGCCTGCCCTCCAGCCGGCCAGAGCCTCCCGTGATCCCAGCCCTGAGGTGAGCTGCTGCGGCTTGTGGCCCCAGAGATCCCAGCGCTCCCAGAACTAAGGCCGGCAGCCAGACCCAGCGCCTGAGAGGTAAGTGTCCCCGGTGCTCCAGGCACAGCAGATGAGGCTGAGTTAGTCAGGCTATGTACAGGGACCCGACGTCCTTTGGTCTTTGGAGTCTCTCAAGGCAGAGACACCCCCTTTAAAAGCAGCAGGGCTCGGAAAGGCTGGGTGTGCTCAGAGTCACAGCTGGTGTCTGGTGCTCAGGTGGTCCCACTCTAGGTGCTGCTCCCTGGGGTTGGGGCTCAGGTGTGGACAAAGCAGACTCCCTGCGGTCTCTGCAGAACGCCAAAGCCCTCTTATGGAGCTCCTGGAGGAGAGAAAAGGTCAAAGGAAGGGAGCAGGCAGAAGGGGAGGGCAGCCAGCCCAGAGGGAGAAGAAAGGGTTTTTCCATGTGGAGCCAGAATTTGAGGAGGGGGACAGAAAGTGGGAGGGGAGGGAAAAAATTCTAAGTTGGGGAGGAATCCTGGGAGCAGAACCCCCTTCCTCCCAGCCCTGGGACCTCATTCTAGTTCCCTGACCTCTCTGTATCCCCATTTGTCAAAGTTCAGAACTGTGAAAAGCAAGTGATGTGATGGGCAAATGGGGGGGTGGGCTTTGAGCCTAAGGGGTTTTACAATTGTCATTGTCCCATTGTATTAGGACAGCTGACTGGGCTTCCTGTTGGAGGGGGGAGGCGGCTAGAAAGGCCCTCTGGCCAGAACCACCTTCTACTCCCCTCCAGAGCAAGCAAGCCCCTGGTGGTGGTGGTGGCCCCCCCGGATCACTGATCAGGTATCGGGGGAGAGAAAGATGGGGGAGGCCGGGCTGCCTGAGGAGCCTTGGGGGACACTGAAGGTGGGGTCGGTGGTGGGTTTGTGTCCTTGGACCTGTGTCCTTGGGCCTAACCCAAGGATGACGGAGGCCGCCCTGCAGCCCTGTGCTAGCCCGTAGAGCCTTCAGGGAGGGACATGCAGGCGACCCTCAACCCCAGTCAGTCTGCCCACCCTAGAGAGAAGTCAGGAATGTTCTCTTAAAGGTATTTTAAGTTCAGACCCTAAATCGAGTCAGGGGTCAAATAGTAGTTGGGCCTCAATCCCTCCCCAGCTGGAGAGCAGCCCCCTTCCCGGGAGCCCCCAGCCCAGCCCAACCATACATACTTCTGGCATTTGGTTTTGTTGGCTCCAACTTTATTGATCAGCCGTGGGGTGTTTCTGTGCTATGGGGTCTTGGCAGTTCCGCACGTGTGTGGGTCCCTGTGTGGAAGCAGCCAGGTCGACGCTGAGCAGTGTGTCCTCCAGGTTTGGAGCTGAAGGTCCCAGCCTTCAAGTGGGGCACCCTGCAGGGGGTGAGGGAGGGGCGCTTAGGGGACCCTGGGAGAATGAAGCTGGTTTGTAAAATACCGGGCTTGGTCCCAGGGAGAAGGGGAGGAAGCTCGGAGCCAGAGCCGGGAGGAAGCGGAGGGGATGAGAAAGGCAGGCGGGAGAGCATGCGGGAGCCACAGGTCAGTGCGCACGGGGCTTGGGCTTGGTGGGGTTAGTCCGAATCTTCGAGGTGGCATTTATCAGCTTTGGAATTTGGGTTGGCTGTCCAGAGAGTTGCTGGAGTGGGTGGGGAAGGGCTGGGGGAAGGGTGGCACTTGGGGCTGAAGTTTCTGTTCAGGAAGCGCCGGGCAGGGGAGACCCCTGCCCCATACAGGTCTGGGGCTGCTGGTGGGCCCCTCCCCACCGCGAGGGGCCGGAAGTCGGAGGGAAGTAGAGGACTGGGTGAGAACCCGGAGCTGGTCCGCGATGGGGGCAGGATGCAGCCAAGCGCCTTTTGAGCCCTCGGGCACCGGTTTAGCCCCAGCCTCAGGCCTGCCCCTGGGGCCTCTTTTGACTAAATAAGGTGAGGGCTTAGCTGTCAGCCCCGTGGGGCGGGGATGTGTGTGCCCCCCAACACAGCAAGCCCTGGCAGCCTTCCCTCCCCCCCCCCACACCAGGCTCCTGTTGGCACCCAAGGTGGCCACAGCCTTCTTACCTTGAAAGGTCCCCATGTGTCTTCAAACACTGTGTGGTGGGCTTCTCCTGGGCAGGTGCCCTGTGGGGACAGAAAGTAGGGGCAGGCCCCACGCAGGTCGCTGTGGGATTGCCTCCCAAGCGAGCTCCAGAGACGCCTACAATCCACTACTGACCAGGGCTCTCCTACGCCCATTCACCCCAGCCCAGGGGAAAAAACGCCCGAGGAAACTGCAGAGTGCTGAGCCCACGGCCGCAGCCCTGGTTTCCTCTGCAGGGAGGGTCTGAAATCCTCTCTGGCTCACAGGGACCCCAGGTCCCACAGACAGGCTGTTTGAATGCCCCCACCTCAAAATTTCTTAAGTCACCACAGAGTGGGGAGCAACATGGACACACCCAAGGCTTCTGCCAGGGGCTCCCTCCCCATTTTCCTCCTCCAAGCCAGAAAGACAGGCTGTGGGGAGACTGCAGAGCTGGCGGGGAGCGGAAGGGGGGCAGCCATGGGTGGGGGAGCTGAGGCCAGATGTTCTTGGAATGGGCCGTGGGGTGATTGATGCAAACTGGAATTTGAAGGGGGAACACTCTCCACGTGCCTTGGGCTCTGGGGGTGAAAATGGACTGTTTTTCATGGGGGGGGTCTTTCTGCCTTGCCAAGCCAACATGAAGGACAAGCCTCAGCCCTGCCTGGTTCCTCGAACCTGCCCCATAGCTTTAACCCCTGTCAACCCAGGGTGCCCCGGGTGCCAGGCTGGGCTCTGTGGTGGCTTCTTCACTTCTAGTGCGGTTTCCCTGTGAGCTGACATGTGGATCAAGCAGTGCTCACTGTACTCGCTCCAAGGTCCCTACATTCCCTTGCACCCCCGAAGTACCTCCTATTTAGTAGCATCTCACCATACAGACCCTGGGGCCTACGCTCACCCAGAACCTTGCCCAGTTCCAGGGGTGACCTTGTTCGCAGGCAGCGCCGCGCGCCCGGGCGCGCTCCTGCGGCTTTACTATTTGCTTTTATGGAACTGGACTTTCCCCCGCTGGCGTGAGAGGCGTCCAGTGAAAATTCTCTTTGAAAAAAACAAAAGGAGGCCCCCGACACCCCAGCCACCGTGCAGTCCTGAGCCCCCACTTCCTCCCCCTATTTTTCTCCTTTTCGTCCTCATTCCTCTCCTCTGTCGCATTACCAAAGCAAAACTGGACTTCCCCCGCAGTTCGGGGGCGGGCAAAGGTCTGAACGGTGCTCGCGGGGCGTCGAGGCGGCCGGGGGACGGTGGCCGGGGGTATCCCCGAGCCCCCAAGCAGAGCCAGGGACGAGCCTGCCCGCGGCGGCGGCCTCGCCGCGGCTTCGCCTAGGCTCGCAGCGCGAGAGCATCGGGGCACGGCGGCGGCGGGGAGCCCGCGGGCTTGCTCGGTGGTGGCTGGCTGGGCAGCCCGGAGCCCCGGGAGCGCCAGGGAGCCGCGTCGCACGGTTCCGCGCCGCCCGCCGCTCGGCGCCGCTCGGCGCCGCTCTCGGGTTTCTCCCTTCCAACCGCTCGGCTCAGGCTCCCGCCACACAAGCGCGCTCGGTGGCGGAGAAGGCAAAAGCAACGCAAAATTCCAGCCAGACGTGCGCTCCGGGGAGCCCCGCTACCTGCTCGCGACGCTCGCGCGCCCTTCCGGGAGCCGCAGCCACGCAGCCCGCGCTCAAGTCCCCCGGGGCGGGCACCAGTGCTCTGCGCGCGAGTTCCAGACACCGGGCCCGGGTGGCGCGTTCCTTCTCGGCACCAAGAGCTTGGCCTCTACAAGGTAACCCTCAATCCCCAAGGCTCCACGGAGCAACTTCCCTGCTCGCCCTAAACGCGGACATTATTTTTTTGGGGGGATCATTCTAATTTAAGCATTTCTCCCCAGCTCCCCCAAATACAGTCAGTATGTCTAGGGTCACAGGAACGTCTCACCCCCCACCCCAAACGCACACACATGGAGCTCAAGAGACACCAAGCCCCCACCAGCTTCCCCAGACGACTCAAACAACATGTTCTTATCAAATTATTACTCCCCTCCTCCCCTCCAGGGTCCTACGGATTGACAAAACACCGGTCGGAGTGCTCTAAAATTTAAATACTAGCCCCCAGGTCCTGGGATCATGCTGACCAATTTAACTGGTTCCCTAGAATGGGGATTTTTCTTTTTTTCCTGGTGCTTATTAATGCATTGTCTCCCAGCTTCCCAAACAAGTAAAGCGTTTTTGTGTGTCCCCATAATTTAATTTGAGGCAGTTAACTCCAATGTCTCCCAAGCTTCCTGTCCCTGTCCTGCCCCCCCCCACCGTTGCCTGGGTTCCCCACAGTTTGTGACATTATCTTCTGAGTCCCACAGACCTATCGGCACCAACCTGGGTTCCTTAAATTTTACACATTGAATCCCAAGGTCCCCCAGCATAACGAACAATTTTCCTGGAACCCTCAAATTTGAACACTGTTTTTCTGTACCTCACAAATTTAGGTATTAAACCCAGGCCGTCAAGGGCAGTGAGCGTTTTTCTCAATTGTATACAATCTGTGCACTGATTTCCTATGCTCACAATTTCATGGGCGCCACAAAACTGACAGAATAATTTCTGGTCCCCAAAACTCACTGAGCACTTTTTGTGGGCCACAGAGATTTGGAGCATTAATTTTGGGGACTCCTTTTTTTTTTTTATTTTTTTGCAGGCTTCTGGCCACTAATCGGATTCCTTATAACTTAGACAGGGCTACCCAGCTCCCTCAGCCACGCTAAGCGATTTCCTGAGAGGCACTCAAGTGTGAGAATGGTTTTTCTAGGTCCCCCCAAATCAAACATACCCCTCCCCCCAGATCCCAGAGTCATGCCCTGTTTTCCCGGGTGACACCTCGCTTGAGAAAAGCTCATTTGGGGGGTCTCTGAGACATACCAAGCTTTGTCCCTAGCGTCCCAAAAAAGTGCCCAAATGTTTTCTCAGTCACTATGTTTTAAATATTAGAACAATTCCCTGGACCCCACTAGCTTATTGATAAGAATCTGGGTTTCCTAAAATGTAGACAATAATCCCAAGCTCCCAAGGCCATATTGAACCTAGTCCCTGTATTTTCCGTATTTGAAAATGCTAGGTTCCTTCAAATATTAGGCACTGCCCTCCAGGATTTCCCAAAACACAGTCAGTGTTTTCCTTGTGTGGCAAAAAGACACTGATTTTGTGAGCTCCAAAACACCCTGAAGACCCCCCTGAATCACCCCAAGTTTCAGCAACATTTCCTGGGCCTCAGACACATCGCAAACTCCCTGCCTGCCGCTCACAGGTCTGGGACACTGATTCTCCAGGGCTTGCAAACTGCGCACTCTTCACCCGTTTGCCCCCAAACTTAGCGATTGACCCCCCAAACTTCCTGAGGACTTGAAACTACTTCCCTGGGTCCCTAGATTCAAAAATTATTTCCGGGGCCTCCAAACTGAAGTACTGTCTCCCAGCCTTCCCAAACAAATTGAATCCCTCCCCCCACAAAACAATTAAGCTTTTTTGAACATTGATTTATGGGCCTCCCGACTTGATCACCCATATCCTGAGTCCCCCTAAATTTAGACCATGTTTGTGGGTCCCTAAAGCCCACTAAAAACTGTCCCTGGGCCCTAAAGTCCCAGGAATTACAGGCTATATGAATTCTGACAGCTAATTCCCTAAAATTTAAATATCTATCTCCACTGGGCAGTTGCTCTGGGCCCCCAAAACTTGGACCTTATTTTACTAGGGTTCTTCAAATACAGACATTGTCCAGGATAACACAGAGAATATTTTTTCCTTGTTCACCAAAAATAAACAAATTAAAATCAATTTTTAAATTAAGATATTAAAAAAAAGAACGTTGGTTTTCTGCATTCCCCAAGTGTATTGATTACACCCTGTGTCCCCCAAAATTAGGACAGTACTTCTTGGGTCTCTAGCCGACACTGAGCATTTTCTCCAAAGCCGCCCAGCTGTAGGCATTCTTTTCCTTGGGTGCAGCAAACTTCTCGGCTGTTAACTCACATTCCTAAAATGTGGAAATGACGCCCTAATTCCCCCACCACACTGAGAATATGCCTGGGTCCCTGTAGCATGTCCGTTTCTTTTTGTCTCCCAACTTAGATAATGTGCCCCTTAGTTCCCCCCAAATTTCATGTTGAGAATTTTCCTGGTCTCACCCACACCCCCCCCCCCACACACACAAATTGAACCCAGAGTCCTTAGGTCCCGGCACCTTGCTGATCAAGATGCTAGGTTCCCTCATTTTAGACACGGTCCATGTCCCCCAACCACCTGGAGCAATTTCCCTTGACCCCCACATTGGGGCTCTATTTTCCTGAGGTCTCAAACGTAGTCACTAATCATGATCCCCCACATCGACGGAGCTCCCCGGTGTTCCGACCTGGGGACACTCATTCTCTCCGAGGCAAATCAGAGCTCGGGCTTGCATGTCTCAAATGTAGGCATTGTTCCCGGCCCGCCGGCCGCCCTGGGCAGGCAGGCAGCTTCCCCAATCCCGCGGACAGTGGACGCTGGTTTCAGGCCCCTTTGCGTCTCCTACAAAGTCCTCAGAACGCCTTGAATTTTGGACGTTTCTCTGTGTGTTCCCCAAACACCCTTGGCCCGGCCGCGGGTCTGCCAGGATGTGGGCAGTGCTTCTCCCGCGTCCAGGAAAGCGACTGGGCATTGCCCCCAGTTTCCCCCAAATTTGGGCATTGTCCCCGGGTCTTCCAAGGGACGGGGCGTTGCCCCTGGACACTGGGGACTGCCCCCGGGGTCCCGCTCACCTTCAGCAGCGTCCACCGCAGCTGAGCGCTTGCTCGCCCACTGGTCGCCTAGGCTTCTCGTGCGCCCACGGACGCAGCCTCCAGCCTCGCGGTGAGCTTCCCGCTGCGCCCGACCCACCGCCTCAGAGGCCCGGGCAGGCGCTTGCTCGGACGGTCGGGAGGAGGCCCGCGCGGCGCGCCAGGCTCAGGGCGCAGGGCGCTGAGCGCGGGGCGCTGAGCGCGGGGGCGCGGGGCCTGGGCAAGCTGGAGGCTGGGCGGCCGCGCTTGCTAGCCCAAGGCTCTCCGAAACCAGCACCGTTTCGTTAGCTCGTTACCAAGATCACGGGTCTGGGGACACGCCTTGGAGAGCTCACACGGGGTGGACAGGGCGCGGGGGTCTCACGGTGCCTCAGAAAGGCGCTCCCCGGCCCGGCGGCGCGGCGCCTGCAGCAAGCTGGGCGGAGGACTCCCGGCGGCGCGCAGGCGAGTGATTGATGGCCGGGCGGGGGGCGCGGAGCGCGGGTTTCCGCCAGCCGCCGCCCCTTCCCCCACAAATGCGACCGTGGAGCTCGGGCAGGCGGGCGGATGGGGGGCTTGTGCTTGGTTTTGACTCGGTGAAAGTCACAACGCCTTTTCACATTGTCCAAACTCTCCGGAGATGGCTTTCCCAGACCCCCAAATTCTGGTGGCAGGCCCCAGGGCTGAAGTAGCATCTCTGCAAATTCAACACGCTGAGGACCAAAACCGTTGCCGTCGAGTCCATTTGGACTCGTAGTGACCTTATAGGACAGAGTCTAACTACCCCACAGGGTTTCTAAGGAGAGCCTGGTGGATTCGAACTGCCGACCTTTGTGGTTAGCAGCCGTAGCTCTTAACCACTACGCCACCAGGGTTTTCCACTGAGGACCAGAGAGCTATTATCCAGGTGTTTTGGGTGAGCTCCAAAAGCGAGCTGTTTAGACGCACCCCGGGGAGCTCGGTAATGCAGGTAGGACTTGAGCGTTGTTTTTGGCCCTGCACCTCTCTCCTCCGCCCGCGCAGCGGACTTGGTGGGGCACAGCCCTACGCCTGACCCAGATTCGGGCCGGCCCGGGTACCCGCCCCGCGACCCGCACCTGGCGGCCGCCCTTGTTGCTCCGTGCCTGCCCAGGGCTCCCGCGCGGCACCGGGGGGCGCTCGGGCTCCGGCTCCAGGAGCCTAGCGGCCGGCTCCGCCTGCGCAGGCAGGTGGCGGCTGCGCTCCCCGCCCGCAGCTAGGGACCCCTGGTAGGGACTCGAGGGCACGCGCCCCCAGCCCGGCGCTGGGCCATCTGCGCCCGCGCTCCGATAGGGTGCCCCCGCCACCTTGCCCTCCCGCTAGGCGCTAAGACCCCCGAGGCCGCCCGGGCCCTGGACGCGGTCCGCCTCTGCTTGCCGTGCGCCCCCCGCGCCCTGGCAAACGGGAGGCCAGGCACCCCGGAAACCCGAAAAGGGCCCCCAAACATGTTAGAACAGTGTTTCTCTGGCCCTCGGCCGCTCCCCGCCCCCCACCCGGGCCCGCACCCCACGGCCCCCCCTCCCGGGCCCCCGGGCCCCCGGGCCCCCGACCCGCGCCACCCTGCGGGCTCGAGTTGCGGGGGCGGGCCGGGGGCGGGGCGAGGGCCCCGCGGGCGCCCATTGGTGCGGGCGCTTGGCCAGTGGGGCCCGCGCGGGCGCCCGCCGCCGGGTGGCGCGGCTATAAGAGCCGGGCGCTGGCGCCCGCAGTTCGCCTGCTCTCGGCGGAGCTGCGTGAGCCCTGGCGACCGGCCCCCCCTTCCGGCCGCTCTCGCCGGGCCCCGCCGCCGTGCTCAGCGCGCCAGCGCCTCCACCCGGGCTGGCGGCCCCGCGCCGACGCCGTCCGCCGCCGCGCTGCTGACTCCCGTCCGGGCGCCGTCGGTGGGGCGCGCTCCGCCGCCTGCGGATCCCCCGCCGCCTCCTCCTCAATCTACCTCAGCTCGGCCCCGCTTCGCCGAGGAGGCGGTCCCCCCCGCAGGCAGTCCGGCCCGCAGGCCGCCGGCGTTGTCATCTCCCGCTTCCCCAGCCCTCCCCGGCGCGCCCCCGCCGCACCCCGCGTCCCCAGCGGCTTGCGCGCCTCCTGGCTTCTCCCCCGGCCCGGGCTCGCGACGGCTGAGGGCTCCGTCGGCCCAAACCGAGCTGGGTGCCCACGGCCGGTGATCTCCCCCGTCCCCCTCCCCCGACGTGGCGCCCCGTTCCAGCTCAGCGCGCCCCTCGCCGGCCTCTGGGCCGGCCGCGCGCTCCTTGGCCGCCACCTCCCTCGGCTCCCGCCCCCGGCCCCGCCCGCCCTCCGCGCCCCCGCGGACTAGGGCTACACTTTCTGTTTCTCTCGGCGCTGTCCTCGCCCGCTGTGAGCCTGCCCGCCTCTCGCTGTCCCCTCTCCCTCTCGCCCCTCACTTTGGCCCCCCCCATTCACGTTCACTCTGTCTCTCTCTCTATCTCTGCTCCCCTCTGTCCTTGATACAACAGCTGACCTCATTTCCCGATACCCTTTCCCCCCCGAAAAGTACAACATCTGGCCCGCCCCGGCCCGCAGACAGCCCGCCCTCCCTCGACAAGCAGAAGAGTCCCCCCCCCAAAAAACAAGCCAAGCCCCCGTTCTGCCCCGTCGCACATTCGGCCCCCGCGACCGGGGCCAGAGCGGTCCTGGCAGAGGAGTGCCCGGCAGGAGGGCCAACGCCCGCTGTTCGGTTTGCTTTAGGCAGCAGGGAGATGGGCAGCAGCTGCGCCGGCTTCCAGGTAAGCGGCGCGCGGGCGGCGCGGGAGGTGCGGGGGCGCCGGGCGCGGCCCGCTTCTCCCTGCTCGCTGCGCGCCCGGCCCGGTCTGCGGGGACTCAGCGGCCGCTAGCGGGCCCTGGGGGCTGGCGGTGGCTACGGTCCTTGTGGTGAACCCGGGTCTCTGCCTGCGCAGCGGGACTGGGAGGAGGGGTGCGGGGAAGTGCCCAGGGAGGTGTTACTGCCTGTGTGGGCTACTTCCTGGTCAGTTTGGGAGCGCAGTGGGGCGTCGCTGAAAGTGGGTGATGTGTGCAGTGCACGGGCGGCCCTGTGCCCCGGGGTGCTGGCCCCGAGGAGGGCCGCCTAGTCCAGAAGCCCACCCTGGTATGTTGATTCTGGGCCCGCGGGCCTGCGGAGGAGAGCTGGGTGGGCGGGGCCAGCATGGAGCCGGGCAGAGCTGGCGACAGAGTCTCGCCAGATGCCGCATTTGCAACGTATCCCCACCCGCATCTCCCTGTCCCCAACACTGTAAACGGGAATATGGGGAGGGGGCGAGCCTGAGGCATGGAAGGGTAAGAGTGTGTCTCTGGAGGGGGCGGCTGCCCTCTGCCCCAGTGGGCAGCCTAGAAGTTTCCTTACAAGGAGGTGGAGCAGTCCTCTCCCACCCCCTTGCTCCGTGCCCTGTGGAGAGATGGGCTGGGGGTACAGGATGGCCCTCCCCCCATTGTATTTTGCTAAGGATGGCCCAGGGCTAGCCTTGGGGTGCAGCAGGAAAGGGACTGGTTGGGAGGAGGGAGGGGGCGGGCGCAAGGGGCGGGGGGAGTGGTCAGCAAGAGGGGGGAGCAGGGTGGAGCTGGGGCTGGGAGGAGCCGGCTCCGACATAAAAGCCCTGGCACTGACCAGCCATCCAGCTGGACATTCGCTTCTCCTGTGAGAGCCACCCAGCCTCCTCTTCCTCTTCAGCCCCGAGCCTTCCCGTCCACAGCAGGTAACCGGGCTGTTGATAGAGGACCCTCTGCCACCAGCTGAGGCCTGCCTGGCTGCTGGAGGGCATGGCCTGGGCCTGGGCCTGGGCCCTGCCTGCTGCCTCTCCACACAGGCAGCCTCTCTCTGCTCTGCCCCCTCACCCCTGCTCTCCCACCTTCCCTCTGGCCTCCTGTCTTCCTGTCCTAGGCTGCTGCCTGCCTCCTTGTCCCCAGTTCCCAGCATTGTCTGGACCCTCACCTGTCCCTCTTGTTTAGGCTGGCGCCAGTGCCCTGGGCCCCACCTCGCCCTGCAGGGTGGCCAGGCCTGCAGAAGGGGCCTCAGGGCTGAGCCTGGGCTGCTCAGGCCGCAGAGCCTTTCTAGCTGGCCAAGTTAGTTCTTAGAATGTGTGGCAGGGGCGGCAGTGGGGGCGCTGGGGAGACTGGCCGGGGGCCAGTCAGGGCAGGAGGAGGTAAGCAAGGTAGCTTTTCGATCCTTGCATGGAGCCGGCCACTGCTCTCTGGAGCTTAGGCAAGACTGGAGATTCTTCTTCCTTTTTGTGCCTCCTCCGTCTCTTCCGTGGTTTACTGCATCCAGAAAACCCCGGGCCAAGCAATCTAGCAAAAACTCTGTTCCCTGTGGGGAGAAGACTGTGCTGGGGGCCCCCCATGCCTGCTGGTGTGTGAGCTGGGGAGCAGCACGGCTGGGCAGCCTGCCCAGCCCCTTCCTTGCCTAGTGTCAGGGTGGCCAGGGGCTCAGGGTGCTTCGCCCTGCATGGCCCCCACTCCAGCTCTTTTGGTATTTTGGGCTGCGGTAGGAAGGCTGGGGCTGCCCTCCTGGGGGGTTCCACCTCCTGGAGGGGCAGGGCCAGCTCGCTGGTCTAAAGAGAAGCCATGGTCTCTCTGTCCAGAGCCCCCACCCTTAATGTAGGTGGTCAGCCTTGCCTGGCCCTATAGCCACTCTGGCTGTGGGGGTGTGTCCTAAGGGGTCCCTCTCCTTCCAGATTGGGCCCTGGAGGACCTGGTGCCCAGGCTTCCAGGTCACAGGACTCTCTATAGTTCCAAGTGGCCCCATTCTGTCCTGGGGGTGGAGTTTGATACTGAAAATGGGGTTCGGTGGTCACAGAGGGACTTTGGTAGGGTGCTGCCTGGGTGAGGTGCTGCGAAGCCTAGAGAGGAGGCCTTTTGGGCTCTTTTGTACAATGTTTTTGGGGAATCCAGTGCAGACTGGAGTTGGGGGACTGGGTGATTCAGGAGAACAAGGTCCCCAGGAGTATGGGCAGCACTGTTAACACTAACCATTGGACCCTTGACTTGAGTTTTGCACAGGCACAGACTGGAAGCGTGGGGTGGGGCTGGCCTAGTAAGATTTCTGCTGCTTTGGGAGGGGGCTGGTCCTCCTGGACCCCCCTGCTCAGCTAGGGGGGTCGCAGTGAAGAGGTGGGTGGCCTCCTGGATGCACAAACTCTGTGGTGGGGGCCATGCACCCTTGTGCCCGGCTCTGCCTCATGAGGCCATACGGCCAGGTCCAGTGTCCAGGACTGGGCCCTGGGCTGCTGCAGCGATGGTGGTGAAGGCCACGGGAAGCACCATGCCGAGATTCTGAGCTTTTTGCAAGCATTTTTTCATTCAGCGCCTTCGCCTCAACCGTCAAAGCTCTTGTAACCAAAGTAACCGTATTAGTAGGGAATCTTTACTATTTTAAGTTAATTGAGAAATGGTGGGGTTGTCTCTGGCTTGAGGCCCAAGGCTCATATGTGAGCCTGGCGTCCCGGGGGTGCAGGAGACCCCTCTGGGCCTGCCCTGGCTCTGTGGTGCGAGTGCTCACGGCCTCCTCTCTCTGCCCAGACACCGATGGGGATCCCGGTGGGGAAGTCGTTGTTGTGGCTGTTCAGCTTCTTGGCCTTGGCCTCGTGCTGCATCGCTGCTTACCGCCCCAGTGAGACTCTGTGTGGCGGGGAGCTGGTGGACACCCTCCAGTTCGTCTGTGGTGACCGCGGCTTCTACTTCAGTAAGTAACTCAGGGCCATGGGGCGGGCGGGGGTCGGACACAGCAGACACTCCATAAATGTTGGTGTCACCCTGAGGAAGCTGGCTTATTGCCCCAGGGGCAGATGAGGGCTCTGCCAGAGCCGAGGGAGCTGCTTGGGGAATGACCCGGCCTCTTATTTTGAGGCGTTGAGAGAGTCCCTGGGGGCCCCCAGTCAACATTTATCGAGCACTTGCTGTGTGTCTGCCACTGCCCTGCACCAGTCGTCCCCCCCACCACCACAGCCCGCCCGGTGACCCTTCTTCCTTCTGCTCCTAGGCTGGGTGGTCTCTTCATGGGAGCCAAGCCCTGAAAAGCCAGGGTAGCCAGGGGGTCCCAGGCCTTGCCCAGACGCACAGGGGCAAGGGAGCTCTGTGCTCCTGCTCCCCAGGAACTATGTCCCTTGGGCTGGGGTGGGGCAGTGTGCTGCCCCAGGAGGTGGGTAGTTGGATCTGCTCACAGCCCACCTGGGCATAGGTAAGGAGTTAGGTGTGCAGGTGGCTGATGGCCGTCTGCTCACCAGCGAATGGGTCGGAAGCTTCTCCAGGGCCATCTTTTCTGGGGGAAAATGGTCTCACCCTTTTGTGAGTTAAAAGACGCCGCCAGCACTGTCCTCTGGGTGGTATCTGATCATTACCTCCTGCCCAGGTTCTCTGAGGTCCCCTGGGTGTGCCTGTAGCCCAGGTCCTCATTTTTCCTTAGTGATGGTGCCTGGTGAAGCACCCTGGGGCTGTATCCCAGACAGATAGTGCCCAGCAGGCATTCATGGTGGGGCAGGGGCTTAGGGACGGGTCACAGCTCAGCCTTACCTACCCTAAAGGGGGAGCCGAGATGTCTCATTCCACCAGTCTGGTCATGCCTCCTGTGAGCATGAAGACGCCCTGAGTGGGAAGAAGACCCCTAGGGTGCCTTACCCCCACACCCCTGAGGGTGGAGCCTGAGATGGCCCTGGTGTCTTCTGCACCCTTGATACTGCCTGGGATACCACTCTGCCCCCAAGCACAGCTCCCTCTGGGCAGGTGTGGGCACTGAAGAAGGTCACCTGCTTTTCTTTTGTGTACTTTGGCAGTGTCTGAACTTTTAATGATGGGGACATAGGAGCTATTGGGGTCACTTAAGGTACATAAAAAGAAACTCCAATGTCCCTGGTGGGGGCGGGGCTGAGTGAGTACTCGCTGGGCACTGGGGTATAGAAGGAGACCCCACCCCTGCCAATAGGACCCCCACCCAGGTACAGGTGGGGGACCCAGGCTGAGACACCAGAAGGTAGCTGCTCAGGGAGGGGGCTGCAAAGGTCAGAGCTGGGCCCAGCCCCCCAGGTGAGTGGAGGGGAGTGGGAGAGGGTCTCCTGTTTTTGCCACCTTCCAGCAGGATCTAAGCCTTTCCAGTGGGCTCAGCCTGGCCCGTGTCCTTTAAATTCATCCCCAGGAGGGGCAGGTGTGGGCATGCTGAGTTCAGAGCCTCAACTTCCCCCCTGTAAAATGGGTCTTCCCAGCTTTGAAGAGTACCCCTGTGTCTCGCCCTTTGGAACCCCTGACTGCCCCTGCTCCGCCCAACTCACCCAGGGTCTCCTTTGGGTCCCTGCCCCTACAGGGGCTCCTCTCCCCCCTCCCCCCACTGATGGCGCCTGTCCCTTGGCTCCCCCAAGGCATAGCAGGTGGTGATGCTCTCTCTCTCCGGCTGAGCCTGTCGTGGGGGAGGGGGAGAGGATGGGAGGAAAGAAGGGCGTGGTCTCATCGCAGCTCCTCACTCCTCTCCTCCCGTCTTCTTCTCTCCCGCCCTGTCTCCGTGTTGCCCAGGCGCCAGGCTGGTCCCAGGTTCGGGGATGATGCTGGTCTCAGGGCCTGGGGCCCGGGACATGGGGCCCGGACCCCTTGCTGGGCCGCCCCCTCAGCTGGGTCCACCCCTACTCTCCTGACCAAACCACCATCCTTGTAGGGTCTGCCCTGTGGGCTGGGGCAGGGAGGGGCTGGGCCCACTTTAAACCCAGGATGAGGCACAGGGGGCAGGATGTGGCCAGGCCAGACCCCAGCTTTGTCACAACATTCGTCTTCCTCCTGTCTAGGGGCACCCCTGCCTGCTTCGCTCTCCCTCCCCTCCCCCTGCCACCGTACAGGCTGGCCTTTCCCCAGGTGACCATTGTCCTGTCCAACTCGGGGCTGCCTTGAGGGCAGGGTCAGTCTTACGCCTCCCCCAGGGACTCAGGTATCACATGTGCTCCCCTGGGGTGGCATTACATGTTTTCCCCTGGGGTGCCCCTAGGCAGACCCGTGAGCCGACACAGTCCTCGCCGCTCCCGAGGCATCGTGGAGGAATGCTGCTTCCAGAGATGCAACCTGGCCCTGCTGGAGACCTACTGCGCCGCCCCCGCCAAGTCCGAGAGAGACCTGTCGGCTCCTCTGGCCACAGACTCGGTAAGGCTGATCCGCTGAGCTGGCTCCTGGGCCTTCGAAAGGGAAACTGAGGGCTCACGGGGACGCTACTCCCCTTTCTAGACTCGCCGTGTCCTTTCCAGCTGGGTCTCTTAGGGTGCCATCTGGGAGCCGGGGCTTTGTGGGCCAGCAGCAAGAAGCAGCCAGAGCCTAGTTAAGGGGCAGCTGGAGGTTAATTTCCAAGTCTGCTACTTGTGTGGACATTAGCCAGAAGTCTGCCAGGTACTGATCAGTCACACTTAGCCAGCTGACAGGTTAGAGGTTTAGGTAAGCGCCCACAGGTCACCAGTGCAGAGTGACCTGTGCCAGGGCATCTCTCAGAGGAGACTGGAGGCCCACAGTGGAGGGCCTGCAGGGTTGGCCCCCCTGACTTGCCCCTTCCCCCCTCAGGACCAACCCAAACAACTCGTGGGCAAGTTCTTCCAACGTGACGGCTCGAAGCAGTCCTCCCAGCGACTGCGCAGGGGCCTGCGAAGCCTCCTGTACGCCGGCCTGGGTCACGTACTCAACAAGATCGACGAGTACAAAGAGGCCAGCCGAATTATGAGCAGTCAGTCCGTCAACCAACGCCCCCAGATCATCGTGTCCTCCCAGGACCCTGTCCACGAGAACCCTCCTGTCACGGAATATTAGAAGTGAGCCAAAATGTCGTAATTCTGCGGGCCGTCACCATTGCCCTGTCTCCTCCTGACCAGGGACCTGTCCACCAGGGTCCTGCCTCTAAACCTCCTCTGCCATCTCCCCCCCGTGGGCTCCCCTAGCCCCAGCCCCCCTGCCCCAGCCTCCCTGAGTCAGGCTGCTTCCCTTCGGCCCCCTCCACCGGGCTGAGTATAACATCTTTAAAAACATATGAAACAATTGGCTTTAACCATCCTCCACATATGCCCCTGCCCCCTATTAGTACCCCCAAATGGTCCAGGCTAAAAAAAAAAAAAAAAATCGAAAAATTAAACGCATAATATAACCCCCCCCCGCCCCGAAAACTAATTGGCTCTTTAGTAAAACCAGAAAAGTTAATTAGCTTAAAAAAAAAAAAAGTTAAAAAATCAATTGGCTGAAAAACTGCTAAAAGACTAATTGGCTTAAAAACAATTGGCAAAGAAAAGGAATTTGGCGCCCCCCCCCCTCCTCTTTCCCTTTGGACCTTGAGTCAAAATTGGCTGACGACTCTGTCCCTGGGCCATTGAAGAGAGAGGAAGGGTCTGGAAAATTGACACACACCGCCTTGCGGCATCACCATTTCCTCGTACAAACCTTCAATTGGGCACTTTAAATGCGATTGGCTATGATACGACAACACCACCCCAAACTCGTTCTTTGCTCAATTTTCCATCATGAAAAAGTGTCCCAGAGCTAGTTTGAGGGACCAAATAAGACCGAGGGAAGGGAGAGTGGAGCATGAAAACCAAAATTAGTGGAAATAATGTTTAATTGGCAGAACCCCCACACACCTTAAAATCTATCCCCCCAAGCCAACAACACACCTCCAAAACTTACATCTCAATCCCCACCCTGAGAAGTATACACACTCACATACCCACAGCCAAACATACACACACATGCACACACTCACATACACACACTCACATTCACATACATTCACACCCCCACATACACACTCACATTCACACACCCACATACACACACACCCACACTCACATACACACACATTCACACACCCACACATACACACACCCACACTCACATACACACACACTCACATTCACACACAGTCACACACACCCATACTCAATTCACACACCCACACACACCCACACTCACATTCACACACCCACACACCCACACTCACATTCACACACCCACACTCACATTCACACACCCACACTCACATACACACACACTCACATTCACACACCCACACACACTCACATACACACACACTCACATTCACACACCCACACACACTCACATTCACACACATGCACACACTCTCATGTGTGCCTGCACACCCTCACACACCAAAGAATAGTGCAACAACTAAAACACAAACCCAGCATTCTACAGATTAGGCCTGAGTTCTGCCCCCACTTCTCTAAGCTGATCAGTGATGAGGTTTTCATGTCTCAAGCTCCCCTCCTATCCCGTCCCCGCTGCTCACTGAGGCCCGTGCTGCGGGGTGGAACACCTCTGGTTCCATCTTTCCAACCTGAGAGGACCTGTGTCCTCCCTGGGGAGGTGTCCCCCCATGGCCCCCAGAGTGCATGCATGCACCAGCCTTAGCCGAGCGAGGAACGAGTTTGGCCAGATGGGAGATGGAGGTGCCCAGCAAGGTGAGCCCCTGAGCAGCCTGACCCTGCTAGGTGTGTCCTGGGAGAAAGACCTGGGATCCCCCCCCCAGGCACACCTAGTGGTCATCATTGCCAGTCTCCTGGGGAGCCTCTGCCAGAAACGGGGACCCCCAGGAAACTTGCAACAATGACAGGGAGAGCGGGAAGTCTGGTGGTCGGAGGGGCGGGTGGGGGGCAGTGGGGGCTGGGTGGGGGAGCTCCGGGGTCGGAGATGGTCCAGGGAGAGTTTTGGATGGAAAAGTCAGGAGGACAGCGAGATTTGCAGAATTACAGACCAAAATTAGGAACCCAAATTCGCGTCAATTGATCTATTTCCCCTCTTTAATTGGCATCTCTTGGGGCTTCTTTCTTTTTCTTTTTTTTTTTTTTTGACCCCCCCCCTTAGCTTTTCTTGCGCTCTCAACCCCCTCCCCACGTAACAGGGGAGCAGTGACCAAGGAAGAACGTACGGCACAATCGTCCACCACCTCGCGGGGCCACCCCGCCGTCCTGCTGTCCGCCATTTAACCACCTTTTCTTTTTATCTGTCTCTGTCGCTTGGGTTAAGTTGAGAGTGGAGCCTCTGGGGTGCAGCCACGGCACCCACAGAGAAGTTCAAGGGGAATTGAGAGGGCCACTCCCTGACCTAACTTCTGGGGACAGTGGCTGGTTCCCGGAGGTCCTGAGGGGCAGGGGGGGTGGCAGGGCGGAGTCTCCCTGGGTGTCAGAAAGGTGCTCGGAGGCCACCAGAAGGGGCTCCCAGCTGGCCTGCCAGCTGGGAGGGAAGGGGCTGCAGTGTGTGTGAAGGACTCCATCGGGCGAGAGCAGGTGGCCGCCTTCTGAGCACTTGGGGAGCCCACCCCCCACCCCTTGGTGACTCCTTGCCTGCCTCTTCAGCACCCCACTGGGTCCCCAGGAGTCCCATAGCTCTGCAGGGACTCCTGGGGGTCCGGAGGGGTGAGGTCAGGGAATCGGGGAGGTCAGGAGGGCGTGAGCCCCGCAGAGCAAGGAGAGCTGCCCCAGGTCTGTCCACCGACCGGGGTTGCTTGAGCCCCGCAGCCGTGGGTCTGGCATTCCCTGACAGCCACCAGGATGCCTAGGGCTGGGGCAGGGACCCGGGCAGCTGGGAGGCTTACCTCACCCCCACCTCCGCCCCCAGTGCAGCCCCCCTGCACAGCAGCCCACTAGCAATCTAGAGGCCTGCGGCTTTGGGGTCCTGGCAACAGGACTGGCATGACCCTGGGGGCGGTCCATGCCAGCCCGCCCACAGCACAGAGGGCCGACCAGCCAGTGCTCAGAGAAGGGGCCATTCGGACCATTGGTGGTAGAGCTTGTGTGGAAGCCCAAAGAGATAAATTGTCACAATTGGAGAATCAAGACAGATTGGCACAAAACCCAAAAGAATTCGAGGCACCCCAAATTGCAGCCCCTTTGGCTGGGTGCCCAGCCCCTCCAGTGTTAATTCTGCCTCGCTGGGCTGGGCACCCTGGGGCACTGGCTGCTGCTCCTCTGTGTCCCCCAATGTGCAGCTTTCCCCATGGTGGTCAGTCACCTTGGCCACGGCTGCCCGCCTGACCTCCTGTGCCCATGGTAGTGGCATCCATCTCCTCTCTTCCCCGCACCCCCCCCAGTTGTCTTCAGCGGGGCCCCCTCTTGGGTCCCTCCCTGTGCCATCACCTGAAGACCCCCCACGTGCTGGACACCAATGTCACCTGTGCCTGCTGTCTCGGTCCATCTTGCAGCAGCCCCGTGTTCGCCTCAACTTGATTCCTTAACATGCTATTTCTGGCAAAATCCAGTGCTTGGGTTTTGTCTTTAACCGTCTTGCTCGCAATCCCAATAAAGCACTCAAAATTACCTTGTTTTGAGTCCTCCTCTCTGTGACTTGGGTGCTGGGCAGGGGTAGAGTGAGCTGGGGGAAGGGAAGAAAGACCTTGGAGGTGAGGACCCCTCCTCCTATCCCCTCACCACATACGTGAAGGCATGAAAGCCAGCACTTCTGGGCACTGATGGTGGCACCACCCACGTTGCCACCTGGGGCATCTTAGGCTCCCAGATCTCAAAGGTGGAGTCTCACAGGGTGCTGGGCACGTGGGGGTCATTCCAAAGAAGGAGTCCATGGTTACAAAGTTACCGCCATTGCTGCAAACCCTGGGGGGCCATCCCAAACTCAGAAAGGTTTTGGAAGGTTTGGAAACCATTGCTGGAGACGGGGACTCTGGGTCACACCTGGGGCTAGCATTACCTGCCTGCACACCTGCACAGGTAAATGCATCCACTCAGCCCTCCCACGGAGGAACACGTGGCCCCCCGGACTGAGGCTGCAGCAGACATCTCAATACCCACATGAGCCAGGTGCTGGGATGGGCAGGACCCGTCCTGCTCCCACCTGCCTGGCTACTCTGACCTCTGACCTTCAGGGTCTCCGCACCTGAAAGAAAGTGAGGGAGGCTGGCATTGCAGGTGCCTGGAGCCCCACCTAGCCCCTCTCCCCACCCCTACCATCCAGGGCCTTTTGGACCACCTGACAGGGCGTGTGGGGAGGGGGCTATGGGCCCAGAGTGGAGGACGGTGTCCGTCTCGGGGTCCCATCTGGGCTGGGAGAAGACCCTCACACCTGGTACTTCCAGACTCAAGGGAGAGTGAGTGACTAGTTTCATTCATTCGCAAATCCACTCACTGCCCCTGCACCCAGTCTCCAGTACGCATCAGGCCAGTGACGGCTGGGCAGGAGCTGTGACCGGCTCCAAGGGAGAATTCTCATCAGGGTAGTGGGTGTTCCGCCACTTCTGCAGCCCCAGAGCTGCCCAAGCTGGGCAGTCAAGGGGGCTGCCTGGAGGAGGCAGGCACAGCCTTGGGGCAGGAAAGAGTAAACTGGATGCTGTCAGGGGCGCTGCACTCCTCTGGGGGTGGCCGAGGGCCCAGGCAGAGGTGAGGCTGTGTGGGGGCAGGGGGTCCAGGGGCAAGGCCAGAGGCAGGGTTAGGTGGCCCTAAGCCACTCCAGAACTCTTCTGGGATGGGTGGAGGCATGGTTTGGGGACCTGCTGCCCAGCACTGCCAACGCCCGAGATGCATTGGAGTTACCCTTCCCCCATGGGAGGATCTGAGGCCTAGCCTTCCTCCCTAGAGCTGGTATGGGGGTTCTACCCTATACCCTGTTGTCCCGGCCCTAAGGCTTCCCTTCAACATTGGCCCCTCATGCCCTCTGCAGCTGCCCCCACCCCCAGTGTCCACCCCATTGCAATTGCCACTCTCACCTTCACTGCCACCAGCTTCCCCCACCCCTGTCTGGAACCCTGCTGCTCCTAAGACCCCTGTGACCTCCTTGACCTCCCAGCAGCACTGCCCTCTCTGCTGCCACCACCCATCTTCCCCCAACCCCCCAGTTCCCCTGGGTTTGCCCTGTCTCTCCCCGAGCCCCTCAGTGCTGCCTTATTCCACTATTCAAAGTGTCTGGGACTTGGCTGAGGACCATGCCTCTTCTCTCCTGACTCTGCAAACTCTGGGTTCATCCCATTGGCTCCATCACTCATTCACTCATTCATTCATTCGGTGCACCTGGCACCTCCCACAGACGGGATGGATCCCTAAGCAGCGAGTTGAACACTGGCCCCCCAAAGATATGACCACATCCTAAGCCCCAGAACCTGCAGACTTGACCTTACTTGTAAAAAGGGCCTTTGCGGATGTAATTGACTATGTAGAAAATCTCACAGAATCAAGCCAAAGACTCTTGGAACTCACACGTGATGACAGTAAGCTGCAGGATACAGGGTTAACACAAAAGTCAATTGCTTCCCTATATACCGGTGTCAAAGACAGAAATTAATAGCATATATCTTGCTTTGATTTGGGGGTTTTCTTACCCACAAAACCAAATATTTACTTTAAAGAAATCCCTGACAAAAATCACTCCACCAGCTGCTTCTTTTTCACCCAAAGCTGCAAATCCATTCTTTCCCGTTTGAAGCCAGGCTTACTAAACTTGAATCTCGAAAGATATGGCTGGGTGGAGGGGCAGTGTCTACCTTGTGAACTGATACCTGTAGACTTCAGTAAAAGGAGAAGGCAGGGTTCAATCAACCATGTTAAAATTGGCCAGTGATTGTCTATATTTCTCCCTCCTTTTCATTTTATAAGCCCCATTGTACCTAACTTCTCTGAACCGTTTGCTTTATTCTGGAATCAAAATGGCCTGAGCAGAATAACTGCTCAGAATAAACCTTATGTTCAAATTTTGGTGAGTTTTGATTATTTTTAACACTGGCAATGAACAAATAAAATTTGAAGTTAAGAACACAATGTCATTTATATTAAACCCATTGCCGTCAAGTCAGGTCCGACTCATAGCGACAGAGTAGAACTGCTTCATAGGGCTTCCAAGAATTGACTGGTGGATTCGAACTGCCGACCTTTTGATTAGCAGCTGAACTCTTAACCACTATACCACCAGGGCTCTTGGCATCATTTATATTAGCACCAAAAAAAAAAAAAAAGGAAGAAAAAGAAATACTTAGGTACCTACCTAACAAAATGGATACAAGGTACATATGAAAAAAACCACAAAATGTTGAAATCAAGGTGAACTAAATGAACGGAGAGATATTCCATGTTCATAGGAAGACTCATTGCTAGGATGTCAGTCCTCTCTGAACTGACCTACAGATTCAGTGTGATCCTAGTCAAAGTCCCAGCAAGTTATTTTGTGGATGTTGACAAGCCGTTCCTAGAGTTTGTAAGGAAAGGCAGAAGACCCAGGACAGCCAACACAATACCAAAGAATAGTGGGAAGTTCGGTGCTACCCAACTTCAAGACTCGCTGGCAAGCTACAGTGATCAAGGCAGTGTGGTGCTGCCAAAGGGAAAACATACGAATCACTAAGGCAGCATAGAGAGCCCAGATGTAGTTAAGGGTCTCAGGATGACATCACCCTGGATTTCGGGTGGGCCCTAAATCCAACCACTTGTTGTTAGTTGCTGTCTCCGTCTGCCAGCTCCTACTCACGGTGACCCCATGGACAATGACATGAAACGTTGCCCCATCCTGAGCCACCTTCTTGGTCCTTGGCAAGCTTGACTTCATTGTGGCAGCTGCTGTGGATTTTGAGTGCCTTCCCACTGAGAAGCCTCCTTTCCCAGCACTCAGTTGGACAATATTCTGTTCTGATCCACAAGGTTTTTGTTGGCTCATCTTCAAAAGCTGACTGCCAGGCCTTTCTTTCTACTCTGTCTTGGTGTGGAAGCTCCACTGGAACCTGTCCGCGTGGTTGACCCTGCTGGTGTCCGAAGTACCAGTGGTGTAGTGCCAGCCTCACAGCAACGCGCAAGCCAAGAGAGCATGACAGACGGGGGAGTGGAAATCCAACCACAGGGGTCCTTAAAACAGACACAGAGGGAGACAGAGAGAGGGGAGGAGAAGGCCTCGTGAAGACAGGCTGAGGCTGAAGTGACGCGGCCACAAGCCAAGGAACGCCCGGAGCCACCAGCAGCTGGAAGAGACAAGAAAAGATCCTTCCCTAGAGCCTTTGGAGGGAGGGTGGCCCTGCCCCACCTTGACTTTGAACTTCTGGCTTCCAGAACTTGAGACAATGTCTTTCAGTTGTTTCACCTCTGTACACAGTGATTCCTTACAGAAGTGAGCCGCCAGGAGAATGGCACGCCTACTGTGCCCAGGCCCAGTTCTAGGCGCTGAGGATACAGTCGATACGCCTGTGAGTGGGGGGTCTAGGACTCCTGCCTTGAGTCTGGGGTCCCTGGTCCCACCTGGATTGTTCTGGACTATCTCTGCTGCTAACTTCAGCACGGCCCCAGGTGGTCTTTTTAAACATCAGACTCCCCCACCTCTGCAGCGGCTCTTTATTCTCCTGGAGACAAGCCAGAGTCCCCTGCTGCTCCAGAAGGCCACCCCGCCCTGCCCTCTCTACCCTAACCACTTTGAACTCAGCCAGCCACAATGGCCCCCTGGCTCGGGGAGACCCCCAGGTCCCAGACTGGACACTTCTGCCTAGTATGTGTATGGCCAGGTGGGGCCTCACCCTCTTTGCTTAATTGCAACCTTCTCAGTGAAGCCCACCACCGCCTTTTTTAAACGGCAGTTGGTGTTTACCTGCTTGTGGGTTCCACAAATGCTCGCTGGTGGAGACAGGTGTGGAGAAAGGGTGACTCCCAGGTTTTGGCCTTTGTCCTGGAACAGTTGGAAGGAGGGGTTGCCATGTGCTAACTTGGGAACACGTTTGGGTCTCAACTGGCATTTTCACCTGTGCTTCAAAGTGTCACCCCCTCAGGTCTCCTGTCCAATTCCCCAGACATCCTACAGCCAGTGGGGTCATTAGGGCTGGTGTCACCCTCCCCACGGACCCCCTCGCGTACCAGGCCATACGGAACCTATAGTAATGTTTTTTGTACTGATATTTTCGCCAGCAAGGAAAACAACGGTGTTCGCTTGTGGCACATGCAGGTGACACCACGTGGCCTGGAATGTCACTGTAATTGGGTGATAATGACAGCTCTGACTGAGCGCATTAGAAGGTTCAAAAAGTCAATTAGCGCAGTTTAACCTTGTAGGTATATTGATACACGTAAGCTGGGCTTACGAAAAACGTTTTTGTTGTTAAAATTAACTACAGGGGTATTTTAATAAAAAATAATAAAGTTCTGATGAAACACTGCACAAAAACTTTATAGATGGTCATTTTGGTGCCACCCCCCTGACAGTGTCGCCTGGTGTGGTGACCCTCGAAACTGCCTAAGGGAGCCATTGACTGCAGCCACTCCACCCAGTGTGCCTTCCGCCACCTGCTCTCCTCCTCTCCCCACCCCACCACGCCCCCTCCCCACCCCAGGCTTCACACTGAAGTTCTCTCCTGGCCCTTCCCAGTAAACCCCACGTGTCCTCCAGGCTTCTTGGAGTCTGGTCTGAGCCAGTGTCCCTCCTGCACCCCACTGTGGCATTCAGCACCACCCCTCCTCACATGGCCACCACCAGAGTTGTTTGGAACCTGGGTGGGAAGAAGGATGCTGGTGGGTCCTGCCCCAGCTGGCTAGGGAGAATGCTTGGAGGTTGCCCGAGGACCCTGCCACACCCTCTCGTGGGGTACGCCAGCCCTCTCTGCTCCTCTCTGAGGGGAACCCCAGCCTTCCTGGAGGAGTCCTCAGCTCAGCCTGGACCACTCACCTGGCCCTTGTTCCCTGGCCTCGCCTCCTGTAACCGGATCTTTGAACTGGTTTGTTCTGGTTGGAACCCCTGCTGTGAATTTACATTTCCACCCCCAGATATACTGAATCCGAATCCACATTTTGCAGGGTCCCAGGTGATTCTTATGTATACTAAATCATGGGGAGCACCGCTCCACTAGTGGTTCTCCGAACTGGTCACTCACCAGCAGTGTCAGCATCCCCTGGGAACTTGTTAGAAGTGCGAATTCTCAGGGAAGGGTTCCAACCAAAGGGAACCTGTTCGAAGCCCTGCCCACAACCTGTGTCACCTGCAGACACATGGCTGCTCCCAGGGCCCTGCCTTGCCCAGCAGCCCTGGCCTGTGGGCCATGAGGGGACACCGCTGAGGTGTGGCCAGGTTGGGGGCTGACGGGCCAGGGCCAGGGCACTGCCTGCTCTGCCTGGGCCTGGGTCTGCCCAGCCCCCCTCTGGCCCAGGCCCCCAGGCCAGCCCCAGGCCTCATTAGCAGCCTCCAGCCTCGCCTCTCCTCCGCCCCCAGCCCAGCCAGCCCCGGCCCCGCCGGCCAGAAACCAGAAGAGAAAATGCCTGTTTATGCCAGTTATGCAGAAAGCAAAACAGTTTGTGGTTTGTGACCCAAATTTTTTGCCTATTTTTTTCAGAACATAACAAAGTCCAAGACAACTCCCTCCCCACCCCCACTTCTCCTCCCCAGGCAGACAGAAAGGATCTGTTGACACTGGCCCTGGGCACGGCCGCCTGGTGGGAGGGGGCCGGCAGGGGCGGCCGGGGCGGGAGCAGACGTGAGGTGGGTGGGCTGGGGGCGGCTGTCTCCTCTGGGGTGTTGGTGACAGGGCTGGGGGACTGGGTGTACACGCTCTAGACGCTGGAGTGGGGGGCTCGATGCAGCCCTGTAGGCGGCAGGATGGCAGGGGAGACGGTGCCCCCACCTGCTCCTCTCCAAAGAGCCTGGCCCCGAGCCTTCCCCCCAGCCACACTGTACCTCTCCTTCATGCAGACGGCCGTAGACCTGGGGAGCGATGGACTCGGGGCCTCTCAACCATCACCCACCTGCCCCTGTCCCCCGCATTCTGCCCCCCACTCTTCCTGCTCCCTCTCCTCTCTGGCTCTGTTACCCTTGCTCATCTCGGTGGGAGTACCCAGAGGAGGGGTCTTGTCTCCACCCTGGGGAGCTGGGGAGCCTCAGCTGACAGTGCAGGTGTGTCTCAGGAGTGGACAGGAGGTCCAGAGTTGGACTTTGGAGCCAGGTGGGCTCCCTGCCTTCCATTCCCTGGCGGGCTGGCATGAGGCAGGGAGCCAGGGACGGGGCAGCAGGACCTGGGATACCCTGGGAGGAGGGGCTGCTGTCTCCCTGGTCTCCTGGGCCCCATCCCCAGACCTTCCCAGGTCTGGGCCGACATGTTGCCTTGCAGGTGACCCCACGCCTGGCCAGCAGTCCTCCAAGCCACCTGAGTGGCCACACACTTAGGTGGAGATGAAAAACGAAGCTATCGTGGACCCTCCCCTCACAACTGGAGGGAGGGGCAGAGGGCCCCAAGGCCTGGGACCTTGCTCCGAGCTGGTCCTGTGGGCATCCCTCCCCCCAGGAAAACTTGCCCCCCAACCCCAAGTACTCCCCCATCATCTCCCCTCCCCTCCATTCCTCATTCCTATGATAGTTCACCCCCCACCCTGGTGGGCTGCGGCCAGAGCCTGGGGAGGGGTTCCTGTACCGAGGGGCTCCCAAAGCCCTGGAGGGGGCTGTTCCCCCAGCCCCAGTGAGGAGTGAGAAAAAGGCACCTGGGAGGCCCCGGGGCCTGGAAGGAGACTCTGAGACAGGACACTTGGGCACATTTGGAAGGGTACATGGGAGTTAGCACACATGGGTGGCTGGAAGGATGTGCTAGGAGAGGGGACAGACTGGGTCTCGGGAACGTGCACAGCCAAGACGCCAGCCCATGGAGAGGGGACAAGGAGGTGCGTGGTGCCAGGGCAGAGGGCCTTGAGTGCCGAGCCGGAGAGTGGGAGCTCGACCCCAGAGCTCTGGGCAGCAGGGCAGGATTTTCACTCACGTGTGGTATGTGGTACGAGTGGTTAAACACTCGGCTGCTAACCAAAAGGTTGGAGGCAGCTCGGAAGCAAGGCCTGGCAATCTGCTTTCAAAAATTCAGCGTCGGAAACCCTACAGAGCACAGTTCCACTCTGACACACGTAGAGTCGCCACGAGTCTGAACTGACTCGATGGCAACCGGTTTCTGGTCTGCGATCACTCAGATGCGGATTCTGGAAAGACGGTCTGAGTGTGGGATGAGCGGGAGCCGGGGGAGCAGGAGGGCACAGCAGGCTGGGGAGAGCTCATCTGGGGCCAGCGCTGCCCCTCTACCTTCCTCCCCCCCGACGGGCACCGGCCCTCCAGTGGTGGGGGTGGATGAGGGGGGCCTGCCTCCCCTTCGGGCCCTGGCCAGAACCGTGTCTGCTGCCAGGCCAGCAGGCTGCTTGGGCCCGGCTGGGAATACCATCCGGGAAGGCCTGGCTGTGTACCTCTGCGCCCCCTCCTCCTTGCCATCCCTGGCCTCCCCTCGATCAGGAACAGATGGGCTTCTGAGCAGGAATTTTAGCTATTTGGTGAACCGGTCACTTGCAGGAGTTTCTGATAAGGCAGTTTGGTTCTCTGCAGAGCCAGTGGAGGGGGAGGAGCAAGGACAAGAAAAGCCCCCCGCACACACACCTTCCTCATGCCCGGGGGCCTGGGACACACTCCAGCCAGGCGGTGTGTCCCAGCTCACAGTTCCTGGGAAGAAAGACTTTTGAGGTCTCTCCTGCTGTCTTACGATGTTGGACTGGGCGGAGGGCCTGCTGGTCCCCAGCAGGTTGCGGCAGGCAGGACCTGGGTGGAGGGCTGTGGTTGGAGGGTCATGCAGGGGAGCCTGGGGGAGTCTAGAGGCCTGGACCTGAGCCCTCTGTAATGACGAACAACCTCCTCCCAGCACTTGTTCCTTGGATACGAGACACGCAGGGCCTACAAGCTTCATGCAGGGACCCTCTGCAACATCCCAGGGACTGAGAACTCCGGCTCTTTCCTTCCTTCATTATTTAGTCAGTAAACACTCGTGCCAAACCTGTACCAGCCCTGGAGCCACAAGGGTGAGTGCGGTTCCATTCCTGCCCTCAAGACAATGAGAGTGAAACAGGAGACAGAAACTTCAACACGAAAGGAACAGAGGATGCAAGACTAAGGGACGCCCAGGAGAGTACCTTTGGAACTCTTCCTGACCCCCACGAGGAAGTCCCCACCTTGGAACTCCTAGCCAGGAGCCCTGATGCTCTCCCTCTCGATTCCCTTCAGCTCCAGGCTACCCTCCCCGAGCAGCAGCTGAGTGGCCACTCCCTGGGCCCTATAGTGGGCCATCTCTGCTTGGAACTTGGGGGTGGCACACCCCGGAATTATTCACTCAGACCTGCCTTTCTGGGTCCCTGGTTCCCCAGATCCCAGAAAAAGAGCTTATCTTTTCTCTTCTGTCCATGGCTTTAGCCTGCTAAGACTGGGACCATTTTGAATCTCCTTCCAGTCTTTCAGCACTTGGCTATGTCTCCTAGCCTTGAGCCCCCAATACCTAGAACAATGCCTGATACAGAGGAGGCATTCAATGTGGGCTCCATGAGTGGATGGGTGGCTGGAAGGATGGGTGGATGGAAGGTGGGTAGGTGGAAAGGTAGATGAATATTTGGGTAGATGGGTGGTTGGAAGTTTGGGTAGATGGATGGTTGGATGATTGGGTAGATGGATGGATGGATGTCTGGGTAGATGGATGGATGGATGGGTGGGTGGGTGGGTGGGTGGATGGATGGATGGATGGGTGGGTGGGTGGGTGGGTGGGTGGGTGGGTGGGTGGGTGGGTGGATGGATGGATGGATGGATGGATGGATGGATGGATGGATGGATGGATGGATGGATGGATGGGTGGGTGGATATTTGTGTAGATGGATGCATAGATAGATGGGTGGATAGGTGGATGGATGAATGAATGGGTAGATGGATGGGTGGATGGATGGGTAGATGCATTGGTACAAGTTAACTGTAGGGGTTCTCACCTGAGGTGGCCCTAGTGGGGATGGGGTGAGGGAGGAGGGAAAAGGGGCTGAAATTTAATGAATGCCTATTCTCTTATAGGAACACTGGTGGCTCAGCAGTTAAGCATTCAGCTGCTAACCAAGAGGTCTGCAGCTCGAATCCACCAGCTGCTCCTCAGAAATCTACTCTGTCCTATAGGGCAGCTATGAGTCAGAATTGACTTGATAACAATGGTTTTTGTTTTGCTTTGTTTTTTAATTCTCACAGAAATTCTATGTGCCAATTCAGGTTGTAAGTATCCTGTTCCTAGAGGATGGTACATAACAGGCATTCAGAGTTATTTATTGATTAAATGGAATTTAAAAGTCTTGTTTAAGTGAATGAATCCCTAGTAATTGTGGCAAGAGCACCTAGGAAATCTTAATGTGTCAAAAACAAGGTTATCAATGGAAAAGTAATAACATCACATCCCAGAAAAAGGCACAGGGTCCAGAGAGTTTTATGGGTAATTTTCTTTCTTTTTTTTTTTAAGTTCAGGATCATTCTTATGTTTTAAGCATAAAAGATGGAAAAAATGCCATTTCATTTTCTGTGCTAGTATAACCCCGATAGCAAATCTCAACCACAAAAGCCCAAAAAAGAAAAAGCACAGACCAAGTTTACATGTGAAGATAGATGCAAAAATTGTAAATAAAAAAATAGTAAATTAAATCCAGCAGCATATTTAACTAGAATAATAATACACCATGATTTGTTTTTTAAAATAAACACCATCATTAAGTAGGGATTATTTCCAGGAATGTAAGGATGACTCAATGTTAAGAAATCCATTAATATTAACATGTTAATAGGCCAACCACTACCCACCTGTCAGTTTGTTGTACTGTGGTGGCATGTGTGTTGCTATGATGCAGGTAATTATGTCACCAGTATTTAAGATACTAGTAAGTCATTCATGGTGGTCAGGCTTCAGTGAAGCTTCCAGACTAAGACAAACTAGGCTGACAATTTACTTCTGAAAATTAGCCAATGAAAACCCACAACAGAACATTGACTGATATAATGCTGGGAGATGAGCCTTCCAGATTGGAAGACCCTCAAAATACATAGTGGCTGCAACAATGGGCTCACGCATATCAATGATCCTGAATATGGTGCAGGACTGGACAACATTTTGTTTTGTCGTATATGGGATCTCCATGAACTGAAGTCAACTCGATGGCAACTGACAACAATAGGCCAAAGAAGAAAAAAATATGATAATATCGATAAGTGTCAAAAAGGTATTAATAAAATTTAACATTCACTCCTGGTTATAAAACAAGTTTAATAGGCTAGGAATAAAAAGAAACTTTCGTATTTCCAAGGAGCAGCTGGTGGATTTGAACAGCCAATCTTTTGGTTAGCAAATGAACTCTTAACCACTGCCCCACCAGGGTTCCTTCTTAACACAAGAGGGAACATCTCTTCCTCAGTCTCTTGTCATCAGTTTTCTATTCCCCCTCTGCCTCACACTTAATGGCCACTATCAATCTTCTTTTAGCAAAACTCAGTGGGAACTTTTTTACTTTATTAGACTTGATTTCTCAGTAGCATTTGCTGCTGTTGACCAATCTCCTTCATCCTAAAACTGCTCTTGGATCCACTTCTGATACGGAGAATTAAGTTTCTAACAAACCAGTCCTGTGGAAGATAATAACTATAATCCCTGGACAATAAACAAACAAACAAATACCCAAGGGATCTAGAGAGTTAACAAAAGCAGGTCAATTTTGGAAAGGAGTCAAAATTTGGAGGAGGCAACTGACCCTGAAGGCAGCTACAGTCATGGAATGGTGTGCGGCATCTAAAATTCCAATTGAAATCCTGTCATCTTTCTGGACAGAGAAACCAGGAGAAGGAATCTGGGGCAACCAAGGTTGCTAGAGAGTGAGATGGAAATCCCGAAAACAGCCAGAAAAGGAGACATTCCAAATTCTATGTATAAACTCGGGCCAAGTTTCTGGCTTACCTCTGAACCACACATGTGTGGGGTAGTCTGAAAACAGTCTGAACTGATATTTGAGCCATCTCTCACCTCAGGCGAACATTCCAGAGTCTCCACAATGTAACATTCACAAAGTCCAGGATACAATCCAAAATTATATGACATACATAAGGTCCAGCAACATGTGTTTTATTTTCAAGGGAAAGGATAATTTCCCGAGGCCAAAGCTGAGGTTGCGTAGATGTTAGAATTATCAGACAAAGGCTTTTACATGGCTATTATAACTGTCTTGGAAGAAGTACAGCCAGAATGCTCCTTAGAAGCAAGGATGGCGAGACTATGTCTCATGTACTTTGGACATGTTATCAGGAAGGACCAGGCCCTGGAGAAGGACATCATGCTTGGTAAAGTAGAGGGTCAGCAAAAAAGAGGAAGACCCTCAATGAGATGGATTGACACAGTGGCTACAAAATGGGCTCAAGCATAAAAATGCTTGTGAGGATGGCACATGATCAGGCAGTGTTTTGTTCTGTTGTACATGGGGTCACTGCGAGTCAAAACTGACTCATTGGCACCTAACAATAACAACGTTATAACTATACTTGTGGAGATAAAGGAAAATACACTTGCAATGAATGAAGTAATAGGAAATTTCAGCAGATAAGTAGAAAATATTTTTTAGAAATTAAATAAACATTTAGAACTGAAAAGTAAAGCCTCTAAAACTAAAGGAGAAACTACCAGAGGGAATTCACAACAGAAGGAAGATGACAGAAGAAAGTGAATTTGAAAGTAGATTGATAGAAGTTATTCAGTGTGAAGAAGAGAAAGAAGATTTTTTTTTTAATGAACAGAGCCTCAAGGATATGTGGACAGGATTAAAAGATTTAACATGTGGGAACTGGAGTCCCAGAAAGGCAAGAGAGAGGGAATGGGACAGAATAAACACTGAATAAATAATGACTAAAAACTTGCCAAATTTGATTAAAAATATAAACTTAACAGATTCAGGAAGCTCAGCAAATCCCAAATAGGATAAATTTGAAGAAAATCATGCCTAGCTTCATCATAATCAAATTGATGAAAATGAGAATTAAAAAAAAAAAAAACCTCGAAAAAAGAAAACAAACATTACACACAGGGAAGAATGACTTGAAAAACTACAAACTTCTTGTCAGAAATCATGAAGGCGAGAAGACAATGGAACAACCTTTTCTAAGACCTGAAACATGTTTTCCTGTCCTGTCTTTTCATTTTCCTTTTGCTCTTCCTTCCCTGAATGTGGTGTGTCTTGTACTCCTGCCCAAGGCATCTCCTCTCCTCTCCTTTCCTGACTTCTCCTCCTCCATGAGGTCCTCTGCCCCCATAGCTTCACTCATGATGTAAGTCTTGACAACCCCCAACGTGGGTCTCCAGCTCCTCTCACCTGAGTTGGGAGCACAGATCCCATGTCTGTTTGATGTACCCACTAGCACCTGAAGCTCCACACACTCAAAATGTGTTCTTCCTCCAGGCTTCCCCATCTTAAAGACTGATCACTCCATCCACTCAGTTACCCAAGGAAAACTTCTGGTTTCACCCTCGTCTCTCTTGCCTTGCACCATATCCAAGGAGCCTCTTGTCTAGCTATTCTTACTACGTACAAGCCAGCCTTCCTCCCAGAAGTTCACACTGACTAGGGGCCACTGCATGCTGTGTTGTAATCTCTTCTATACCTTAATCCTCAAAACCCCAAACCATTGCCATTGAGTCAATTCTGACTGATAGGAACCCTACAGGACAGAGTAGAACTGCCGCTTGGGGTTTCCAAGGAGTGGCTGGTGGATTTGAACTGCCGGTTTTAATCACTGCACCACCAGGGCTCCTCAAAGGTGGGGCTTCTTCTTCCCATTTTACAGATGGCTAAGTGAGAAAGGGACTTGTCAGTGGTCATCAATTATTCTTGAGTGTCCTAAGCCAGGCCCTGTGCTGGGTATTTGGCCATGCAGCGGAGAGCTGCCTACTCCTGCAATTCACCATCCAGAGGGAGAGACTAACAGCTAACAAGGAGGTTAATGAGTTGATTATATAATTACAGGCGGTGGAGAATAACAGGGCCCATGGGTCTGCTGACTCCAAATCTCCCCCCAGTCTTCCTGAGGCTGGTGGACAGCATTCAAGTTCTCTTGCTTCTCAAGGCCTAATGCCAGGGATGTTTGTGGGCTTTTCTCTTCCAGGAAGTTCTCGGACTCTGTTCTCAACTCTCTCCACTCTTCTCTGCTAGGTGCAGACTCTTCAGGGTGCAGGTGGGGTGGGGGAGGGTTCATCCTCTTCCTGCCCTCCTTGTTTGAGCAACCTCAGAAAGGTGTTCCAAGAGGCAACTCCTGGGATTGGCAAAAGTCTCCCATGTGCTGACCCAAGGCCAAGAGAGAGATGTTTGGGGCCAAGGAGCTTCGGGCATCAGCTCAAGACCCAGCTCCAGGTCTCCCTGTCACCCCAGGGTGAACCTGAGGGTGTGCGTGGGGGGTTGAGGGTCAGATCTCCAGCCCCCGCTGATTGCAGCCTCACTTACAATTTTGAGTGATGGGCACCCCGTGGCTGAGGAGGTGAGTGAGGCAGTTGCCCAACTCCTGAGGCCCTCCTAGACCCCTTGTGTTAAGACTGAGATTTATCATCACAGTTCCCAGGTACTCCCAGGGGGCCCGAGGCAGTGCTGACAGCCTGTCTGTGTGTCACTGACATCCCAGGAAGCAGTATCTGTGATGACCAGCCCTACTGCCCAGGTGAGAAGACAGAGAATAAGAGCAGGAGCTGGGCAAGTTCAAGGTCACTCAAGGTCACTCAGGTACCCTGCCAATTGCTCTGTGTGTGTCTCCTCACTCCACCGGCCAGTCCTCTGGCCCTGGTGCCACTCTACTTCTTCAGCACTCCTTCCCCACCAGGCACCTCCTGGACTTGGGGCCACGAAAATACTGCCTGGAATTTGGAAGAGCAGGCAGAGAGGAAGGGAGGCTTGGAGGAGGGAGGCTGTGTCCCTGGGAGCAACCCCCTCCCCTCTGCCACCTGGGCTTGGGGCAGATGGTGGAAGGAGAGGTGATGAGAAAGAGGAGGGCCTTCACCCAGCACAGCTGCTTGTACCCAATCCTATACCAACCATGGGGTGGGTCAGGGCTAAGGGGCCCCAGGCTGGGTCAGGAGACCCAACACCAAGTCACTCCTTTCAGCTTGACCAGTGCCCTCCCTGCCTGGGGGGCAATGTCCCCAGCCGCAAGCATCATGCAGGCCAGGCCTATGTGCCTGGGGGTGTCTGTGGGACCCCCTACAGCTCAGTGACGGTGTCGGGCCTTCCGCATGTTCTCATTCTGGGGTGATGGGGAAATGAGTGGGAATGTTGGCTGGTACTGCCCTGGCAGGCAGCCCCCTTCCAGACTCAGCCAGGTGCCAGCCCAAACTCTGGCTGGCACAGACCAAAGAGATGGGGCTGTGTTGGCGGGGCTGGAAGGCACTGCTCTGGGGCCTCTCAGGAAAGGAAGCCCAAGAGAGCTCGGGCCCCTTAATCCTGGTAACTCTTACCCATGGAAACCCCTTAAACCAGAGCTAGGATTTCAAGTCTAATTCCCTGTGACATTCTAGGAAGTTCGTTACTGAGTGTTGCGTACAAAGAGAAACTTGGGGCAGGGCCATCGCAGTGAGGAGCCACGCGCTCTGACCACACTCTGCTTGTAATTAGCAGAGTTAGTGGTTCACCAGGGGTCAGAAGAATTCCCAAAGCCGAAGGAGTCCCTTTTCTGCCAGGTCTGAGGTAAAAGGGCCTATGGGACAACAGGCGGCTTGTGAAACTGACTGCAGGAGGCAGACGACAAGGGGACAAACACCACCAAATACAAGACCAAAAACCTCTGCCCCGGAGGTTGGAGAAAACCCAGGGACACACGGTGGGGTGCAGGATTGGGGGCCAGCCTACAAGAGCCTCGGGAGCCCAGGACATGGGTTCATCTAGACTGGGCTAGTCAGGGTGGACTTTGGAGTCCCAGGAGAATTTAACCAGGAGGAAGAAGAGTTGGTTAAGGTGGGGGAACAGAAAAGATGGCAGGTCTAGGAGAGGCCTGGGACAATTTGTCCATGGGGGATTCATAACAAAAGGGAAGTTTGGCTGGATTTAGGGGCCTGGACTTGGGGCTGGACTGGGGATCTCCCCAGCCACTCTGAGAATCAGTCACTGGGCTGGGGTGTGACCAGCTACCACTTTCACTTAAGAATGTCCTTGATGAGCAGTAAACATTACTAATTGTGTTAAATCTTGACCCTCCAGTGTGTCTTTTCAATACTCTGTGTGAGTTGGGGGGAACTGCACACGAAGTTTTTCTTCTTCACCTGGGGTACGATGATCTCTCCAGGAAGAACCCTCGTGTGATGAATTCAGTTACCAGCTGAACTGGCCTTGTGCACCATTTTTACTTGCATGAACGATTGATGGACACACTATTTTTTTTTTTTTTAATGAATGCAATGAGTTTGTTCCTTCAAGGAAAACAACTGATGGTTTTCTGACCACTGATCAAATTTGAGCTTTCAGTTGAAAATTAGAATTTTGGAAAACTTGTACCTGCCACCTCCAGCTTGACACCTTTCCAACACTTACAGACTTTTCTGATGAACCTGGTGGTGATATTAATGAGTGCCTGTATTTGGTATTAATAACGGATGTGTCGGCATTTGGAAAAGCTGTATAACTCCGTGAGCTGGTGTTTTCCAACAAACCTATGTAGAATGTTACCAAACCGCGTTGCGAGATGGAGCAATGGGTTTTTTTCCAATAAGCTTTTATTTTGGAATAATTTTAGATTTACAGAAGAGTTGCAAAGATAGTACAGAAAGGTTCCATACGCTCAGCTTCCCTTATTGTTGACATCTTACATCATGGTGGTGTATTTGTCATAACTAAGAAGTGAATATTGGGACTGTCAACTCAACTCCAGACTTCGTTTGAATTTCCCAGTTTTCCCATTAAATCCCCTTTCTGGTTCATGATCAGATTCAAGGTACCCCATTATATTTAGCTACCATGTCTCCCTATATCCTCTTAGACCAATAGGTTTTAATACATAGCTAGTCTTCTACTTATGACATATTCAAGTTATATCGAACCATGCTTATGATTGTCTGTGCTTTGTTTTGTTTTTAATTTTCTATGTCTTACTGTTAGTGGAGCCCTGGTGGCTCAGTGGTTAACAGCTTAGCTGCTAACCAAAAGGACAGCAGTTCAAATCCACCAGCTGCTCCTTGGAAACCCTGTGGGGCAGTTCTGGTCTGTCCTATAGGGTTGCTATTCGGAATTGAGTGGATGGCAATGGGTTTGGTTTTTGGTTTATCATTATTAATACAAACTGTTGTTGTTGTTGTTAGGTACCATTGAGTTGGCTCCAACTCATAGCCACCCTGTGTACAACAGAATGAAACACTGCCTGGTCCTGTGCCATCCTCACATGCGTTGTTACGTTTGAGCCCATCATTGCAGCCACTGTGTCAATCCATTTCTTTAAAGGCCTTCCTCTCTTTCACTGACCCTCTACTTTACCAAGGATGATGTCCTTCTCCAGGACTGGTCCCTCCTGATAACATGTCAAAAGTAGGTGAGATGAAGTCCTGCCAACCTTGCTTCTAGGGAACTCTGGCTGTCTTTTTCCAAGACAGATTTATTCTTCTGGCAGTCCATGGTATATTCAATATTCTTCACCAACACCACAATTCAAAGGTGTCAATTCTTCTTTGGTCTTCCTTATTCATCGTCCAGTTTTTCCATGCATATGAGGTAATAAAACTACATACAATTTTTAAATATATCTGTAAGTTTATATGTAATACTTCTAAAGGCCAAAGACAAATAAAGATCAGATTTATAAAGATACTGATAATGAAAGGCAATAATAATGAAACCTAAAAAAAAAAAGTGAGGTATTTGACTTACGTCAGAACTGAACTCTGTCGTAAGTCGGGGACTACCTATGAAAAGCTCACTGGTGTGTTTTGAGATTCCACATTGCAATTGACCTTTAAGAAACCTCCCCTTGTCAAGTTTTGGTGTAGTATCAGAAAGAAGCTCCACGAGCACCTGAAAAGGCCGTGAATCGACACCTCCTCCTTCCAGCTACACGTGTGTATTCTTCTACATCATCCAAAGCAACGTATCGCCCGGGACTGAATCAGGGGCATGTATCCTGGCTGTCTTCTCTTAGGCAGAGAGATCTGCAAAACGTAGAACAATGCCACTCCTCTCACTGAATTTGTTTTGCTTTGAAAAGTCTAGTTATTTTTTCTGTAAAGAAAATATTTTATGTTAATAGGTAGTGAGTCTATCATGGTTGTTGTGACTTTTAAATTCATTCCTTTAACATATCTCTTAAATTTCTAAAAATTTAAGTATTAAAAAAAATTTACTGTCTTAGTTGTAATTTCTAATGTGGTAAATATTGGCAGGTTTAACCCACGTCAACAGAAACTCTTTGGGATTTTTAGTGTCTTAGCCAGGATTCTCTAGAGGGACCGAACCAGTGACACACACGCATTCACACATATACGTACAATACATATATTGTTGTTGGGTACCTTCGAGTCGATTCCTATGCACAGCGACCCCATGTGTCAGCGTAGAGCTGCCTTGTAGGTTTTTCTTGGCTGTAATCTTTCCAGGAGCAGATTGCCAGGTCTTTCTCCCGTGGAGCTGCAGGTGGGTTCAAACTACCGACTTTTCTGTTAGTGGCAGAGTGCTTAACTGTTGTGCTACCGGGGCTCCTTACACACATATGTACACACATATATGTAAGTATACGTACAGACAGACAGATAGATAGTGTCATGGATTGAATTGTGTCTCCCAAAAATGTATGTCAACTTGGCTAGTCCATGATTCCCAGTACTGTGTGACTGTCCATCATTTTGTGATCTGATGTGATTTTCCGATGTGTTGTAAATCCTATCTCTATGATGTTAATGAGGCGGGATTAGAGGCAGTTACGTAGATGAGGCTGGACTCAATCTGCAAGATTAGGTTGTGTCTTAAGCCGATCTCTTTTTAGACATGAAATAGAGAAGCAAGTAGAGACATGGGGACATCATACCACCAAGAAAGCAATGCTGAGAGCACAGCACATCCTTTGGATGCTGGGTCCCTGCGAGGAGGAGCTCCTAGTCCAAGGGAAGGCTGACGACAAGGGTCTTCCTCCAGAGCTGACAAGAGACAGAAAGCCTTCCCCTGGACATGATGCCCTGAATTTGGACTTCTAGCATACGAGACCTTGAGAGAATAAACTTCTATTTGATGAAGCCATCCCCTTGTGGCATTTCTGTTATAGCAGCACTAGATGACTAAGACAGATATAGATATTTATTTATTGGCTGATATGATTTCCAGGGGCTGGCAAGTCTAAAACCTGTAAGTTGGGCAACAGGCTGGCAACTCCAGCAGTCTTGTGTCTGAAACCTGTAGGCCAGGGATAGACTGGAAACTCAGCAGGATGTCTAATTTATAGTCTTGAGACAGAATCCTTCTCCTTGAGAAACCCCCGTTTTTGCTCTTAAGGCCTCCAAAAAGATTTGATGAGGTCCACCCACATTTGGAGAGTGACCTGCTTTACTTAAAGTCAACTAAGTTAAATGTTGATCACATGTAAATACCTTCGCGGCAACATCTAGACTACGTTTGACCAGACAACCAGGCACCATTGCCTGACCAAGTTGACACATAAAATTAAACTTCACACTCGGTCCTGAGGCCACGATGTTAGAGAACAGAGATACAGAGCTACAGCTCTGGGTTCAAACCTTGGCTTGTTGTTCAACCTTTCTGTGCCTCAGTTTCCCCCTGTATAAAGCAGAGGCTCAATAAACATGAAGACTCACATGGTTCCAGTCAGACTGGCTTGAACTCGTGCATGACGAAGGTTGCTGGTGGCAGCACTGTTTAAGAACAACAGGCAGCCCTCAAACAAGTATGAAATGGGCTCTTCTACAACTCAACCAGAAAAAAATTTCCCTCCATACGTATTTCTACTGGGGCTTAATTCAAGGTATGGTTAAACAGGGCCTCTGATTTAATTTTATTTCAAGTTAAGGCAGCCGTTCAAACAGAACAAGTGGATACTGTATGGTTTAAAGTCAGGAAAGGCATGCATCAGGGCTGTATTCTTTCACCATACCTATTCAATCTGTATGCTGAGCAAATAATCCAAGAAGCTGGACTATATGAAGAAGAACAGGGCATCAGGATTGGAGGAAGACTCATTAACAACCTGCGTTATGCAGATGACATGACCCTGCTTGCTGAAAGTGAAGAGGACTCGAAGCAATTACTGATGAAGATCAAAGACCACAGCCTTCAGTATGGATTGCACTTCAACATAAAGAAAATGAAAATCCTCACAACTGAACCAATGAGCAACATCATGATAAATGGAGAAAAGATTGAAGTTGTCAAGGATTTCATTTTACTTGGATCCACAATCAACACCCTTGAAAGCAGCAGTCAAGAAACGAAAAGACTATTGCATTGGGCAAATCTGCCGCAAAGGACCTCTTCAAAGCGTCGAAGAGCAAAGATGTCGCTTTGAGAACTAAGGTGCACCTGACCCAAGCCATGGTATTTTCTATCACCTCATATGCATTTGAAAGCTGGATAATGAATAAGGAAGACCGAAGAAGAGTTGACGCCTTTGAGTTGTGGTGTTGGCGAAGAATATCAAGTATACCATGGACTGCCAAAAGAATGAACAAGTCTGTCTTGGAAGAAATACAGCCAGAGTGCTCCTTAGAGGCGAGGATGGTGAGACTTAGTCTCACATACTTTGGACGTGTTATCAGGAGGAACAAGTCCTGGAGAAGGACATCACGCTTGGTAAAGTAGAGGGTCAGCGGAAAAGAGAAAGACTCTCAATGAGATGGATTGACACAGTGGCTGCGACAATAGGCTTAAGCATAACAACGACTGTGAGGATGGCGCAGGGCTGGGCAGTGTTTCATTCTGCTGCACGTAGTGTCACTATGAGTCGGAACCGCACCTAACAACAGCAATGAGCTATGCCAGGATGATTTTTAAAGTAATTTCTCTTTATTCCTTTGCTTGAAGGGCTTCTTGGGTCATATGAAGTCTTTAAATGTGTAATGTTTTGTTCATGTGTGATGCCAATCTCCTTATTGTTTTTCTTGTTAATTGCCGTTGAGTCAGCTCTGACTAAAGGAGACCTCGCGTATAACAGAACGAAACAACGCCCGGTCCTGTGCCGTCTCCACAATCTTTGGTATGTCTGAGCCCATTGTTGCAGCTGCTATATCAATCTAGTGCTTTTTACGGCAACTGTTATTGGCTTCCGTATATGGGTCAAGGTGCCTTGGTGGCGCAGTGGCTAAGCGCTTGGCTGTTAACTGAAAGGTAGGCAGTTTGAACCCACCAGCTGTTCTGCGGGAGAAAGCTGTGGCCGTCTGCTTCCTTGGAAATCCTATGGAGCAGTTCTACTCTGTCCTATAGGGTCACTACGAGGTGGAACTGAGTCAACAGCAACAGGTCTATATATGGATCAGATACATCGACCTGTATCTCCACCTTTGTGTCGGTACCACACAGCTTTAATTATTGTCACTCTAGAATATGTTCTAGCATCTGGCTGGGCTAAACCCTCTAAAAGCGCTTCTGGTTTAGAACATTCCTTTAAAACTTGCACCTAATAGATCTAACTGACAAAGCAACCGGAAAGATTCGACATGAAACTTAGGGAGCACTGAGTTTATGTCACTGGGGGAGGAACAATTCAGAAAAGGAGGGTGAGAATGGTCGCCCAGCTTGAAGAATATAATTGATGTCACTGAAAATTGTAGAAATTGTTGAACTGGTGTGTGCTTTGCTGTGTATATTATCAACAAAAACTTGCCCCTTATTTAACTCTGATTTTAAAGCCACTTGTGTCTTGGAGCCTGGGTCGGAGCCCCCCCCACCCCACCGCCAGCAATATCACAAGTTACCCCACCCCACCTTTGAAACCGAAATTTGGAGTAGGGGGGTTGGGCGGGGTCTAGACACCTGCATTTTTAACCAGGTGGCTCTGACTAGCGACCAGGTGTGGGCACACAGGGCAGAGAGCTCCAGGGCCTGTTAGGATAGATGCGGAGCCCCCTGCCCAGTTCCGTGGCTTTGTCTGCTGCAGGGACTTGCCCCCTTCTCTGCACACCAGCCTAGTCTGGGCCTGGGAGTCACCAGATAATAGACACCAGTGGGACTCGCCCACTGAGCCTGAGGCCAAATCTCTCCTGGGAACGTCCTTTACAGTTTTCGACTCTCTAACTGAAGTATAACGTGAGCACGAAAGCATGCGCTCCTCATGAACTGAGTGTGCAGCTTGTGAATCTTCACACCCTGTGTAACCAGTGCCTGACGAGGCTCGGAGCTTATCTGCAGAGGGGATTTTGGGCTCCCTCTGAGCCACGTTTCCCTCATGGGGCTGATTTAGCTCCACCTTGGCCGCCTCTTCTGAGCTACAGGCGAAGCAGTGAGTACAGTGTTCCCTCAGGGCTCAGAGTCCACCATCTCTCATTAGCCCCCACGAAGGGTGATCTCAAGAAGCCCTAGTGGTGCAGTGGTTAAATGCTTGGCTGCTAACCAGAAAGTCAGCAGTTCGAATCCACCAGCTTTTCCTTGGAAACCCTATGGGGCAGTTCTACTCTGTCCTATAGGGTCACTATGAATCAGAATCACTCGATGGCAGTGGGTTTGGTTTTTTTTTTTTTTTTTGAAGGCTGACAGGAGTCCTGGTGGTTCAGTGGTTAAGAGCTCAGGCTGCTAACCAAAAGGCTGGTGGTTTGAATCCATCAGCTGCTCTCTGGAAACCCTATGGGGCAATTCTACTCTGTACTACAGTGTAGTCATGAGTCAGAATTGACTCGACCAATGGCTCCGTGGGAGAAAAGGCCTGGTGATCTGCTCTATAAAGATTACAGCCTAGGAACCCTATCAAATGAGTTGGAATCGATTCCACGGCACACAACAAGGATGACCTCAGCCATGTCTCCAGTGGGACTTTGAGAGGGGCTGTGGGGGCTCGTAATGTGGCCTGGAGGCAGAGCCAGGGCCCCCAGAACACCCTGCCCACTCTTCTAGCCCCCTCTAGGTAAGCTTCTCTTTGAATGCTCCCACTGACAGGGAGCTCACTCCTGCTGAAGGCTGACGATTGCCTGTTAGCCCCTAGCTCTGGCTCTTTCCCTGGCACCCACTGTCTGCTTTTCCTGGGGTGCCGCTGGGCTGGGCTGGGCTGGGCTGGGCCGAGCTGTCCAACCCTGACTGCACACAATTTGCTTGGAGTTGCTCTTCTGAGCCCCCTCCCACTGCCCGTTCCTGGGCTTTCAGTTTTAGCATCACCGAGGGGCAGACCACCCAGTAAACGAGGTACGCACAGGCTCACCTGTGCTTACTTGCTCATCTGTAGTGCACAATTTTACCTGTTTGATGTGGTGAAGCCCGTGTGAGATTGTGCACTACAGATGAGCAAGTAACCACAAGCAAGCCTGTGCGTACCTTGCCATCTGGCTATTCCACCCAGGCACAACTCCAAGGGAGGACAAATAAGGCCACCCTGACCCCTCCAGGCACTCCAGAGGTGGGGAAGGTGGAGGCCTGTCTCTCACAGGCCCAGAAGGTCCGCTCTAATGGTGGAACAGATGGCAGTAGGAGGGGCTGTTGGGAGGGGCTCAGCCTTTCTCAGGGCCTGCTGGCTCACCAGGCCCCAGCTCCCACCACCTGGGCACCCCCCTACTGCAGCAGCAGCCCCCACGTTTCTCAGAAAGGCCTGCCTGGGACTGGCCAAGTATCCCCCTTGCCTCTAGCTCGGCTCCCCATTTGTCCCTGAGAGGAGCTTAGATCATGTGCTCTTGGAATGGGAGCAACTGAAACCCCAGAAATGGTGGGTGCAGGCTGGGGCCAGGGAGCCCACCCTGCTGGGTTGCACCCAGGTCTCCCTGTCCAGGCCCAGTGCCCAAGTGGGCTCCAGGTGGGTGTGGGGGAGTCTGGCTTGCCACTTCCTTGAGTGTAGGACGGCCTGGCCCAGCTGAGCGCCTGGCGCCAGCGCTGTCTTGGGCAGCCCCATGCCCTGGGGATCCCAGTTCTGGCCTCACATTTAGGGAAAACCAGCTGCTTCCTGTTTGTGTCCGTAATTCAGTTGTTTCCCCGCGTGCAGGCAGAGGGCCGGAGCGCCCAGCGCAGGACTCTTGTCTCTGCTGGGCCGGCTGCTCTGCAAAGAAACTTAATCGCTTTGTTTTCTGGGTTTAGGTTTTTCTTTTTAATAAAAAAATGACCTGCTCGGCTCCAGCCCCAGGGCTCCATGACGTCCCTTGCATAACAGTGTCATTCTCGAAAGCTCCGCTGAGGCAGACAGGGCTGGCCCCCGAGTTCCTGGGGGAGGGTGCTGGTGGTATCTGCCTGGCCGGGGCGCAGGTCTATGCTCAGAGGGGTTTCGGATGCTACCCAGGAGGGAGGTGGAGGGAAGGCCAGGCCAGCAAAGCCCGGCGAGGCCCAACCCTCTCGGACACACGAGTCAGTGTCCGGCTGCAGGGCTTGGAGGCCACATGGAAGTCAGGGAAGGGATTGCCCCACAGTAATGGGAGATGGATCTCGGAGAATTCTGAGGAGCCCCTCTGTGGCTCAGCAACCCCTCCTCTCCCAGGAAATGTAGAGGGCAGACCCTCGCACCCCTGTGTACCCACTAATCTCCTCCCCAAGAGCCATGGGCAGCCTTCCCGGCATCCTGCAGCCCTCCTGGCCCAGGTAGCAGGGAGCAACTGTGGAGCGGATATCAGGGGGTCTGTCCACCGAAGACCATTCGTGCTCCTCCAGCCACCACCTCTGAGGCCTTGTCCTTCCCAGCAAGGTCTCCCTTGGCTCCCCCTCCCTGTGGCTGGGAGACCCCACCAAGTGGTGGGCTGGAGTGAGGAGGTATGGGGGAAAAGGGGAGTGGACAGTGAGTGGGGCCCACCTCTCCAAGACAGTGACTGAATAGAGGGTGGGAGGGTGTGGGGGGCTCAGAGCAATGGCAGCTCTCTCATAGAGCTGTCAGCACTGGGCGGCCAGCACTGACCCCAAGGGGGAGCGAGTGCGGAGCCCGTTTCTGGGATAGAGGCTGCGTGAGAAGGGGGTTAGTGGAGAATGGGTGGGGGGAATCTGATGGGCAAGAGCTGGTAGTCAGAAGGGTGGGGTGGGGTCTTGGTGCTTGGATGAAGGGGACTCATCTAGAGGGGGGAAGGGGGCTTGGGAAGTCACCAGATATGGCAATTGGGGGTCCTGGTCTAACTGGCTTACTGGTTCCCTTATGCACAGGTTTCGTTGCACATGTCCTGGCACTGGAGACCCAGCCCAGGCTCTCACAGTTGACTGTATAAGGGGACAGACTCTGTGATCCGTGCTTAATTACCATGCAGCAAGTGTGGGGAGGGGCACACGAGGGTGTGTGGCAAGGACCCTGTGGCCGTTAGAAGGAGCTACCAAGGAGGACACAGCCTTGGCTGGGGGTGGGGCTGGAGACCTGTTGGGGAAGGGAGAGGGCATATGCAATCCTGGGTGGGCAGGAGCGTGGCTGATCAAGAAGCTAGGGAGACTCCATGGTGGAGCTGCGTGGGGGGGCACAGGTGAGAGAACTTGGGGAGTCGGGAGTAGTGGGGTTCTGTTTCAGGAGGGTCAATGGTTTTCTCCTGGGCACAGAGTGTGAGGGGTGGGCAGGGGAGAATTGGATGGCTGGGGATGGGTTTGCATCTTTTAAAGGGTTAATTGCATGTGTATGGGTATGGTTGAAGGTAGAGGTGAGGGGTTAAAGGGAGCTTTCTAAGTAGCCAACTGGCTTGATCTCTATCCACTCATATTGATTTCTATGCATCCATTCGTATGTCTACCACCCATTCACTCATCTATCCATACACCTGTCCTTCCATCCATTCACCGGTTAGTATATCTATCACCCATCCTCATACCCACCCATCCATTCAAACACACATCCCTCCATCCAATCACCTACTCAGCGTCCACCACCCATCCATCCATCCATCCATACACCCATTCCTCCATTAATATGCCCGTTTGTACGTCTTCCATCCATCCACATATCCATCCACCCACCCACCCACCCATCCATCCATCCATCCATCCATCCATCCATCCATCCATCCAGCCAGCCAGCCAGCCAGCCAGCCAGCCAGCCAGCCAGCCAGCCATCCAGCCATCCAGCCAGCCATCCTTCCCTCCCTCCCTCCATGAACTCACCTGTTTATATGTCTGGCTCTAGCCAGGTGAGGAGAGGGTCTTCCAGGAGGCAGCACTTTGGGCCAAGCCTGGAGTGGGAAGATCCAAGACACACTTTAGGCTGAGGGATGAACCAGATCAGATGTTTTCTGCATTAAGGAGTGTGTGGAAAGGGAGAGAAAAATGCTCCACTTTTTCCACTTTGGGCACAAAATGATTTGGTCATTCATTTCCATCCCAGTATCTGGAAACAGCTGATTCTAGGAAGCTAAATCTTCCCTGGGCATAGACCTCTGTGAATAAGGCTCCAACACTGTACTCTTGGGCCCTTTCCCACAGCAGGAGGGCGAGCTCTGCCCCAACCTAGAGGGAAGTCCCAGCCTGCCCAGTGGCCCAGCCAGGTTTCTATGGCACCTGTGCCCTGGACGTGGGACTCTGGAAACTTGGCGGGTAATCCGGCACTAATCCTAGCAACAGCCTGGGCCTGGCAGTGCACACGGCCCACGTGGATGTTGAGCAGGCACCCCCAGACCCTCCCGCATGGATCCCTGGCCACCTCAGTGCCCTGGGTCTCTCTGAGTATGGTGTTGGGTGGAGCTGGTCCCTGCAGCCAGGCTTGCCTTTGACTCCCTTCCTGTGGCACCATCCAGGCTGCCTGGGGCCTGCCCCCTGTGGCTGTCCTCACCTGGGGGTTGTCGGGATTACAGGGGTGTCATGGATTCAGTTGTGTCCCCCCAAATTTGTGTCAACTTGGTTAGGCCATGATTCCCACTATTGCGTGGTTGTCATTCATTTTGTGATTTTCCCATGTGTTATAAATCATAATCTCTGCCTGCAGTTAAACGGGATTAGCGTGGGATACAACACCGCTGCTCAGGTCACATCCCTGATCCAATGTAAAGGGAGTTTCTCTGGGGTGTGGCCTGCACCACCTTCTATTTTACAAGAGATAAAACGAAAGAGAAGCAAGCAGAGAGTTGGGGAAACTCATACCACCAAGAAAGCAGTGCTGGAAGCAGATCTCGTCCTTTGGACCTGGGGTTCCTGCGAGGAGAATCTCCTAGTCCAGGGGAAAATTGATGACAAGAACCTCCAGAGCTGACAGCTGAGAGAGAAATTCTTCCCCTGGAGCTGACACGCTGAATTTGGACCTGTACCCTACTGGAAACCCTGGCCGCGTAGTATTTTAGTGCTATGGCTGTTAACCAAAAGGTCGGCAGTTCGAATCCGCCAGGTGCTTCTTGGAAACTCTATGGGGCAGTTCTACCCTGTCCCTTAGGGTCGCTATGAGTCGGAATCGACTCAACGGCACTGGGTTTGGTTTTTGGTGGTTTTATCCTACTGAACGGTGACAGAATAAATTCTCTTTGTTGAAGCCATCCACTTGTGGTATTTCTGTTATAGCAGCACTAGACGACTAAGACAGAATTTGGAACCAAGAGAGTGGGGCGACTCCGAGCACTTATTGGTGAAGCGAGGCTTGCCTACCCATGGAGCAAAGGAGCTGAGGGCCTTCCAGCTGCAGTTTACTAGCACAGTGGGGTGCCTCCAGGAATTTCTCAGTGAAGCTACAGAGCTTTGGAACAGTTGCCTAGCAGGGCAGATGCGAGAGTGAGGCCCGAGGGCTGAGAGGCCAAGGAACCGGGAAGTAGAAGCTGAAAGGACAAGGAACACAGGAAGCCGAGCTGCCTCAGTCGCAAAGGTACGGCCATGACCTCTGGAGTTTCAAAGGGTGGAGCCATGGCCTCTGATGTTTCTTACAGTCACCACTCAGATGGACTAGGAGAACGGTGTACCTAAAGCCAAGGGAATAAAGTTATCGTCCCAGGGGGCCTGGAAGGCAAAGCTGAAGCCCAGGGCCGAGGGGGACTCCACTCAGAATCCAGACAGTGTGGCCAATACCTAGAGTCTGGAGGGCAGGGCAATTGTGTAAATGGTCTCAGAGAACAGAGGATTATTTTCAAAGCCTTGAGGGCTAATGTAATGTGTTCTGCTGACTTGCTTGGTGCCTGATATGCCTTCTTTCCCTCCAATTTCTCTCATTTGTAATGGAAATGTCTAGCTTGTCCCTGTTCTGCCATTGTACATTGGAAGCAGATAACTTGTATTCCAGATTTCACAGATGAAGAGGAATTTTTGGATTTTAGACTCGGAGATGATTTAAGGCTTTCGGTATGATATGGTGGGGTGAATATGTTTTACATGTAGCAAGGACATGAATTTTTGGGGGCCAAAGGGTGGAGTGTCATGGATTGAATTGTATCCCCCCAAAGTATGTGTCAACTTGGTTAGGCCATGCTTCCCACTACTGTGTGGTTGTCCTTCATTTTGTGATTTTCCCGTGTGTTATAAATCGTAATCTCTGTCTGTGGTTAAAGGAGATTAGCCTGGGATGTAACACCCTCGCTCAGTTCACATCCCTGATCCAACGTGAAGGGAGTTTCCCTGGGGTGTGGCCTGCACCACCTTTTGCCTTACAAGAGGTAAAAGAAAAGGGAGGCAAGCAGAGGGTGGGGACCTCATATCACCAAGAAAGCAGCGCGGGGAGCAGATCCTGTCCTTTGGACCCAGGGTTCCTGCATGGAGAAGCTCCTAGTCCAGGGGGGATTGATGACAAGAACCTTCCTCCAGAGCCAATAGGGAAAGCCTTCCCCTGAAGCTGACACCCTGAATTAGGACCTGTAGCCTACTAAACTGTGAGAGAATAAATTTCTCTTTGTTGAAGCCATCCACTTGTGGTATTTCTGTTATAGCAACACTGGATGATTAAGACAAGGGCATTATCAGGTGAGGGAGGGCCATATGTGTAGTGTGGCTCCCTGCTGGGGGTGAGGCAGAGCATTGGCCCCCAGGGTGAGCTCGGGGACCCTGGAACCCTTACTCTAGGTTTGGACCAGGACGGGGAATGGCAGAGGGTGTGCTGGGTCACTGAGGCCCGAGCCTGGAGCAGCAGCTCTGAGGTCTTCACCAAGGAGGCCCATAGCGTGTGTGTGTGTGTATGTGTGTGTGTGTGTGACTGTGTGTCAGCATTGGGCACAGTGGTCTGGGGTGCTGAGGCTGGGCTGCCCTATTGGCCCTGGTTCCAGAACAAGCAATCCCAACTGGGTCATTCAACCTCAGAAGCAAGTGTCCCCAAGTGTGGTCCTGGGTGCCCTGGGCAAGGCACTGACTTGGTTTTCCCCTCTCCACCCTCTGCCCTCCCCTGCCATCCAGGTGGGGTCAGCCTGAACTCTCTCTACCTGGCAAGGGATCTCCTCTTCTGCCACCTGGGTGTCTGTGGAAAGAAGCCACAGCCCATACTGGCTATGGTGGGGAGGATTGGGGGGGAGGGTGGAGAGGAGGGGAAATAGAATGACCACAGCAGGGGACCGGGAGAGATGGGGGTGTTGGGCCTTCGAATATGTGACTTGAGAAAGAAAGAAGAAATACAAAACCAAAGTAGCATTCTAGATGATTGTGGGGGATGGGAGACATCACCCTTCCCCTGTGGAAGGCCTCATTCTCCTCTCCAGGGGGCTCAAGGGCTGGCCAGAGCAGTTGAGGCCAGGCCAGGAGCCCTGCCTACAGGGAAGGTGGTTTCTATTGCCTTGTCCTTTGGGAGCGGTGTGGGCCCCTGTGCCTTTTCTACCACCCTGCTCCCCTCCCAGCTCACTGGCATCCAGCTCCAAGGCCTAGCATCCCATCTGATGTGGGGGAGCATGGGTGGAGTAGGGCAGGGGCAGTGAGGATCAGGCCGGGCCCCATTGTTTAGTAAAGAAGGAACTGACTTCAGCCCCGGGAGCAGAGCCTCCTCCCTACCCGGACTTCCTGCTCCCTGGGCCTGCCAGGGTGGACTTTGTCCACCTTATTTGGGGATTGGGAAGCCACGGCTGCATGTATGGCCCTGGGAGTCGCAGTATAGAACCACAGGCTCACAGGGTGGAGGAGACTTTGCGGCCCTCTCTGTGACTCAGAGTTATAACCTTCTGGCAAAAGAAAGTGTTATTCAAGAAGCCAATCAATGCTCTTTCCAACTGTTTATCTACCTTTCCATGTTCTCAACCACCCCTTACGCACCCACCCACCCATTCATACGTCTACCACCTCTTCTAATATCTATCCATCCTCACCCAAACACCCACCCATCCACTCACCCATCTTTCCTTTCACCTACCCATTCACATACCCACCACTCCATCTATCCACCCCTTCACCTATCCATTCACACATCCACCCACCCCTCCATGTACCTATCCATACATCCATCCACCCACTCAGAATCTACTACCCATCCTCATATTCATCCCCACCAAAGCACCCATCCAAGCACCCATCCATTCATTCATCCATCCATCCACCTATCCCTCCATACATTCATCCCTCCAACTACCCATCCATCCATCCACTCATTCATATATCTACCACTCGTTCACATATATATCCATCCCCAACCAGATACCCACCCATTCATCTGTCCACCATGCCTTCAAACATTGACCCATCCATACATCCTCCTATCCAAGCTTCCTATTAGACATCCATGCATGCCTACTTATATGTATTCATCCACCTACCCATGAACTACTCTGCTATAATTCCACAGCCATCTCTATCCATGTAATAACTCATCCAGCTCCCCACTCACTTACTGACCTACCCATTCATTCTTGTATCTAGCCTTCCTTCATCTTATCCATTCAAGCAACCTTCCTTCCTCCCTCCTTCCCTTCCTTCGCCTTATTCCCGTCTTCCCATTCCTTTTCCCCCCTCATAAACCCACCCATCCATCTTTCTAACTACCCATCTATCTATCCATCCATCCACTTACCTTCCACACACTTAATTAATCTAACTACTTACTCACCTATGCATCTATCCACCCACAAATTCACCTAACCACTCATCAAAAACAACTATTAATTCATTCAGCTGTTCGTCCTTATATTTACCTAACCACCTAACCATCCACTTTTCCATTCTTCTTTTTTGTCTGTTCATTCACCTATTCATCACATATTCATCCATGCACTATCACTTAACATAAATCCACTACCTACCTGCCCACCTACCAATTCATCTAACCACATTTCTATATTACCTTTTAATTACCCATTCATATGTCTAGCTGCCTATCTATTGCTTTCTTACCCAAATTACTACCAATCAGTCCTTCCATCCATCCACCCATCTATCCATCCATCCACCCACTCATTTATCACATATCCATTCATCCATCCAGGCTTTGATTCATTCACCCACCCACCTATTCATTCATCTATGCATACGCTCATCTATCATCCACCCATGGACGTATACACCTATCCTTCAATCTACCTACCCATTGATCCAGCCATTCACCTGTTCATCCACTTATCCATCATCCTTCCATCCATCCATCCATCCATCATCCATCCATCATCCATCCATCCATCCATCCATCCATCCATCCATCCACCCACCCACCCACCCACCTATCGACCCATCCATTTACCATCCCTTCAACCATCATTTTGTAGCATCCTAGTTTGATAATTGGAAGCCCATTGCAAATAAAACTTCTTGGATAAATTTCTTGGCCAAGAAACAAGATCCTGCCTAATTTGTCCCTGACTTCTGTGGCTTGTAGGCTGTGAGACATCAAGAGTCGTGTCTGAGATGAGGGTCAGGACCAAGGTCCATCTCTTCAGGACCTCCCATTTTCCATAATGGAGGTGACAAAAACATACATGGGGCACCAAGGGGCCTGGGCCTCTCTTATCTCTACGTGACCTTGTACAAGAACTTCACTCAATTGGTCTCAGCCTTCAACTCTGTACCAAGATTGGTGTGAGGGTTGATGGAGAGCAGTAATATGCCTGATATCTTTGATGCATTGCCTCGATGTGGAAGTCTCTCCTCTCTACAGCCCTGACCTAAAAACCCATGAGATTTGGGACTAAACCCTCAAACTCTAAATGGCATTTGTAAATGTCTCAAGAGGAAACTATGATGGCTGAGCCAGCCTGCCAGGGGCCCTGTTTCTCAGACAGTCTTTCCAGGAAGGGAATCTTGCAGCTCTGGGGCCCATCCCCCGGCTCCAGTGGCCAGTACTTTGGTCTCTGGCCCTATCTGGACAGAGATGTGTCTGACGGCTAGTGGCCACAGGTCCAGTTTATATCTGTTACCCCAGCATGACGTGGCTGGGTGGCATGAAGAGTTAAGCGCGAGACTATTAGTGGAAAGGCTGGTGGTTTATACCTACCCAAAGGCATCTCGGAAGACATGCCTGGGCACAGCCTTGAAAACCCTATGGAGCAGTTCTACTCTGCACACGTGGGGTCACCACGAGATGGAATTGACTTGTCAGAAACTAACTACAACATCCCAGGATAACCACGAGTGGTGCCCTCTGTTCCCATCAAGAACCTTGGTTTGGACAATGCAGTATGTGGCTAAGGCACTGACAGCCCATCCATTTGAATAGGGCTGTGAAGGATGAATAGGAGTTTGTCATATGGGGGCAGAAAGGACACCCCAGGCAGAGGGGACAGAGGAGATAGAAACGTTAGCATTTTGGGGACCTGACAAGTGGCTGTATGGCTGCAGCTGGCATTCGGGTTATAGACGGGGCCAGGATGGCCAAGAAGGGGGCTGGAGAGGGAGTGTGGGAAGGGACAGGTAAAGTGGGGCCGGGGGTCTTACAGGCCAGGCTGAAGGATCGGATGTGACTGGGAGCCCACAGGGGCTGTGGGGTGAGCTGGCTCTGCAGGGGGAAGGGAGTGGCTGCCAGGAGGTGAGGTCCAGGGGGAGATGTGGTGAGTCCTGAGCCCGGCTCCAGCCCCATGCAGCCCCTGTTGGCACTTTCTGTGCCCAAGCAGGTGCTCCATCCCTGAGATCTCTCTGGAAGCCTCCAGATCCTTCTTTCTTTGGCTGTTAGTGCTCTGGAGCCTGACAGGTGCGCCCTCTGACTACCCTGCTCTCATTCCTGCCCTCTCTCCACCTCCCTCCCACTGCCACGTGGGAGGGGGCTCTCTGGAAGCCCCTTGTCACTGCCTTCAGTGCCTATCCTCCCTGTCTTCCGATTAGCAGCCATAAGCATTCAGCAGGGCCCTGTACAATAACCCCTGGCCCTTTGTCCAAGGGCAACCACCCCTCAAAACCTGGACTCTGGGGGCCAGCAGAGCAGGAGTGATTGAGCAGCTGTCCTTAAGGCTCTGAGCTTGGGAAGGGCTGCTCAGAGGGGGTGGGTCTGGCTGGCCCAGAAGGACCAGGCGGGGTGTGGGGTGGGCGTGCTTGCTGAGCTGTGGTAACTCCTGCCCCTCGCCCCAGGAAGGCAGGCAGGGGGGTGGGTCAGCAACACCACCCTCCCCGTGCAGGGCGGGCTTCCTGTCTGGCCCTGGGAAGTGACCCCCGCCGCCCCCAGCAGACGGTGACGTCAGCGTCTATGATAACAAGGCGGCGGCTGGCACCTGCCCTGGCATATCCCACTGTAATCCTGGCTGTCTGGCCTGAGCAGGTCGGGGGGAGCCGCCCTCAGAGGGGGCTTCTGGCGGTATAGGAAACACGCTGCTGGGTCCTGGCCCTGGGTGGGAGGTCGGTGCAGCCCTCTGCCCGGGTGCCCGTGGCTCCGTGCTGGAGGGCCTCATGAAGGCCCAGGGCCGAGTGGCCACAGTCACCTCAGGACCCGGAGTCTGGCAGGCATGCAGTAAGTGCTCAATAAACGTGGGGGTGAATTGGTGAAGCATGAAGAAGCTTAGCAAGGCAGAAGGGCAAGATGCTTTTAGAGGTGGGGAGGGGTACAAGAGGGATGTGGGGCTTGGGCCCACTGAGGAGGGCAGCAGTGGGTTGCCCAGGGCCCTAGGGATGCCCAGATTGGGAAAGACCAGTTCTCTGTATGGCCCCCTGACCCAGCTCCCCCCCGCCCAATTCTGTCCTGCAGCCCTAGGCCAGCCTTGGGCAGCCCCACAAGCCCTGTCTCCTAGGTCAGGCCCACGTGCCCAGAGGTGCCCTGCCCCACCCTCCAGGTGCCCACCTCTGAGCTCCCTGCACTGGCTGCAGGTGGTAGAGACGAGTGGCACAGGCAGCTGTCTGGGCAGCAGACAGGTCCCCCAGGACGCCCTCAGCCAGGACTGTGCTTGGTCTCTCACAGGGCTGGGGCTGAGAGGAGTGGTGGGCAAGTGAGTGGGTCCAGTAGTCTGTGTGTGTGCCCACACAGCAGCCTGACACCAGAGGACCTCTGGTACCCAGGAGCCACTCCTCATCAGATGGTGCCCGTGCCAGCTGGCAGGCCAGAGTGTGGCTGTTTAAGTCACATTCGGTACAAGCAGCAGATGCAGGGAACCACTCCCCAAGGGTCCTAGGCCACACCCAGGGGCGCCATGAACCCTGAGGGTCCTGAAGCTACCAGGCAGCAGGTGGTCAGGTTGGGGATGGGGTCGGCTTTCTGGAAAGTTGGGCTAGGTTCACCATTGCCTCAGCTGAGCGGCTGCCCAGAGCCCGGGGCACTCATAAGAAGCACAGTTCGGGTATTAGTCTCCTGGGGCTTGGCCAGAGACAGGGCAGGGGCAAAGCCCCCCCAAGAGCCTCAGAAGGAATAGACATGGCCAACACCCTGATCTCAGACTCCCGGGCTCCAGAACTGAGAAGGGATAAACCTCTCCTCCTATAAGCACCCCATTTTGTGGTGCTCTGCTACGGCTGCTCCAGGAGGCCAGTACAGGGATTGTCCAGGCTGCCGTGGGCAGGACTGTCTGGGGGGGAGAGGTGTCCACGTGAGGAGGAAGCTGACTGCAGGGGGAGGGTCCATGTGAGGATGGAACTGGCTTCAGGAGAAGACTGGGCGCGGGAGCAAGGGCTGCGAGCCAAAGACCCAGGCGGGGCCAAAAGTAGCTGGGGGAGGATAAAGGGAAGTGGGGGGGAAGGTGGGGGCAGGGAACAGGTGGGGGGCAAGAGGTGGGGTCTGAGCGGCTGGGAGGTTGACAAGTCAGCGGTTTCTTTGCAGCAAGCAGTAAGATAAGCCCCCCATGTTTGCTGAGGAGGACCCTCTTTGAGCAGCCTGTGTTGCCCAGAGAGAGTCCAGGTGCGGCCCAGCTCGGGTGTGGGATGGGCGCTGGGCTTGCGGTGCAGGTGACTCCCAAGTCCCCACCTCCTGCGCCTGCGCCTGCCACGTCCACATCTGCTTTCTTCACTGGCAAACCACTCTCCCGGCATCCAGATGTTGGTGGGGCCTCCAGGCCAGCCTGCACACATCTGGGCCCTCAGCAAGTGGAGGAGTGGATGGCGTGGCCAGGATCCAGGGTTTGGAACATGCCCGGGCACTGTGGTTGCTTTCTGAGCTGCCTGGCCAGGTGGGGAGCCCGGGTGTCCAGAGGGCTGGGCCGAGCTGACTGTGAGGCCAAGGCAGCAGGAAACACACAGTCAGAGAAAGGAAAGGGTGTCTGGGGGGTGGGAGCCAAAGCCCTGGGCGCTGCCGGACTGCGGCGTGGAGCCAGCTTTGGGTCGCGCCTAGCCACCGCTGCCCTCTCATTCACTGCTGCCCTGTGGGCAGGGCAGAGATGGCGAGGGCCGAGGACCGGGCGTTGGGCTGAGTGCTTCCCTGGATCTCCCCTTGCAACCCTGCCAGGACTGAGAGGTGCTCCCATTTTACAGAGTAGCAGCTGAGGCCTCGGCTGGCAGTGCCGCCGAGAGGCTTCACTCTCTGGCTCCCTGCAGCTGTCTCTGTGGGCAGAGGGGGGTGGCTTTGCCTGTGTGTGTCTCCCCTTCCTCTGTGGTCCCTCAGGACCCCCTCCCCATCAGCAACCACATCCACGTCCCAGCTTCTTGTCCCCAGCTGCCCAGGGCATTGCACACACAGAGGCGACCACCTTCTGCGGCCTGGACCAGCCGTGCATCGAGGGAAGCACAGCAACAGCCAGGGGGGCCAGGAGGGCTAGGGTCACTGGGCAGCAGGCCACTCGCGTCCACATGCCCTGGGCTCTGAACGCGCGCATTCTTGAGAGGCCCTCTCGGCGGGCATCAGTGCAGATTCGAGCAGGCAGATTCGAGCAGGCAGCGAGCGTTGTGTAACTGCGACAGCTTGAAGAGGTCCGGGCCGCTCCAGCAGGGGCTGGGCCAGGCCGGGTGGGCCGGGCCTGCCTCGGCCCCCCGCCTGGCCCTCCAGCTCGTGGACTGTGACCCTGGCATGCCTGAGCCCTCCCACCCCCGTCCCTGAGTGGGGAGCCCTGGGTGGCCGGGTGAGCCTGGCCGGGGCCTGGACTCAATTTGTTCTGAGCGGGTGTGACTATGTTTTTATTCCTCGTCACTGAAACCCATGCGTAGTGAATTAATTTCCTGATGTAGTAAACATTTCGGAAGGCCAAGATCCTCTCCTTCCTGTCTCTGTGCCAGCTAAATTCCCCACGCCAGGCTCCAAGCGCGGTGGGGCTCACCCTGCAGGGAGCGACCGCAGGGTTGGGGACCCTCTCTCAGCCCCTGAGCTCCTCAGGGCCTGACACCACCCTCTTGGGACTGTTCCCTTGGGGGTTGGCCCTCAGGTAGGGATGTGTGTGGAGCTGCAGACTGGCCCTTAAGCCTGCGGGCAGCCACGCCATTGGCTGTAGGGGGCAGGAACGCCAACATAGTTTCTCACAAGCTGGGTGCCCTTGGTGGAGGAACCAGACCCCTCTGGGAGAGGCCCAGCAGGGCAGCGGCCTGTGGGGACCAACAAGCTCCTAGGGACAGTTTGATAGGGCAACATCATAGGTGACAGTGGCTGAGGGCGGAAAGGAAAGAGCTCCTGGGGGTGGAGCTGGGCCCCATCCTTGGGGCCCTCCCTGTGTTTCTGTCCACCCTCTGCACCATCCTGGGGCCTCCAGAGTTCCCTTGGCTGCTGGGAGGGGGTCTCTGTGGTCTGATGGTCCAGGCTCTGTTGAGAGCAGGGTTGCTGGAGCCCAGAGCTGTTCACGGCCCTGCACCCAGATTTTCCTGGTCAGGTGCCCCCCCCACCCCAGCCCACTGGATTCTCCAAAGGACCTTGTGAGGTGTGGGGGGATATGAAGGGGAAACTGAGGCAAAGAGCAAGATAAAGACAGCTGGGATGGACAGGAGGCTGGACCCTGCAGCCTGCTTCAGCCCCGAGAGTCTTCTTGCTGCGCTGCAGCCAGGACTGGGGAGAGGGGACCCTGGGACTGGTGTGTGTGCGTGTATGCTTGCGTGTGTGCGTGTATGCAGGCATGGGTATGTGTGTACGTACATGTGCGTGTACGTGTGCACACACGTGTGCTTGTAAGTGTGAATCTGTGCACGGGTGTGTGCACGTGTGTGTGTGTGCACGTGTGCCCCGTGGCTGGGCGGGTTCTCGGAGCCCCTTGCCCAGCACCATTGGGTTGGTGTCTATTTTGTGACACATACTTGGCATTTTTTGCTGCTGAGTTGGGGGTAGTGGTTTGGGGGGAGGCTGGCAGTGGGGGAGGGGTTGTTTGTGCCAGTCGTCCACCCAGGCTACACATTCTTGTGGTTGTCTCTTTAACTTGGTAAAAATTTGGGAAATTTCTAAATAAAACAAAACAAAGGAAAACATTTTTGAAAGGATTTCAAAATCAGTGTTGCTGCATCCGCCAGTAACCTGACCCGCGGGGCCTGGGAGATGCCCCTCGTGGGGGGTGAGGGGGCGGGAGGAAGAACTTTCCAGCAATCACCCCCCCCGAAAGGAGGCACTCTGAAGTGGACTTACGCGAGCTTCCCAAGCCTGGAGTGAGATAGGACCTGACAGCAGCCGTGGCTGGTGCCTGTCAACTGGGGGTGGAGGCAGAGAGTGGGGGGCTGCAGGGGTGAGTCAGGGAGCAAGGTCCTGCCTGAGGTTGGTTGGGCCAGGTGAGATCCAGCTGGTCTGGGGGGCAGGTGCCCAGGGGCAGTGCAGACAGGAGGCCGAGGACGTGGGTCCATGTGAGGGGCCTCCCTTAGGACTGCTGAGGGTATGAGGAGGAGAGGATGACTGAGGGGCACCAGCCACCCACGGGGGGTGAAGGGTCCATCTGGGGGAACCGTGGGCACCAACATGGAGGTCCTTCGGACCACCAGCCCGCAGGCTGTCCTGTCTCCTGGTTAGGGAGCATGGAGCGGTCTAGGTGGCCTTGGCAGATGGGGCCCTGCACCCCTGCCCTGCCACATGTTCTCTCCCCGCACCTGGGACGGCACCTGGAAGCCCCTCTCCAGGTGGGTGAGAGGTGCACGGAGCAGTCCCTGTGTGGCCTGTGGGGTGGCAAGGGACAGCTGGATGGATGGAAAGGCCCTATCTCACCTCAACTAGGGGGTCCCTATATCCTGTCCACCACCATGGGGACACGCTGGTCAGGGGTGTGCTCTGGTCTGGTCCCCAGCGCCCTTGGGATGGGCTGGCCTGGGCAGAGACAGGGAACAAGCTAGCATCTACAACAGTGTGAGCCATTTCCTTGAGATAAATCTCTATATATACACGCTTCCCTGGCTTTGCTTCTCTAGAGAAGCCAGCCTAAGATGGTCCCAAGACAGGGGCCTTGCTGACCCCAGACTCCTTTGGCCTGGAGATGCCCTTATACCTGCGCCCCACCTGCTGGCTCTGGAGGGCTCTGGTGGACCTTCTGCTCAGGAGCCTGGCAGGTGGTGGGCTTTGGGGCTGGCAACTTACTGGCCCTGTTTCCTGCCAGGGCTGTGCCACTCTGCTGTATTCTGTAACTTGGGGCTGGGGCCAACATACCCCTTTCTGGGTGGGGACCAGCCCTGGTAATTATAGCCTGGTGGTCTGCACTGGCCCCCTAACCGCCATCAGGCTGAGCAGCAGGACATAGAACCCAGAACCCAGTGCAGGCCAAGTCCCTGCTTCTGTTTTCTATCCACGCACGAGGCCCACGGAGGTCTGAGTCTAGGGCCAGCTGTGCGCCCGTGGCCCAGGCAGACTGCTACTCCAGCCACTTTCCTGATCCCCTCAGGGGGCCTGTTATGATAGACTTGTGTCCCCCCACCAAAAAAAAAAAAAAAAGATTTCCTGAAGTCCTAACTCTGGTACCTGTGAACATGACCTAGTTTGGAAATAAGGCCTTTGAAGACATTATCAATTAGGTTAACATGAGGTCCTAATTTCATCTGAGTTGTGTTCTTATAAAAGAGGAGAAGAAAAACTAATCACCAATTTTACGTGGAAAAGAAAGAGGCCCCAGATAAGCAAATATCACTGAAGAAGAACAAAGTAGGAGACCTCATACTCCCTGATCTGAGAACCTACTATACAGCCACTGTAGTCAAAATAGGCTGGTACTGGTACAACAACAGACACATAGACCACTGTAGCAGAATTGAGAACCCAGGCATAAATCCATCCATTTAGGTTAGCTGCTCTTTGACAAAGAGTCGAAATACATTAAGTAGAGAAGAGATACTCTCTTTAACAAATGGTGCTGGCAAAACTGGATGCCCATTTACAGAAAAATGAAGCAAGATACATAGCTCACACCATACACAAAAACTAACTCAAAATGGACCAAAGACCTAAATGTAAAACCTAAAACAATAAAGATCATAGAAGAAAGAGTAGGCACAATGCTAGGCGTCCTAATATATGGCATAAATAGAACACCAAACGTAACTAAAAATGCAAAAGCAGCAGAAGATAAACTAGACAACCTGGATCTCCTAAAAGTAAACACTTAATGCTCATCAAAAGACGTCACCAAAAGACTGAAATGAGCACCTGCAGACTGGAAAAAGGTCTTTAACTACAACATATCCAACAAGGGTCCAATCTCTAACATACGTAGAAAAATCCAACACCTCAACAACAAAAAGAAAAACAACCCAATTAAAACTTGATCAAAGAACATGAACAGACACTTCACCAAAGAAGACATTCAGGCAGCTAGCACACATGAAAAGATGCTGGTGATCATTAGCTGTTGTTGCTGTCGTTGCTGTCGCTGCTGTGGTTGCTGTTGTTGCTAGGTGCTATCCAGTTGGTTCTGACTCGTAGCGACCCCGTGTGCAACGGAACGAAACGCTGCCTGGACCTGCACCTTCTTCACAATCGTTGCTACGCTTGAGCCCATTGTTGCAACCACTGTGTCAATCCATCTTATCGAGGGTCTTCCTCTTTTTTGCTGACTCTCTACCAAGCATGATGTCCTTCTCCAGGGACTGATCCCTTCACATGTCCAAAGTATGTGAGACATAGTCTTGCCATCCTTGCGTTTAAGAAATTGGCTGTACTTCCTTCAAGACAGATCTGTTCCTTCTTTTGGCAGTCCGTGGTATAGTCAATATTCCTTTCCAACACCATAGTTCAAAGGCTTTGGCTCTTCTTCGGTCTTCCTTATTCACTGTCCAGGTTTCGCATTTATATGAGGTGATTGAAAACACCATGGCTTGGGTCAGGCACATCTTAGTCTTCAGGTGATATCTTTGCTTTTTAACACTTAAAAGAGGTCTTTTGCAGCAGACTTGCCCAATGCAATGTGTCTTTTGATTTCTTGACTGCTGCTTCCATATTGATTTTGGATCCAAATAAAATGAAATCACTGACAACTTCAATCTTTTCTCCATTTATCATGTCCTCTTCTGAATCTGGCTTGAATTTCTGGCAGCTCCCTATTGATGTACTGCAGCCGCCACTTTTGAATAATCTCCAGCAAAATTTTACTTGTGTGTGATAGTAATGATATTGTTTGATAATTTCCACATTTGGTTGGATCACCTTTCTTTGGGATAGGCATAAACATGGATTTCTTCCAGTCATTTGGCCAGGTAGCTCTCTTCCAAATTTCTTGGCATAGACAAGTAAGCACGTCCAGGGCTGCACCTATTTGTTGAAACATCTCAGTTGGCATTCTATCAATTCTTGGAGCCTCGTTTTTCACCAATGCCTTCACTACAGCGTGGACCACTTCCTTCAGTACCATTGCTTCCCGATCCTGTGCTACCTCCTGAAATGGTTGAACATCGGCCAATTATTTTTGGTATAGTGACTCTGTGTGTTCCTTCCGTCTTCTCTTGATGCTTCCTGCATTGTTTAGTATTTCCCCAAAGAATTCTTCAATATTGCAACTCAGGGCTTGAATTTTTTTCTTCAGTTCTTTCAGCTTGAGAAATGCTGACCGTATTCTTCCCTTTTGGTTTCCTATCTCCAGGCGTTTGCACGTGTCATTATAATACTTAATTTTTTCTTCTCAAGCTGATCTTTGAAATCTTCTGTTCAGCTCTTTTACTTCATCATTTTTTCCATTTGCTTTAGCTACTTGACATTCAAGAGCGAGTTTCAGAGCCTCTTCTGTCATCCATTTGAGTCTTCTTTTTTCCTTCCTGTCTTAGGCTGAGTTCTCTAGACAAGCAAGACCAGTAAAGTGTGTATGCATATAAATATATATAGTGAGAGAGAGAGAGAGATTTATATCGTGGAAATAGCTCACACGGTTTTTAGATGTTGTAAGTCCCAAGTCCATGAGGCAGGAAAGAAAATTCTCCTGATTCAGGTAGCTGGTAGCTGCAGGAGCTGGTGAACCTAAGATCAGCAGGCCAGAGAGCAATGCTGCCACAGGCTGTGAAGATTGACAATAGGCGGGCAAGACTGCTGGCAAGCTGCTAGCCCTAGTCCCAAGAACTGGAAGCCAGACAAACGGGAGCCAGCTGCAGGATCTGGAACAAGCAAAAGCCCCAGCAAGGCAAGCAGGAAGGAAATAGGGGGAGGAGGGTGGGGAGATGAAGGTTGAGAGGGCAGTGAGCTGCCATAGGCCCTGCCCCCACTGGTACCACTCAGCAGATTCCATCATGGGGGTGATCACGTATCAACTTTCAACAGGGACGTGATCACAACATTATACAACTGCCAAAACACTGAGAATCATTGCTCAACCAAGTCGACACACAATCTTAACCATCACACTGTCTTTTTAATAACCTTTTTCTTTCTTCATGAATGATGTCCTTGATGTCATTCTGCAACTTGTCTGGTCTTCCGTCATTAGTGTTCAACACATCAAATCTGTTCTTGAGATGGTCTCTAAATTCATGTGGGATATACTCAAGGTTGTACTTTGCCTTTTGTGGACTTGTCCTAATTTTCTTTGGTTTCAACTTGAGCTTGCATTTGAGCAATGGATGGTTTGTTCCACAGTCAGCCCCTGGCCTTGTTCTGGCTGATGATATTGAGCTTTTCCATCATCTCTTTCCACAGATGGATATCTAGGTAGATATGTATGTGGAATAGGTATGGGAGGGCATATGGGAGCACACCCATGTGCATATATAAGTTTGGATGTGGATATTTCTACAGATATATTTTGTATGTGCTCCACTTATATTCATATATATATATATATATAATCGAGCACACAGGGGCACAGTCATGGGAACAACTTACCCATTACCATCAAGTCGAATTCCAACTCATAGCAAACCTATAGGACAGAGTAGAACTGCCCCATTAGGTTTCCAAGGCTGTAATCTTTATGGAATTAAACTGCCATGTCTTTCTCCCATGGAGCAGCTGGTGGGTTGAACCATCAACCTTTCGGTTAGCAGCTGAGTGCTTAACCACTGTGCCACAAGGTCTTCTTTGGAAATAACGTAGACATAGCCAAACACCTGTAGCAACTGAGTTACTGAGTTTGAAGGCTAAGGATCATAGTCCTGGGGGACATATAGGTCAATTGACATAATATAGTTCACAAAGAAAACCTACATCCTACTTCAGTGAGTAGTGTCTGGGGTCTTAAAAGCTTCCTAGTGGCCATATAAGATCCAAGTATTGGTCTCTTTTTATCTGGAGCAAAGGAGAGTAAAGAAAACCAAAGATTCAAGGAAACAATCCAAAGGACTAGTGGACCACAGGAACCTCAGCCTCCACCAGCCTGAGATCAGAAGAACTAGATGGTGCCCAGCTAACACTACCAACTGTTCTGACCAGGATCACAGTAGAAGGTCCAGGTTACAGTGGGAAAAAAAATGTAGAACAGATTTCATATTCATAAAAAAGACCAGATTTACTGGTCTGAGAGAGACTGGAGACTGAGTCTATAGCCCTTGAATACCCTTCTAACCTGGAGCCAAAGCCATTCCTGGAGATCACCTTTCAGCCAAATAATAGGTCCATAAATAAACAAAAAGTCCTGTGAGGAAAATAACCCTTAGAACAACCATCTACATGAGACTAAAAGGCCAACATCTGCCCAAAAGCAAAGATGAGAAGGCAGGAAGGGGCAGGAAAATCGGACTGATGGAAATGTGGAACTCAGGGTGGTAACGGGGAGAGTGCTCGCACAGTGTGGGGACTGCAACCAGTGTCCTGGAGGTAACGGGGAGAGTGCTGACACAGTGTGGGAAGTGCAACCAGTGTCATGGAACAACTTGTGTATAAACTAATGAACGGAAAACTAATTTGCTGTGTAAACCTTCACCTAAAGCACAATAAAAAAATAAAAAAGAGAGACAGGGAGACAGAGAAAGGACATCATGTGACCCTGGAGCTGCAGCCAGTGAACGTCGAGGGCCATCAGAAACGAACCCCAAGGGCCACCAGAAACAAACGCCAAGGGCCTCCAGAAACGAATGCCAAGGGCCTCCAGAAGCTGGGAGAGAGGCAGGAACAGCTTCTCCCGCAGAGTCTCAGAGGCATCATCACGGCTGACACCCTGGTCCGGGACTCCTGGCCTCCAGAACTGAGAGAGAACAAATTTCCCTTCTTATAAGTCCCCCACTTTTAGGCACTTTGTTACAGGACCTCTAATATACTACAGGCCCAAGACAGAGGTTTCCAGAGTCCCAAAGAGAAGGCTTAAACTAGGAGGGTCACAGCTGCCAGGGAGGGCCGCAGGAGGCTGCCTGGAGCTCCAGGTTGCAGGGTGGGAGGGTGGGGGAGGTGAGGGTCCTGGTGCATCCTGGCTGCTCCTAGGAGGCCCGCCGGGCCCCCACATCCAGTGGTGCAGCCAACTGCGGCATGTGTGGCGGTGCTGGGTGGAACCCTGTCACAGAGCTGCTGGGTTGTCAAGGCACTGTGACTATCATCTTGGAAGCCAGGCCCATGTGTGCACGTGTGTCCCACAGATGGTCTGGGTGTATGTCAGTGTGCACATGCACATGTGAGTGGAGGGCCAGTGTGTGCACATGGGTGAGTGTGTGTACGTGAGTGTGTGGGCGTACATGGGTGAGCGTGTGTACATGTGTGGGTGTGTACATGGGTGAGTGTGTTACATGAGTGTGTGTGTACATGGGTGAGTGTGTACATGTGTGGGTGTGCACATGCGTGGGTGTGTGAGTGTGTGTGGTTGTGCATGTGTGTGTGTATTTGTGCAGATGTGTGTGCATATGTATACGGTGTGCATTTCTGTGAATGTGTGTGGACACGTGGGCGTGTGAATGTGCAAGTATATATGTGTGTGCAGTGTGTGGATATGTGTGCAGGTATGTTAGCATGAGTATGAATGTGTGAGTGTGTGTTGGTGTGTGAATGTGCTAGTGTGTATGTGTGTGCAGGCATGTGTGTGGAGTATGTGAGTATGTATGTGCGAGTGTGCATGTGGGGGCATGTGGGGGTGCAAGTGTGTGAGTGCATATGTGTGGGCATGTGAGTGTGTGTTTATGTGTGTATGTGTGGGCATGTGAATGTGTGTGTGTGGGCATAAGCATGTGAGCATGTGTGTATGTGTGGGTGTGCGAGTGTGATTGTGTATGTGTGGGCATGTAAGAGTGTGTGTTTATGTGTGTATGTGTGGGTGTGAGTGTGTATGTGTGGACATGTGAATGTGCACATGTTGGCATGTGTGTCTGTGTGGGTGTGCGAGTGTGTATGTGTGGGCATGAGCGTGTATGTTTATGTGTGTCTGTGTGGGTGTGAGTGTGTACAGTGGGCATGGGAAAGTGTGTGTGTATGTGCGGGCATGAGTGTGTATGCATGAGCTTGTGTGTGTGGTCATGTGCTGCATGTGAGCGTGTGAGTGTGTATGTGTGGGCTTCAAGTGTGTGTGTGAGTGTGGGTTGTCAGAAGTCCAGGTGTTGTTGGCCTGCAGGAGGCCGGGGTGGCAGGACAGGAGGTCTGGGCAGCAGGCTGGAGGAGGTGTGGTGCCTTCCAGGCTGAAAACGGGTTTCCTGGCTGAAAACCTTCTGGAAATGGCATGCCAAACCAAGCTGATCTGGGGGCAGGTTGCAGTGGCTCCTGGTTGAGCAGAGGGATGGGGTCGGGGAGCTGCCCCGTCCAAAGGCCAAATGAGGAGGACTGGCTGGGCAGGCCATGTGTCCCTGGTCCCCACAGCTGTCAAGAGCAGGGCCCCGGGACCGAGTACCCTCAGGACAGGGTCCCAGCCTGGCCGTGTCCTCAAGGCTCCTTGGCAGAGCTCTGGGGCTTGGAAAGTAAGGAGGCCTCAGTGGCTGCGTCCCATTCATAACTCACAGGCCCTCTCAGCCCTCCTCTAACCGATTTATTTTAGCCCTCTTGGTGGCCTCTGGATCTTTGCACTGACTTAATGAGCCAACGGGGCTCCTGCTCCAGGTGGCCCTGCATAGCACAGCGTCTGGGGGAGCTGCTGTGGGATGTCAGGGTGGCAGGGCCCGAAGAGGCTGCTGAGGGGCCAGGCAGGCCACAGCGGGGAGCTTCCGAGGCCCGCCCACCAGGAAGGCCTGCTCCCGAGCCCAGAATGTGGCTGATCAACATCCCGAGAGGCCTCTGAGCTGAGGGTACTGGGCGTGCAGGGCTCTGGAGGCAGGTGTTGAGAGGGACCCAGCCCATGGGGGTCCTCAGGAGGGTGACCAGGAGGATGGAGGCCTGTAGTCGCTGGCCACAGTGGGACCAGGCTTCCTTGGCCTGGGGCAGGAGTCGGGAGCAGTCTGGGGCTGTGGACTAGAGGTCCTAGCCTGGGGAGGCAAGGTTGCTCCGTGACCATTCGCACATCTTCCTTGGAGATCCCAGATGCTCCCTTTGGTCGTACTTGCCCCCTTCCACCTTTTCATAGGTGTCACCTTCCCTGTGAGGCCTTTCCTGACCTCCGTATTGATTACACCTGGCCTTGCCATCCTGCCTCCCCCTGGAGCAGGCAGCCGCCTCTCTGGTGTTGTGATCAACAAGTGCAGTTCTGCCCAGTCCCTCCCCAGCAGAATGGAAGCCGTGAGGGCAGGGAGGAGGCGTGAATACATCCTTGCTCTCTCGGGACACCACGGGACCGGGCTGGAAAGGATGCTCTGCATGGATTGCTGAATGAGCGCATGGAGCCAGGAGCCCTCCCTGTGGCCGCCTGCCGAGCCCCTAACTTGGGGATGGGCCCATGGTGCTGCAACCTGGTGTGGGGCTCCAGGGAAGGGCCTGAGTGATGAGAAGAGTCCATCCACTCACCCGCCCTTTCACTGGCTGTTCTGCTAGAGTCTCACAGCCCTCGCCATACATCCTCCATGGGGAGCTGGAAAACATGGCCTTGGTGACAGAAACAATGCCAGAGACCACATGACTTCTTCATTGCAAATACCTTTTTTTACAACATAAATGGCAACTATACACATGGACCTGGATGGAATACAGAGGAATCAAATCAACTACGTCTGTGGAAAGAAACGATGGAAAAGCTCAGTATCATCAGTCAGAACAAGGACAGGGGGTGACTGTGGAACAGACCATCAATTGCTCAGATACAATTTCAAGCTGAAACAGAAGAAAATCAGAGCAAGCTCATGACAGCCAAAGTATGACCTTGAGTATATCCCACACGAATTTAGAGCCCATCTCAAGAAAAGATTTGACACTTTGAACACTAATGACTGAAGAGCAGACAAGTTGTGGAATGACATCAAGGACTTCATACATGAAGAAAGCAAGAGGTCATTACCAAGACAGGAAAGAAAGGAAAGACCAAAGTGGATGTCAGAAGAGACTCTGAAACTAGCTCTAGAACGTCGAGTAGCTAAAGCAAATGGAAGAAATGATGAAGTAAAAGAGTTGAACAGAAGATTTCAAAGGGTAGCTCGAGAAGACAAAGTATTATAATGACATGTGCAAAGAGCCGAAGATAGAAAACCAAAAGGGAAGAACACGCCCAGCATTCCTCAAGCTGAAAGAACTAAAGAAAAAATTCAAGTCTGGAGTTGCAATATTGAAGGATTCTACAGGGAAAATATTAAACGAAGCAGGAAGCATCAAAAGAAGATGGAAGGTGCTTTGGGAGAAGGGAAAGACAACACTCAATACAAGGAAGGTCAGCCTAATTGGACTGGACTAAAAGCAAAGAGGTTTCCGGGATAAAATGAAAGCTTCAAAGGTCAGCGGAGCAGGGACTGGGGTCTGGGGAACATGGATTGAGGGGACTTCTAAGTCAATGGGCAAAATAATTCTATTATGAAAACATTCTGCATCCCACTTTGAAATGTGGCGTCTGGGGTCTTAAATGCCAACAAGCGGCCATCTAAGATACATCAATTGGTCTCAACCCACCCGGAGCAAAGGCAAAGGAAGAACACCAAGGTCACACGACAACTAAGAACCCAAGAGACAGAAAGGGCCACATGAACCAGAGACCTACATTATCCTGAGACCAGAAGAACTAGTTGGTGCTCGGCCACAATCGATGTCTGCCCTGTCAGGGAGCACAACAGACAACTCCTGAGGGAGCAGGAGACCAATGGGATACAGACCCCAAATTCTCATAAAAAGACCATACTTAATGGTATGACTGCGACTAGAGGAATCCCGGAGGCAATGCTCCCCAGACCTTCTGATGGCACAGGACAGGAACCATCCCCGAAGACAACTCATCAGGCATGAAAAGGACTGGTCAGTGGCAGGGAGAGAGATGCTGATGAAGAGTGAGCTAATTAAATCAGGTGGACACTGGAGAGTGTGTTGGCAACTCTTGACTGGAGGGGGGATGGGAAGATAGAGAGAGAGGGAAGACGGCAAAATTGGCGTGAAACGAGAGACTGAAAGGGCTGACTCAATAGGGGGAGAGCAAGTGGGAGAAGGGAGTGAGATGTATGTAAACTTACACGTGACAGACTGATTGGAATGGTAAATGTTCACTTGAAGCTTAATAAAAATTAATTAAAAAAAAAAAAGAAGATGGAAGGAATACACAGAGTCATTATACCGAAAGGAATTGACAGATGTTCGGCCATTTCAGGAGATAGCATATGATCAGGAACCGATGGTACTGAAGGAAGAAGTCCAAGCTGCACTGCAGGCATTGGTGAAAAATAAAGCTCCAGGAATTGACAGAGTATCAATTGAGATGTTTCACTCACTTGTCTATGCCAAGAAATTTGGAAGACACCTATCTGGCCGACCTATATTTATGCGTACTGCCAAGAAAGGTGATCCAACCAAATGCTGAAATTATTGAACGATATCATTAATATCACATGCGAGTAAAATTTTGCTGAAGATCATTCAAAAGTGGCTGCAGCAGTATATCGACAGGGAACTGCCAGAAATTCACACTCGATTCAGAAGAGAATGTGGAATGAGGGATATCATTGCTGATGTCAGATGGATCCTGGCTGAAAGCAGAGAACACCAGAGAGGTGTCTACCTGTGCTTTATTGCCTATGCAAAGGCATTCGACTGCGTCGATCGCAACAAATTATGGATAACATTGTGAAGAATGGGGAATTCCAGAACACTTAATTGTGCTCATGAGGAACCTGTGCATGGATCAATAAGAAGAAGAACAAGACGAAAGGATTGGAGGAAGACTCATTAACAACCTGTGATATGCAGATGACAGGACCTTGGTTGCTAAAAGCGAGGAGGACTTGAAGCACTTGCTGATGAAGATCAAAGACCACAGCCTTCAGTATGGATTACACCTCAACATAAAGAAAACAAAAATCCTCGCAACTGGAACAATAAGCAACATCATGGTAAATGGAGAAAAGATTGAAGTTGTCAAGGATTTCATTTTACTTGGATCCACGATCAACACCCACGGAAGCAGCAGTCAAGAAATGAAAAGCCACATTGCCTTAGGAAAATCTGCTGCAAAAGACCTCTTTAAAGTGTTAAAAAGCAAAGATGTCACCCTGAAGACTAAGATGTGCCTGGCCCAAGCCATTGTGTTTTTAAAATAGCCTCACATGCACTGGAAAGCTGAAAGATGAATAAAGAAGATCAAAGAAGAATCGAAGTCTTTTGAATTCGAATTATGGTATTGGTGAAGAATATGGAATATACCATGGACTGCCAAAAAAATGAACAAATCTGTCTTGGAAGAAGTGCAACCAGAATGCTCATTAGAAGCAAGGATGGTGAGACTATGTCTCACATATTTTGGACATATTATCAGGAGTCGGTGGAGAAGGACATCATCCTTGGTAATGTAGAAGGTCGGCAGAAGAAGACCCTCAACAAGATGGATTGACACAGTGGCTGCAACGAGGGGCTCAAGCACCACAACGACCATGAGGATGGCGCAGAACCCGGCAGCGTTTTGTTCTGTGGCACACAGGGTCGCTGTAAGTCAGAATCAACCCAGTGGCACCTATGACAACAACGATATGAGATACAGCTCAGCACCGTCCAACCCAGAAAGTAAGGGGAAAGCATTTACCCCTTGGTTCTCAGGTCCCGTTGGCCAAGGTGGCTCCACAGGTATTAACATCTCTGCACTTCCAGGGGACCCATGAGTGTTCCAACAGGGTGCTCACTAACTGCTCGGAAATCAGAGCCAGAGAAGCCTCAGTGTAGGAAGATGGGCAGTGTGTGCAGAGGAGCTGAAGGGACACACTGGTGGCACAGGCACAGAGCCCCAAAGTCTATGTGGAGCAGGTCACTGCATGAATGCAATGGGGGCTTGGGGTGCTGTCATTGTTGTCAGGTGCCATTAAGTCTGCGTCCAGACGGCGTGTCCCTCAGCCTGAGGGTGGCCCAGGCTGCGTGGGGTGCTGCGTTTGCCGCACAGAGTGGGCCCGGGTGTACTTTTCTGAATTAAGTGCCCAGCACGTCTCCAGTCACTGCTCTGCCCTCATGGCTAGTCTGTCCCCCAGAGGCATTCCTGCTGCGGCAGGAGAAGCCATCCAGCCTGCAGGCCATGCTCGTGGCTGCTGGTTCCCTGGTCCCACCTGTTAAGGGTTGACTTGTGTTACCCAAAATTATGTTGAAGTCCTAGCCCAGGTACCTGTCAACATGACCTTGTTTGGAAACAGGGTCTTTGCAGATGCAATTAGTTAAGTTCACATGAGGTTACTGGAGCAGGGTGGGCCCTAATCCCATCTGAGTGGTGTCCTTACAAAAGAGGAGAATAGACACAGAAGCACAGAGGGAAGACAGCCATGTGATGACAGAGGCAGAGACTGGAGTGATGTAGCCACAAGCCAAGGAATGCCTGAGGTCACCAGGAGCGGAAGAGACAAGGAAGTATCCTCCACTAGAGCCTGTTGAGGGAGTGTGGCCTTGTCCACACCTTGAATTCAGACTTCTGGTCCCCGGAACTGAGAGAATAAATGTCTATAGTTTTAAGGCACCCAGTGGGTGGTGCAGCTGTCCCAGGGCACTCAGACACCTGCCCTTCTCTCTGCATCCTCAGCAGTGGGGATGGGGAGCGAGCCAGGAGCAGGAGGAGGGAAGGAAGGGAGATGCGGGAGGTTGGCCAGATCTGAGTCCAGGAGTCCCCACTCACCCTCCCCAGTGCCCAGACCACCTTTTGCAGGGTGATCTCTGCACTCAGGCTGCAGCCTCCTGTTGTAGGGGTGGGGGCTGGGCAGTCCCAGGACTGCTCTGCCTCAGAGACAGCCCCATGGAGAACCTTGGCACTCACTAAAGAGCCGAGCATGGCTCTGCCCTGGCCACCACAAAGGAAGCTTACCCTAAACGGTCTTCTTCTGGCATGGGGCGCCCAGGTGGGGGAGGCCTGGGTCTAGAGGCCACTTAAGAAGGGGCCTAAGAGGGGACGCAGCAGTGGCAGGGCTACCCCAGAGAGGGACAAGCCTTGTTCCCGCTCCCTGCTCCACAGCCCCCATCGAATCAGCCCTTCTCTCTCCTCTGCCCTCCCAGCGCAAGCTCCAGATCAGAGGTCAAGCCTTGGGTCTGGTGGGCCCCGGGGAGATGGTACTGGAGAGCACATAGCTCCCAGGCCCAGATCCTGGGCCGCCTCCAGCTGAGCCTTGGGCTACAGGAGGAGATGGCAGGGGAGGCAGGCAGGGGAAGAGAGGGGCTGGCCTTGGGGTGCAGGGCCATCTTGGCCTTTCCCCCAGGCCCCAGAGCCCCAGGAGCAGGCACATGCTGTCTGGGGGCAGCGACTCTGGCAGCCTCTAGCTGCCCGCCTGCCCACCACATCCACCACCCTGCATGCCTGTCAGCAGTGCAGAACGGAGGGGCCAATTAGGCTAGAAGTCCATATTGAGGGCACCGGCTCCAGGAGAACGCTTTCTGTTTATGTCAGCGCTGGAGAAATGTCCTTCTCATTAATCTTCCCCTGGTCTGGACTCTTCTCTGCACAGGAACCCTGGGTCCAAAGGTCTGGCACTACTCCTGGCACTGCTTTCTTGGTGGTATGAGGTCCCCACTCTCTGCTTGCTTCCTTTCCTTTTATCTCTTGTAAGATAAAAGGTGATGCAGGCTACACCCCAGAGGAACTCTCTTTACATTGGATCCGGGATGTGACCTTACTAAGGGTGTTACAATCCCACCCAAATCCTCTTTAACATAAAATTATAATCACAAAATGGAGGACAACCACACAACACTGGGAGGCATGGCCTAATCAAGTTGACACACATTTTGGGGGGACACAATTCAATCCATGACATTCCAGACTTTGTCCCCCAAAATTCATGCCTTTGCTACATATAAGGTACATTCACTTCATCATACCATAGCAAGAGTCTTAAATTAACTCCAAGTCTACAATCCAGAAACTCTTCCTTACTGTGAAATCTAGAACACAAGTTATCTGCTTCCAAAGGTACAATGGCAGAACGAGCACAAGCTAGACGTTTCCATTACAAATGGGAGAAACTGGAGGGAAAAAAGTGATAACAGGCACCAAGCAAGTCAGCACAACACCTTATATTAGCCCTCAAGGCTGGAAAATAATCTTCTGTTCTCTGAGACCTTTTATACAATGGCCCTGCCCTCCAGACTCTAGGGATTGGCTACACTCTCTATCTACATTCTGAGTGGAGGCCCCTTAGCCCAAGCTTCAGCTCCATGGTTCAGGCCCACTGGGATGGCAACTCTGCTTCCATGGCTTTAGGCACACCATTCTTAGTCCATCTGAGTGGTGACACCCCCCTTAGAAACACCAAAGGACATGGTTCCACCCTTTGAAACCCCACTAAAAAAAAAAAAAAACCAAACCCAGCGCCATCGAGTCGATTCCAACCCATAGCAACCCTATAGGACAAAGTAGAACTGCCCCATAGAGTTTCCAAGGAGCGTTTGGCAGGTACAAACTGCTGACCCTTTGGTTAGCAGCCATGGCACTTAACCACTATGCCACCAGGGTTTCCTTGAAACCCCATAGGTCATGGCTATACCTTTTGACACTGAGGCAGATCAGCTTCCTGTGTTCCTTGTGTCTTCAGCTTCTGTTTCCTGGTTCCTTGGACTCTTGGCCCTCAGGCCTCATGCCCACATCTGCCCTGGTGGGGCAAGTGTTCCAAAGCTCTGTAGCTCCACCGATAAGTGCTTGGAGGCACCCCACTCCATCAGTAAACTTCGGCCGGAAGGCACTCGGCTCTCTTGCTCCATGGGCTGGCAAGCCTAGCTGAACCAGTAAGTGTCTGGAGGCTCCCCACTCTTCCAGGAGGCCACCTACACCAAAGTATGCAGCTCTCTTGCTTCTTGGGTCAGCTCCAACGCTGTCTCTTGCTGGTCTCTTGGTTCTGCTGCTGCTGGTTCCCTGTTGCTTCTTCTCACCATCTGTACCGTCTTTGGTGTTATCAGTTCTCACTTCCTTTTGAGCCTTCTATCCATTCACAGTTTCAATACCACTTCCACATTTTAGGTATCTGTTAGAGCAGACTCCCACTCTCAGCACCAAATTCTGTCTTAGTCATCTAGTGCTGTTGTGTTGTTGTTAGGTGCCATCGAGTCAGTTCCGACTTATAGTGACCCCATGCACAACAGAACGAAACACTGCCCTGTCCTGCGTCATCCTTACAATCATTGTTATGATTGAGCTCATTGTTGCAGCCACTGTGTCGACACACCTCATTGAGAGTCTCCCTCTTTTCCGCTGACCCTGTACTCTGCCAAGCATGATGTCCTTCTCCAGGGACTGATCTCTTGACAACATGTCCAAAGTATGTAAGACGCAGTCTTGCCATCTTGCTTCTAAGGAGCATTCTGGTTGTATTTCTTCCAAGACAGATTTGTTCATTCTTTTGGCAGTCCATGGTGCATTCAATATTCTTGACCAACACCACAATTCAAAGGCATCAACTCTTCTTCGGTCTTCCTTATTCATTGTCCAGCTTTCACATGCATATGATGCTATTGAAAATACCATGGCTTGGGTCAGGCGCACCTTAGTCTTCAGGGTGACATCTTTGATTTTCGATACTTTAAAGAGGTCCTTTGCAGCAGATTTACCCAATGCAATGCATCATTTGATTTCTTGACTGCTCCTTCCATGGCTGTTGATTGTGGATCCAAGTAAAATGAAATCCTTGACAATTTCAATCTTTTCTCCATTTATCATGATGTTGCTCATTGGTCCAGTTGTGAGGATTTTTGTTTTCTTTATGTTGAGGTGCAGTCCATACTGAAGGCTGTGGTCTTTGATCTTCATTAGTAAGTGCTTCAAGTCCTCTTCACTTTCAGCAAGCAAGGTTGTATCATCTGCATAATGCAGGTTGTTAATGAGTCTTCCCCCAATCCTGATGCCCCCTTCTTCTTCATATAGTCCAGTTTCTTGGATTATGTGCTCAGCATACAGATCGAATAGGTATGGTGGAAGAATACAACCCTGGCGCACACCTTTCCTGACTTCAAACCAATCACTATCCCCTTATTCTGTCCAAACAACTGCCTCTTAATCTATGTACAGGTTCTTCAGGAGCACAAGTAAGTGTTCTGGAATTCCCATTCTTCACAATGTTATCCATAATTTGTTATGATCCACACAGTCGAGTAGTCAATAAAACACGGGTAAACATCCTTCTGGTATTCTCTGCTTTCTGCCAGGATCCATCTGACATCAGCAGTGATATCCCTGGTTTCATGTTCTCTTCTGAAACCGGCCTGAATTTCTGGCAGTTCCCTGTCAATATATTGCTGCAGCCGTTTTTGAATGATCTTGAACAAAATTTTGCTTGCATATGATATTAATGATATTGCTGTATAATTTCCTCATTTGGTTGGGTCACCTTTCTTGGGAATAGGGATAAATATGGATCTCTTCCAATCAGTTGGCCAGGAAGCTGTCTTCCATATTTCTTGGCATAGATAAGTGAGCACCTCCAGCGCTGCATCTGTTTGTTGAAACATCTCAATTGATAGTCCATCAATTCCTAGAGCCTTGTCTTTCGCCAATGCCTTCAGAGCAGCTTGGACTTCTTCCTTCAGTACCATCGGTTCCTGATCATATGCCACCTCTTGAAATGGTTGAACATCGACCAATTCTTTTCGGTATAATGACTCTGTGTATTCCTTCCATCTTCTTTTGATGCTTCCTGCGTCATCTAATATTTTCCCCATAGAATCCTTCACTATTGCAACTCGAGGCTTGAATTTTTATTCAGTACTTTCAGCTTGAGAAACGCTGAGCGTGTTCTTCCCTTTTAGTTTTCTATCTCCAGCTCTTTGCTTTGTGTTTTCGAGCTGCCCTTTGAAATCTTCTGTTCAATTCTTTTACTTCATCATTTCTTCCTTTTGCTTTAGCTGCTCAATGTTCATGAGCAAGTTTCAGGGTCTCCTCTGACATCCACTTTGGTCTTTTCTTTCTTTCTTGTCTTTTCAATGACCTCTTGCTTTCTTCATGTATGATGTCCTTGATGTCATTCCACAATTCATCTGGTCTTCATCAAATCTATTCTTGAGATGGTCTCTAAACTCAGGTGGGATATACTCAAGGTCGTATTTTGGCTCTCGTGGGCTTGCTCTGATTTTCTTCAGTTTCAGCTTGAACTTGCATATGAGCAATTGATGGTCTCTTCCACAGTCAGCCCCTGGCCTCGTTCTGACTGATGATGTTGAGCTTTTCCATCGTCTCTTTCCACAGATGTAGTCAATTTGATTCCTGTGTGTTTCATCCAGTGAGGTCCATGTGTACAGTAGCCGTTTATGTTGGTGAAAGAAGGTATTTGCAATGAAGAAGTTGTTGGTCTGGAAAAATTCTATCATTCGATCTCCAGCATTGTTTCTATCACCAAGGCCATATTTTCCAAATACTGATCCTTCTTCTTTGTTTCCAAATTTCGCATTCCAATCACCAGTAATTATCAATGCATCCTGACTGCATGTTTGATCAATTTTAGGCTGCAGCAGCTGATGAGAATCTTCTATTTCTTCTTCTTTGGCCTTAGTGGTTGGCGTGTAAATTTGATTAATAGTCATATTAACGGGTCTTCCTTGTAAGTATTTGGATATTATCCTACCACTGACAGCATTGTACCTCAGGATAGATCTTGAAACGTTCTTTTTGACGATGAATGCAACATCATTCCTCTTCAAGTTGTCATTCCCAGCATAGTAGACTATATGATTGTCCGATCCAAAATGGCCAATACCAGTCCCTTTCAGCTCACTAATGCCTAGGATATCGATGTTTATGCATTCCGTTTCATTTTTGACAATTTCCAGTTTTCCTAGATTCATACTTTGTGCCTGTTAGTTTGTCGTACTGTGGGGGCTTGCATGTTGCTGTGATGCTGGAAGCTATGCCACCGGTATTCAGATACCAGCAGGGTCACCCATGGAGGACAGGTTTCGGCTGAGCTTCCAGACTAAGATAGTCTAAGAAGAAGGACCCGGCAGTCCACTTCTGAAAAGCATTACCCAGTGAAAACCTTATGAATAGCAGCGGAACACTGTCTGATATAGTGCTGGAAGATGAGCCCCCCAGGTTGGAAGGCACTCAAAGGATGACTGGGGAAGAGCTGCCTCCTCAAAGTGGAGTCTACCTTAACGACATGAAGCTTTTGGGACCTTCATTTGCTGATGTTGTACGACTCGAAATGAGAAGAAACAGCTGAAAACATCCAGTGCTGTTATAACAGAAATACCACAAGTGGATGGCTTTAACAAAGAGAAATTTATTTTCCCACAGTCTAGTAGGCTAAAAGTCCAAATTCAGGGCGTCAGCTCCAGAGGAAGGCGTTTTCTCTCTCGGCTCTGAAGGAAGGTCCTTGTCATCAATCTTCCCCTGGACTTCCTCATGCAGGAACCCTGGGTCCAAAGGAAGGGCTTTGCTCCCAGCACTGCTTTCTTGGTGGTAGGAGGTCCCCAGTCTCTGCTTGCGTCCCTTTCCTTTTATCTCGTGTAAGATAAAAGGTGGTACAGGCCACACTCCAGGGAAACTCCCTTTACATCGGATCAGGGATGTGACCTTAGTGAGGGTATTACAATCCCACCCTCCCAAAATACTCACTGGAATCTCAACCTCTGAATCCATGGATGTGATCTAACGCAGTGCAATCACGTTCCACAACGCAGTCTAACGTTACGTCAGAGAGGCCAGACCAGCACAGGGTGTGTTGTAAAGCCAATCGCTTCTGATGATTAGGTCTAAAAAAGAGCAGATTAGATGCAGAGATGAGCACATATGGGGGAAGTCAGATGCCATTTGAGGTTTGCCTACAAGCCAAGGAACCAAGGAGTGGCTGGGGCTACTGGAAAAGAGGGAAGCTAACAGCTGAGACCCTGATGTGGGCTTCTAGCCTCCAGGACTGTGAGGAAATAGATTACTGTTTTTTTAAAGGCACACACTTGTTGTACTTGTGTTACTGCAACCTTGGGCACTAAGACAGCCCCAAAGATTTTGACTCCCCAGACTTCTCTGAACCGCAAGTGGCCACTCTCCCTGATTAAAAGCTAGCCCCTCGCTCACATGGAAAAGTTATAATATGAAAGGTGTTCTCCGCAAGGTCCCCTCCCCACCACCTTCCAAGATGCTTCCTCTGTGTCCTCTACTGGCTGAGAGGCCTACAGTAAGCCTTAGTTTATAGCCCAGCCAGGGAGGTGCTGGGCTTTATGAAGGAGGAAAACACCACACCCAAAGGAGCTACAAGACCAAGCCAAGAAGGGCCCCTGAGACACACTTGTGGGACCGGGTTCCAAAGGGGCTCCATTGAGGAGCCAGAGTGGAGGCTGGATAAGGCAGAGTTTATTGACTTGGGGCACTCTCTCAGAATAAGAGACCGTAATGGACTGAATTGTGTCTCCCTAAAATGTGTGTCAACTTGGTTAGGCCATGATCCCCAGTATTGTATGATTGTCCACCATCTTGTCATCTGATGTGATTTTCCTATGTGTTGTAAATCCTACCTCTGTGGTGTTAATGAGACAGGATTACAGGCAGTTAATGAAGCAGGACTCAATCTACACAAGATTAGGTTGTATTTTAAGTCAATCTCTTTTGAGACGTGAAAAAGAGAAGCAAGCAGAAAAACAGGGGGACTTCATACCACCAAGGTAGTTGTGCCGGGAGTAGAGTGAGAAGAAATAGACAAAAAAAAAAAAAAATTAGAGATTTTAATACCTCTGTCTCAATAATTGATACAGCAAATAGGTGGAAAATCACCAAGGGTAAGTGGGTTTTATATTTGGCTTGAACAGCACTATGGAGCAACTTGACCTAACTGACATTTATAGAACATTCCACCCAACATCAGCAGAATATACATTCTTCACAAGTGCACATAAAACATTTGCCAAGATAGGCCATATCCTGGGCCATAAAACAAGTCTCAGTAAATTGGGAAAGATTCAAGTCCTACAAAGCATGTTTTCTGACCACAATGGAGTTAAATTAGAAATAAATAACAGAACATTTCAAGATAAATATATCTGCAAATATTGGGCAACTAAACCCACTAACTCATGGATCAAAAATAAATCAAAAGGGAAATTAGAATGTATTTTGAACTGAATGTAAATAAAAATGCATCGTATCTGAATTTGTGGGATATTGCCAAAATAGTCTTTCTATGCCTGTTGCCACTGAGCCAATTCTGACTCATAGTGACCCTATAGGACAGAGTAGAACTGCCCCATCGGGTTTCCAAGGGCAACTGGTGGATTTGAACTGCCAACCTTTTGGTTAGCTGCTGAGCTCTTAACCAATGTGTGACCAGGGCTCCAAAGTAGTCTTTAGAGGGGAATTTATAACACTAAATATCTATATCATAATGAAAGAAAGGTCTCAAATCGATGACTTCAATTTCCATCATGAGAAACCAGATAAATAAGAGCAAATTAAACACAAAGGAAGTAGAAGAAAAGAAATAATAAAGATAAAAGCAGAAATGAACTAACTAGAAAACAGAAAAATAGAGAAAAATCAACAAAATCAAAACCTTGTTCTTTGAGAAGATCAATAAAATTGTGAAGCCTCTAACTAGAATAATCAGGATAAAATGAGAGAGAGAAGACACAAATTACTAATATCAGATGGCATTACTACAGATTCTACAGATATGAAAAGAATTGTAAGGTAATTTTATGCAGACAGGTTTAACAACTTAGAATGGATAAATACTAGCAACGAACAATCAGAAATTGAAATTTGAAAATAAAAAACTTAAAATAGCTTCAAAACTATGACAAATTTAGGGCTAAACCAGACAAATGAGGCAAAAGGCCTATACACTAAAACCTACAAAATATTGCTGAGGGAAATTAAACAAGACTTAAATAAATGCAGAGATATACCTTGTTCATGGGTTGGAAGATTTAATAATGCTAAGATGCCAAACCTCCTTAAATCAATCTACATGTTGAATGAAATCTCAATAGAATTCCTATTAGTATGCTTTGTAGAAATTGATAAACTGAGTCTAAAGTTCATATGAAATGTACAGAACCCAGAAGAGCCAAGATGACCCTGAGAAAGAAGAACAGAGTTGGAGGACTAATGTTACCTAATATCAAGAATTGTTATACATCTACAGTAATAGAAAAACTGTGGTATTGGGATAAAGATAGACAACGAGATCAACAGAACAAAATGGAGAGTTCAGAAATAAACCCACATGTATATGATCAACTGATTTTTGACAAAGGTGCAAAGGCAATGCAGTGAAGAAAGGATAGTTTTTTCAACAAATGGAGATGAAACAATTGGACATCTATATATATACAAAAAAACTTGAGTTCAACATCTCACACTTTATACAAGACTTGACTCAAAATTGATCATCAACATGAATGTAAAACCTAAAATTATAAAACTTCTAGAAGAAAACATATGAGAGAATCTTTGAGATCTTGGGTTGGGCAAAGATATATAAAAGAACTAATGGATAAAATTTTCATTCAATATTAAAAATGTCTGCTCTTCAAAAGACATGGTCACAAGAAGATAAGAGAGGCTGTGGGACCTAGTATTTAGTGATGGGTTATCAGATATGATAACAAAAGCCTGAGCAGCAAAAGATAAAAATAGATGGGACATCATAAAATGAAGTAAACAAAGTGAAAAGATAACCTATGTATTGGGAGAAAAATTTCAGACAGATACCAAAAACCCATTGCCGTTGAGTCAATTCCAACTCATAGTGACCCTACAGAACTGAATAGAACTGCCCCATAGGGTTCCCAAGGAGCTGTGGTTGGATCTGAACTGCTGACCTTTTGGTTAGCAGCCTTAGTGCTTAACTGCTGCACCACCAGGGCTCCAGGGCCTAATATCTAAAATGTATAAAACCTTTACAATTTAGCAACAAAAAGGCAAGAATACTCAATTAAAAAAATGGGCAAAGGACTTGAACAGACAGTTCACCAAAGAGGATACTCAAAGGGCCACCAAGCACGTGAAAAGATGCTCAACACCATTGTTGTTTTTAGGTACTGTCAAGTAGGTTCCCACTCATAGCAACCCTGTATATGACAGAAAACACTGCCCAGTCCTGCTCCATTCTCACAATCATTATTATGCTTGAGCCCATTGTTGCAGCCATGGTATCAATCCATCTCATTGAGGGTCTTCCTCTTTTTGGCTGACCCTCTACCTTACCAAGCACGATGTCCTTCACCAGGGACTGGTCCCTCCTGATAATATGTCCAAAGTACTTGAGATGAAGTCTCGCCACCCTTGCTTCTAAGGAGCATTCTGATTGTACTTCTTCCCAGACAGATTTGCTTGCTCTTCTGGCAGTCCGTGGTATATTCAATATTCTTAGCCAACACAGTAATTCAAATGCATCAATTCTTCTTCAGTCTTCCATATTCATTGTCCAGCTTTCGAATGCATATAAGGCAGTTGAAAACACCATGACCTGAGTCAGGCACACCTTAGTCTTCAAAATGACATCTTTGCTTTTCAACATTTTAAAGAGGATTTTTACAGCAGATCTGCCCAATGCAATACGTAGTAGTTTGATTTCTTGACTGTTCCTTCCATGGGTGTTGTTTGTGGATCCAAGGAAAATGAAATCCTTGACAACTTCAGTATCTTCTCCATTTATCATGATGTTGCTTATTGTTCCAGTTTCGAGGATTTTTGTTTTCCATATGTTGAGGTGTAATCCATACCGAAGGAAAGAAGATACACAGACGGCAAATAAAAAGATGCTCATCACCATTTGTCATCAGGGAACTGGAATGTTTAAAATTAAAAAAGCTAACAATACCAAGTGCTGATGAGGAAGTGGAAGGACAGTAATTCTCATATGCTGTTGATGGCAGTGTAAAAGGGTACAACCACTTTAGAAAACAGTTTGGCAGTTTCTTAAAAAATTAAACCTATGCCTACAGTATGATCCAGCCATTCCACAACTCGGTATTTATCCAAGAAAAGAGAAAGAATACTTGCATACAAAGACTTGGTACACAATTGTTCATAGTAGCTTTGTTTGTAATAGTCTCAAACTGGAAATAACCCAAATGCCCATCAGTAGGTGAGTGGGTACAAACAAACTACGCTAATCCATAAATAGGACACTACTCAACAATAAAAGGAATGAACTATTGCCACACGCAACACCATGGATGAGCCTCAAAATGATGATGGTGAACGAGAGGAAAAAAAGGAGTACTCACTGTATAATTCCATTTACATAAAGTTCTAGAAAAAGCAAACCAAGATACGGGGATAGTAAGCAGATCAGTGGCTACTTGAGGGTGGGGGGCAGGGTGGGGTGAGAGGATGGGACTACAAAAGGGCACGAGGACATTTTTGGGGTGACGGATATGTTCACCACCCTGATTGTAGAGATGGTTTCACATGTGTATACGGACATGTCAAACACCAAACTATACATTTTAATTATGTGCAGTTTATCATATGTCGATTATACTTTGATTTTTTCTCTTTTTAATATAACAAGACTAAGAATGGATGAGAAGGCTGAGGGTGACTGCCCCAATAAAACGCTGTGGGCTCTTGCCCTGTTTCTGGGTCCAAGTCTTCGAGTCTGTTTTCGGACCCAGGACTTTTGTCACCCGAGGAAAAGGCCCTACAACACCCCAGCAAATACACGCTGTAATGAACCCCCAGGCGTTCCTCCAGGATAACTATGGCTGTTTACTCAAGGGCCTGTATGTGAGGGATTACCCATACATAAAAGGACTGCTGGACACAGGGTCTGAGTTGACGTAGATATCCAAAGGCCCAAATAGTTACCACGGGCCCCTGAAAGAGGGGAGGCGCGTGGGGTTGAGGAACAAATGGAGAGCAAATGGCTGAAGTCCAGCTTCTAGTGGGCCCACTGGGTTCACGGACCCACCCACTGGTCATTTTTCTGGTCCTTGAACGTATAATTGGGACTGGGATGCTTGGCAGTTAAAGTAACCTTAACAATTGTGTTCTTGGCCTGTGGGGTTAGAGCTATCATAGTGGGAAAGGTCAAGTGGAAGTCGTCAAAACTGCCCCACCAAGAGAGTAAACCAAATAACACTGCAAGAAGAAAAAGGTTTCGTTTAGATCTGAGGGAGCAGGAGACTAGGAGGGGCTCAGACACAGGTCCCTGAGGGTGGCATAGGCGGTTAAGCCGTTGGATGCTAACCAAAAGGTTGGTGATTTGAACTCACCCAGAGATGCCTCAGAAGAAAGCCTGGTAATCCACTTCCTGAAGATGACAGCCATGACAACTCTATGGAGAGTTCCACTCTGAAACACACGGGGGTCACCACGAGTTGAAATCGACTGATGGCAACTGATTGGAAACTGGTCTGGGGTCAGGTTAAAATAAAAAAAAAAAAGAGGTGGACTCCTACTTCCAGATTCTGAAGTGCTAACTGAAGATCCCAGGAGAGCACATTCCTGAATAGGGCACTTAAGGTGTGAACCTGGCCAGTGCAGGGTCTAAGTCAAAGCTGGTAACACCCGCAGATAGCACACGGTATATGAGCAAGTATTCTTAATTAAATTACGAACAACAATGAAACTCCCACCTGCACTCACACTCTTTCCCCATCTCTAAAATGTGATGAACAAAAGTACCTTACTCTTATCTCAAGGTCGGGGCAGGGCTCAATCAGAGCAAGAGAGGTGTCTGGCACACCATAGAGACCAGCCTCCTGGGAAAAACAGAAGCAAACCCAAAACCCCAATATGGCATCCTGGTGGCGATGGTAGAAATTAGTGCCACGATAAAACCCTAAAGTGTACAGGTGTAGTAACCCCTATCACACCTCCATTTAATTTGCTAGTCTGGTCCAAGTAGAAACCGGATGGACCCTGAAGAATGGTGGCCAACTACCATCATTCAAGTACTCAGTCAAGTAGTACGCTGGTCACTACTGTGTGATCGTAGTTGTTATGCCAGACGTTGTATTTTTGCTAAAGCCTCAGGTATGTGATGTGTGACTCTTGATTTGCTGGGTGCATTCTTTTCTAACCAAACTAGAAAAGACAATCTGAAACAGTTCACATTCACATGGAATGGACAACCATGTCCACTCACAGTTTTGCTCCAGGGCTATGCTAGCTGTCCTGCCATCTGCCAAAATACAGTCAGAACAGGCCTGGATGTGCAGACACCCCCTTGGGGCAGCACCTTGGCCCATCTCATTAATACCGCATGTTGACCAGGCAGGTCGAGCAAGAGCAAGCTGGTCCGCCAGTGTCCTTGTCAAGACACATGTGCTCAACCCTATGAAGACTCAGGGTTTTGACACTTGAGTATAGTTTCTAGTGGTCCATTGGTCAGGGGCATGCGGGATACCTCCAAAGTGAAAGAAAAATTGCAGCATCTTGCTTCTCCTGTTACAAAGAAGGAAGCATAAGGCCTGGTAGGTCCATTTGCATTCTGGAGATGACTCACTCCCCACCTAGGAATACTGTCTATCTCCGGGGTGACATGGGAGGATGTTCGTTTTGAGTGGGGCCTGGAGCAGGAAAGGGCTCTGTAGCAGGTACGTGATGCTTGGCCATGTAACCCAGCAGGCCCTGTGAGCTGGAGGAATCAATGATGAGCTTGTGGCCAGCCCAGTAGGAGACTCATGTCAAAGGCCATATCATCTGCGGCAGAGAATTGTATGTCTGTTGAGAAATAGCTCCTGTCCCCCGTAGAGATAGAACGCTTGACTGCAGGCACCAAAAGGCCGCCCATCTGGAATGGCTCATCATGAGTGAGTCATAGCAGACCCACAAACTCATTAAATGGATGGGCCCAGCAGCAATCTACCATTGGATAGAAATTGAACATTTGGGCTGAGCACACACAGGACCAGCTGGTAGCCAAGACCCCAGGGCATTCTCTGTGTTTATGCCAGGACCCCTCCCTCAGCTCACAGCTATGGCTGGCCACGTGGTGGGTCCCATACGACCATTTGAAGGTTTACAGGTGGGTCGGCTCGGTATGTGGGTGCAAGCCAACAACGGGCCACAGCTGCACTGCAGCCTTCTCAATCGTTTCAATGAGTGCAGCCTTGGGCAACGAACCTGGTGATCCACTTCGTGTGGAAGGGGAACTTGGGTGACCCAGTTGTGTGACCCTAGGCACTGCCTTGCCTAAGTGTAACTGAATGGACAGGTGCAGCATGTCCCCCACCTGAGAGGGCAGGTACCAGGGGCTCAGCCTCCTCATAGAGAGGGGTGGGAGCTTCAGATGGGCAGCGGAGGAGGGGGATGGTGAGGATCAGTTGCAGTCCCACACTGAGGAAAGCTGTGGATGGTTCCACCCACCTCCTCCTCAGCCTCTCGCCCCTCAGCCTTTCCCCCTCACCCTCTCCCCCCTCAGCCTTTCCCGCCTCACGCTCTCCACCCCTCAGCCTCACCCCATCTCAGCCTCTCCACCTCTCAGCCTCCCCCCTCAGCCTCTCCTCATCTCAACCTCTCCCCCTCTCTGCCTTACCCCATCTCAGCCTCCCCCACCAGCTTCACCCCATCTCAGCCTCTCCCCATCTCAGCCTTATCCCATCTCAGCTTCTCTCCATCTCAGGCTCCCCCTGCAGCCTCTCCCTCCTCAGCCTCGCCCCATCTCAGACTCTCCCCATCTGGGCCTCTCCCCGCTCAGCCTCTCCCCATCTCAGCCTCTCTGCCCCTTAGTCTCCCCCCCTCAGCCTCTCCCCCCTCAGCCTCCCCCCCCAGACTCTCCCCATCATCCTCTCCCCAGCCTCTCCCCATCTCAGCCTCTCCCCCCTCAGCCTCTTCCTCTCTCAGTTTCTCTACTCCTTAGCCTCTCCCCATCTCGGGCCTCCCTGGATCTGGCTCCCACAGCCCTGGGCGGTTTCCACAAGCCAGATCCTGTCAGGGGAGAATGAAGCTTTGCCTTGCCGAGTAAGACTCAAAATCAGTCCACGTTAGCAAACAAATGGAGGACACTCGCGGCCCTCCTAAGCCTACAAATACACACAGCCCTGCATGCTGTCGCCTAGCTCTGACCCGCAGGCCTCCCCACCCAGCCCACAAACATGCTGCGTGCTGCCCAGCCCAGGCCTGCACCTAGAGTGGACCCGCGAGTCCACACAAGCCTGGGGCGCGACTCTGTATGCCGTGGACATGTGGCAGCCACTGCAGGCCCCTACCAGGCAGCCCCTCCGGGCTCCAGATGCCCCTCAAACTTCTAGAGGAGGCGCTGTGGTGCCAGGTGGGCACCTATAGGGTCATGGCCAGGCAAAGGTGAAGGCCAAGAGCCAGGTCGGGGTTGCACAAGCAGGAAGCAAAGGTTAGAGAACAGCAAACCTGATAAGGCAGCTTCTGACCACTTTTCCATGAAAAGGCCCCCTCCCAGCCCAGAGGCCTCGTGGTCAGCAGGGAACCCCTGCCTCGCCCTTGGGTCTGGGGTCCCTCTCCTGTTCCTTCACCTGTCCCCAAGCCCCAGGTCTTGGCCCCTGCTCCCTATCTTCCCAGCCCACCTGGGCTGTCTGCCTTCCCCTCTCAGGGAGCCCAGCGGCCCCTCCTGCAGGGAAGGCACAGTGGGCAAAGGCTAAGGACCACCATATCTCTCTCCTCTCTGAGCTTCGTGAGCCAGGCTGGGCCACCTGCCTCTCAAGGAGGGCTGAAAAGTGACTCAGAGAGGCTGGGGGGCCATGCTGGGGACCAGTGTCAGGCCCTCTCCCTGTCACCTCCATGCCCCCTCGCATGAGATGGTCTCTGGTGGGCTTCTCAGTCACATGCAGTGCCCAAAACCATGGTATGGCACCTCCTGGCTAGCCCGGAGCTGAGAGCAGATGGGGAAATGGAGGCCCTGGGAGAGGAAGGGCTGGTGGGAAGCGTGGAACACACCTTGGTCCAGGTATACTCCTGTCTCAGTTTCCCTCTGAAGGGCCTCATGTTTAGTGAGACATGCAGAGCTTGGGGAAAGATTCCTCTCCCGGGGAGGTTGTTAAGCTTGGCTGGGACAGACAGAAGCATCTACTTTGGGCCTAGGCTGTGACACTTGGGAGACGGGACAGGAGAAAGGGGGGATGCAACAGCTTGAGGTGGGGTGACCTGAAGCCTGGGGTGGGGTTGGCGTGGCGTGGGACACGCCCTCAGCCCGACCCTGTTTGCCTGGGTCCTCAGAGGTTCTCCAGCTGTCCTTCCAGTTGTGGCCCCGTTTGCTCAGCAACCTTCCATAGATCCCCAGTACCTGGAGGGAAGGGCCTGCACGTGCCCCCATTCCTCTCTCTCTTCCCTCATCTTCCTCAAGGTGGAGGGGCTTTCTGCTCTACTCCACCCCAAGCTGAGGCCCACCTGCTCCTTGACTTTCTATCTTCCCAGTCCCAGCTTCCAGTTTGGAAGGCAGAAGGGGCCAGGGCTGCCCTGTGCTGCCTTTCCAGAGACAGGCCAGCCCTTCCCTCCGCTGCCACTGTGTTTGGCAACCTCCTGGGAAGGCCCCCAATGCCTCTCTGGCCCATAGCCCATGCTAGAAGGAAGGGCCATTTGCACTGGAACTTGGGAAACACCCCATGGGAAGGATGCGGAAGGTCAGGTGCTACACAAGGTGAAATACTGTGCGAAGGTCAGGTGCTACGCAAGCTGAGGTACTTTGTGACAGTCAGATACTACACATGGTGAGGTACAGTGTGAAGATCAGTTACTGCACAAAGTGAGGTACTACAAAAGGTGAGGTACCGTGTGAAGGTTAAATACTACACATGTGAGGTACTGTGTGAAGGTGAGGTATCATGTGAAGGTTAAATACTACACATGTGAGGTACTGTGTGAAGGTGAGGTATCATGTGAAGGTTAAATACTACACATGTGAGGTACTGTGTGAAGGTGAGGTATCATGTGAAGGTTAAATACTACACATGTGAGGTACTGTGTGAAGGTGAGGTACTACACAAGGTGGGGTACTCTGTGACAGTCAGATACTACACATGGTGAGGTGCTGTGTGAAGGTCAGATACTGTACAAGGTGAGGTACTATGTGAAGGTCAGGTACTATACAAGGTGAGTACTGTGTGAAGGTCAGGTACTACACAGCCTGAGGTCCTGCATGAATGCAAGCTGAGGTACTTTGTGAAGGTCAGACACTCCACAAGGTGAGGTACTGTGTGAAGGTCAGGTGACACACAACGTGAGGTACTGTGTGAAGGTCTGGTACTACACAAGCTGAGGTACTCTGTGAAGGTGAGGTACATCCGGTAGTTCCAGGATTGGGGGTGAGCTGGTGGGGATGGGGGTGGCGTGGGCTAAGCCTTCAGGCTGACCCTGTTGCTCCAGCTGGCCTCCCGCCTCATCTTGCCCTGTCTTTGCTCAGCAACCTTCCTTGGCTCCCCCATACCTGGAGAAGAAGGGCCCACATATGTCCCTGCTCCTCACACCCATCCGGAGGCCTTTCTTTCCCCATCAAGCTTTCTCTGATCCAAAGACCACCCCCCCCACCTCTCAGCCACCTCTGTCCCCCCGAAGCAGGCCAGGCCCACCAAGGCAGGTGTCAGCCACAGTACCTCCCCCCGCACCTCAGGCATATCTCTCCAGCTGCTTCCTGAAGAATTTTCCTCAGCCGCCTTCCCTGAAGGGCTGGGAATCACCCCCTACCCTGCACCCGGGACTCCTTGCTCTGGGAACGGCACCCCCGTTGCTCCTGCTGAAGCTGTCTCCTCCGCATTCCGCTGTCCCTCCCCTCCCCAGCTGGTCTGTCACCCTCCCAGGGATTCCACCTCCTAAACATCCCGGAATCCCCCCCCCGACTGCCACCCTACCTGGCCCTGTTCCCTTTGCCCCTTGATTTTTCTTATCAGCCCACTCCCCACCCAGGGCCTCAGTCCTCAGCCTAGCTTTGGGGCTCTGGGCCACTGTCCCCACCCAGCCTCACCCAGGCCCTGGGCAGGGCCCCACCTCTCCCTCCTGGCCTTTCCCTGCGCCTACCCCCGTGAACCCCAGCCGTAGCGCCTCCTTCCTGGAGCCCCTGGAACTCGCCTACCTAAAGGCACAACTGCAGAGCTGTTCGTCTGGGAGGTCTCAGTCCCCCTACACAGCCAAGGGTGGCTGGAGTGGGCTCCTTCCCAGGCCTGGGTGAAGGGAAGGCAGGGAAGGGAAAGGGGGAGAAACTGGGGAAGGGGGCAAGGAGGGCAGGGGAGGGCAAATGTCCCAGGCCAGTGGGGCTGGGGGGAAGTTGCCCAGGGTGGGGACGGCTGGGCAGGGGCAGCCACCTCGTCCTCAGGGGAGAAGTGGCCAGCTCCAGCCAGACTGGACATTCCCTCTGCAATCTGGAATCTTGTTGTCTCCTGCGCCCCCGTGAGGTCAGTGGGCATCATGACACCTACTTTTAGACACTGAAGTGGGGTTTTTGGGGGGTACAGGCGGGAAGTGACCCCAGCCCCCCTTCCTGTCCCCCAGAGTCGGACCCTTCCTTCTAGTCGTTCTCGCCCAGGCTCTCCAGAGGCCTGAGAAGAAGGTGGGTCTCTCCAGACCCAGCTTAGCCTCCCAAGGCCCCATGGGAGGGGCTGCTGAACCCTTCTCTCCAGCACCCTTCTCCTCTGCCTCAGATGAGGACTCTCCCCAGCAGATGGGATGCCAAATGCTGGGCCCCTTGGCCCCTGGCCCACCCCAGCCATGGCACTCAGCAGAGACGCCACGGCCCTCCCAGAGGGCACCCCATTCTGGCTCCAAGCTGGCCTCGAGCTGAGCTCCTGGCCCAGCCACAGGGAAATCTCAACTCCAGCTATGGCCAGACCACCACAACCCCAGCTCTGTCCGTGGCTCTCACATCTGCTCAAGGCATTGAGGGGGACAGGGCGCCAAGCCCAGAGTCCACCCCGCTCTGTGCATTTGGAGTGCACAGGCCCCTGGAGCCAGCCACCCAGGAAGGCCTCCTAGGAGTAAACACCTACTGTGCAGCCAGCCCCTCAATGCGCCTGGCCTGCTGGGAAGAGGGGTATAGGCCCAGCCTTGCCTTGCCCTAAGACTCCCTGGCTCGCCTGGCACCGTGGCAGGAATGCCCCAGGGAGGGGCTGCAGAGCCTGCTGTCTTTGTCACCTGTACAGGTGGGCAAGGCTGTGCCCTGGAGGCCCCATGGCCCCAGGAGCTGGCCTAGTCATGCTGCGGTCCCTAGAGATGTCTGCGTGTTATTGGGCTGCAGGCCAGCTGTGTGCTCTGGGTCTTGCTGGGGAGAAAGGCCCGGACATGCAGCCCAGGGGTACACGTGCAGGGGCACCTTGGGAGCATAGGGAATGGGCATCCCACAGGTCACCAGCCATAAAGTCTTCCTGAGAAGCCAGAGCCAGAGTGGGTCTGCCAGGGCCTCAGATTGCTGTCCCCAGGCAGTACCCATGGAGCAAGAACTCGGAAAAGGGGACTGAGACTGGGGGGCATGCGGGGACCATGGCTTGGGGGTGGTGCTGGTTGTAAGCATCCACTCCCCAGGCCCTTCCGTGAACCAGACAGACAAAGCCCCCCTGCCCCGAGTACAGCGGGGACAGATACCAAGGATGTCAACTCCCAGGCAAAGCTCTTCAGCTTGGGGTGCCCCAGGAATAGATATGAACTCTAGGGGACACTGGGGGTGTTGGGGATGGGAAGCCCTGAGTTAGAGCAAAGCTGGCCACGTTTTGGCTGGAGGCGTACAAGCCCCTTCTACTCACGGGGTCATGGAGAGCTCTTCAGAAGAGGAGGGGTTAAATGGCTCCCTCGCGGAGGCCCATCAGAGCTCAGGCACCTCTATGGAGAGGATAGGTCCAGATCATGGCCCCCCGAGGCCAGGCAGTGGGCAAGGACAGGTTCTGGGGGAAGGAGAGTGAGGTTTGCTTTGAGGGGGGTGGTATGCTCCAAGCTGCCCCCAGCTGTCTCATGGCGCACTCTGAGATGTCGGGGTGGCTGGGGGGCAAGAATCCCCATCCCTCCAGGAAGAATGGCTCTTCGTTCTGTGTGCTGAATGGTTCTCCCCAACCTGGAACAACGTCCTGAGCAGAGAAAGCCCTGCTTCAGCCCTCGTGGGGTCAGCATAGGGGCAGAGGATAGACCTCGAGGGTCCCTCCTTCCCTTGCCTGCCTTTGCTGGGGCCTGGCCAGAGCCAGGACTGGGGAGATGGCCTCCATTCATCTCTGCAGCCGGCGGTCACCCTGGAGCATGGAATCCAGGGGTCAGGCTGAGGCTTGTTGTCCCACTGTGAGCAGCTTGGAGCAGGGCAGAGGGCCCAGGATGAGTGGGGGGGGGGAATGAGGGAATGCGGAGGGGGGGTGCTGGGAGCAGAGAGGATGCTGGGAGTGTTTGAGGTTGCTGCTGGGGTGCCGCTGGTCTCACCGTCCCTCTGAGGCCTGAGTGAGTCTGTTGGCCAACTTAGGCAGAGGTCATGATCTCCAAGCTAGGGCAGTGAGGTGGGGGCAGAGGGTGAGTGAGCAAGGGATGGGGATGGGTGCTAGGCGGGATGGACACAGCCCAGCTCCCAGCCGGTAATGGTCAGGACGGAGGGTGGTGAAGAATGTGGGGCCTCTGTGGCGTCTGGGAGTGCAGATAGCAGGCAGGGGAGAGGTGCTGGGACCTTGGTAAGAAAGCACGGGCCCGAGCCAGCAGGACACAGGTCCCCTCGTGGAGAAGCTGGGAGAAAGGTTAGCAGCACGAAGATTTGACAACACGGTAGGATCCTTCCTCCAGGGAACAGTCCTCCCCTGCACTCAAGGGGCTGTGGGTCTGTGACCTGGCTCAAGTCTGAGAATTGATTGAGGGGCGATGACTCTCTTTGGTAATGCGAGTTAGACTGCTGTTCAATTGACCTGAAACTCCCTCACTTACACAGATCAAGTAAGAGCTTAGTAGATGTCCATCTATTTTACTCCCAGAGACATCATGATCGGCCAGCCAATGCCACAGGTCTCTGCAAGTCAGACTATTCTGGTTACTGTTTTGACTCCACTGCTCACCACTGTAACCAGGTCCACCTTGTCTTTGCAATTAAGTACTGCCACTAGGCCCTGTCGCCCTAGGGTCCGATCACCCCGTTGCGATTAGATTTCTCAATTCAGGGGCAGCAGTTCTCACTGCAATTTGGAAGAGCAACCACAGTGCTGTTCAAGGGTACTGGGGCTCCCCTCACAGACTGAGTCCACAGAGGTGAGAGGCGTGTCCTGTGGGCACTCCCAGGTACATGGGTGGGCCTGACATAGTAAATCTACTCTAACATTCCAGTCTTCTAAGCCTTTGGATACCTTCCTCTACTGCGCACCAAGGCAGTCCTGGCATTTCATCTCCATTAGTGTAGGTCATGATTCAAAGGTATCGTTATGGCATCAATAACAACAACATTCTAGGTCACCTTGGAGTCCATGTTTCAAGTAATCAATCAAACAGATCTCTTTCTAACCCATTGAGCTATATATAACATTGAAGGCAGAATCTCTGCTTGTTTTTGTTGTTATTAGGTGCCGTCTAGTTGCTTCCGACTCAAAAAAAAAAATTTTTTTTTTTACTTTAGTTGCTTCCGACTCGTAGTGACCCCATGTAAAACGGAACGAAACACTGCCGGGTTCTGTCCCACCCTCACAATTGTTCCTATGCTTGAGCCCACTGTTGCAGCCACTGTGTCAATTCATCTCATTGAGGGTCTTCCTTTTTTCCCACTGGTCCTCTACTTTACCAGGCATGATGTCCTTCTCCAGAGACCGATCCCTCCTGACAACATGTCCAAAGTATGTAAGACTCAGTCTCGCCATCGCCATCCTTGCTTCTAAGGAGCATTCTGGTTGTACTTCTTCCAAGACAGATTTGTTTGTTCCTTTGGCAGCCCATGGTATATTCAGTACTCTTCACCAGCACCACAATTCAAAGGCATCAACTCTTCTTTAGTCTTCCTTATTCATTGTCCAGCTTTCATATGCATATGATACGATTGAAAACACAATGGCTTGGGTCAGGCGCACCTTAGTCTTCAAGGTGACATCTTTGCTTTTTAACACTTTAAAGAGGTCCTTTGCAGCAGATTTGCCCAATGCAATGCATCTTTTCATTTCTTGACTGACACTTCAATGGGTATTGATTGTGGGTCCAAGTAAAATGAAATCGTTGACAATTTCAATCTTTTCTCCCTTTATCACTTTGTTGCTTATTGGTCCAGCTGTGAGGTTTTTTTGTTTTCTTTATGTTGAAGTGTAATCCATACTGAAGGCTGCGGTCTTTGATCTTCATCAGTAAGTGCTTCAAGTCCTCTTCACTTTCAGCAAGCAGGGTCGTGTCATCTGCATAACACGGGTTGTTAATGAGTCTTCCTCCAATCCTGATGCCCTGTTCTTCTTCATATAGTCCAACTTCTCAGATTATTTGCTCAGTATACAGATTGAATAAGTATGGTGAAAGGATACAACGCTGATCCACGCCTTTCCTAACTTTAAACCACATAGTATCCCCTTGTTCTGATCAAACAACTGCCTCTTGATCCACGTACAGGTTCCTCATGAGCACAATTAAGTGTTCTGGAAATCCATGCTTTGCAACAGATTTATAATTTATTATGATCCACACAGTTGAAAGTCTTTGCACAGTCAATAAAACACAAGTAAGCATCTCTCTGGAGCTTTGGTAGCACAGTGGTTAAGAGCTATGGCTGCTAACCAAGAAGTTCGGCAGTTCGAATCCACCAGTCGCTCCCTGGAAACCCTATGAGGCAGTTCTACTCTGTCCTATAGGATCGCTACGATTCAGAACCAACTCGACAGCACCTAACAACAACAACGACGACAAACATTTTTCTGGTATTCTCTGCTTTCAGCCAGGATCTATCTGACATCAGCAGTGATATCCCTGGTTCCACATCTTCTTCTGAGACCGGCCTGAATTTCTGGCAGTTCCCTGTCGATATACTGCTGCAGCCATTTTTGAATGAGATTTAGCGAAGTTTTACTTGCGTGTGCCATTAATGATATTGTTCAATAATTTCCACATTTGGTTGGATCATTTCTTTGGAATAGGCATAAATAAGAATCTCTTCCAGTCAGTTGGCCAGGTAGCTGTCTTCCAAATCTCTTGGTGTAGACGAGTGAGCACTTCCAGTGCTGCATCCATTTGTTGAAACATCTCAGTTGGTGCTCCATGGATTCCTGGAGCCTCGTTTTTCTCCAATGCCTTCAGAGCAGCTTGGACTTCTTCCTTCAGTACCGTTGGTTCCTGATCATATGCCACCTCCTGAAATGGTTGAATGCTGGCCAATCTTTTGGGAACAGTGACTCTGTATTCCTTCCATCTTCTTTTGATGCTTCCTGTGTCGTTTAATGTTTCCCTCGTAGAATCCTTGAATATTGCAACTCCAGGCTTGAATTTTTCTTCAGTTCTTTCAGCTTGAGAAATGCCAAGTGTGTTCTTCCCTTTTGGATTTCTGTCTCCAGGACTTTGCACGTGTCATTATAATACTTTACTTTCTCTTCTCCAGCCTTCTTTTACTTCTTCATCTCTTCCTTTTGCTCTAGCTACCTGATGTTGGAGAGCTAGTTTCAGAGTCTCTTCGGACACCTGTTTTGGTCATTTCTTTCTTTCCTGTCTTTTTAAAGACCTCTTGCTTTCTTCAAGCATGATGTCCTTGATGTTATTCCACAACTCATTTGATCTTCTCTCATGAGTGTTCAACCCATCGAATCTATTCTTGAAATGGTCTCTAAATTCAAGTAGGATATACTCAAGGTCATGCTTTGACTCTCGTGAACTTGTACTAATTTCTTCAGTTTCAACTTGAAGTGCGTATGAGCAATTGATGGTACATTCCACAGTCGGCCCCTGACCTTGTTCTAACTGATGATACTGAGGTTTTCCATTGTCTCTTTTCACAGATGTAATCGATTTGATTCCTGTGTATTCCATCTGGTGAGGTCCCCATGTATAAAGTCACCATTTATGTTGGTGAAAAATGTATTCGCAGTGAAGAAGGTCGTTGGTCTTGCAAAACTGTATCATGCGATCTCCGGAGTCCTTTCTATCACCAACGCCATATTTTCCAACTCACGAGCCTTCTTTGTTTCCAACTTTAGCCTCCCAATCACCAGTAGTTATCAATGTATCCTGATTGCATGTTCGATCCATTTCAGACTGTAGAAGTTGGTAAAAGTCTTCAGTTTCTTCATTGTTGGCCTTAGTGGTTGCTGCATAAATTTGAATAATAGTCATATTAACTGGTCTTCCTTGAAGGTGTATGGGTATTATTCTATCATTAACCCTGCTGTACTTCAGGATAGATCTTGAAATGTTCTTTTTTTGTTGTTGTTAGGTGCTGTTAAGAAAAGTTGTGTCATCTGTATAATATAGGCTGTTAATGAGTCTTCCTCCAATCCTGATGCTGTGTTCTTCTCCATGTAGTACACCTTCTCATGTTATTTGCTCAGATACACAGTCACCTGGAATCTTGTCTCTTATAAGTATTTAATTAGAAAGGAGCAGCTGAAGCGGGGAGGACCCACTCCTTGAGGTGGGGTATGTGGGGAAGGAGTGGTCTTTCTTAGCAAGCAGGAGGCCTCACCAGCCTTTCCTCTCCTGACCTCTCCTGATGTCCTCTTTCTGCCACTGCCCCCTCTCCCATTGCCCAGCTCGGGGTGGTCAGAGCCCTGTTGGGCCAGGGGTCTTCACACAGCTGGTGGACTTCTTGGGTGATGGCAGGGACAGGCTGTGGAAGCTTGGTGTCCTCACCTGAACCTCTTGGCCTCTTCCCCCAATAGCCTGAGGAATCCTCCCCCAGGAGGGTGGGTGGGGTGGCCTTTGAGCTCAAAGCCTGGTGCTCACCTGCTCTGTGGCCTGTAGGAACAGGTGATGAGGTAAGGGGGGGCCTCCCCACTGCTGGGTCCTTGTAGGTCTTCTCCTTACCTCCAGTGTGAGGCTCCCCAAAAGTATGGTGGATCTGAGCACCTCACCCCAGGGGTGCGATCGGTTGGGCCATTGATGAGATGTGGTTTGACAAGGAGGGCCCTCAGCAGAGTGATGGGGCAGCCTCCCACTCCTCTGGGCTTTTCCGCCTCATTTGGGACCTGAAATCTATGGAGTCAGGCAGCCCTGCCCCATTCAATCCTGACTCCCCACTCTCCCCAACATCCTACCTCCTACCCCTGGTGACCCTGCCCAAGCCTTCTCTGTATGGCCAGTGGGACCTCCCCACCACTGCCCCCGCAGCGCTCCACCTGTCCCAGCTTCAGGGAAGAGGCAGGCCAGCCACAACATGGTGGAGAGGACCTCAAGATGGCCTTGAGACTGCAGGTAGGTGTCCAAAGGGAAGCTTGACAGCTTACTGGAGGCAGAGAAAGGGGACCCTTCCCACTCTCCAAAAGGACAAACAGCCTCCACTGGGGAGGGTGTGGGCCTGCCCAGAGGCACAGGAGGCCCAAGTGACCCCTTGGCAGAAGAGGGTGAATGAGAAAGGCTCTGGCTGGGTGGGCCACAACAGAAAGTGGGGAGGCCTGGAAGGAAGGAGCCCCCTGCCCCACACATGCTCTGGGGAAACTACAGGACCCAACTGTCAAGCAGGGAGGACCCCAGAGGCCTCAGCTGGCAAGTAGTGGGGCACAAAAAGGGGTGCAAGTGAAAGCCACATGGCCAGCTGGCCCTGGGACAAGCTATCTTAGGAGACCCAGGCTGAGAGAGGAGGGAAGAAGCGGGGAGGGTGGTGGGGTGCGGAGGGGCCTTGGGCAGCCGCAGTGGCCAGCAGGGTATCCTTAAGCCCACATACCCCTTCCCTTGCCTCTGGTGGGGTTCCAGGCTGTGGATGGTGTGGAAGCCTCCCTGCTTTGGGGGCTCCACAGGAGTTCCAGTGGCTGTGGCTGGGCTCAGAGCAGCTCATGGTTGGCACCATGCTGGTGGACAAACATGCACGGGTGTCTATGGACGTGGTGTTCAGCGCTCTCTGCTCTCCCCTCCCCCCGCCAGCTGTCATGATTTCCTCCCTCATCACCTGCCTGGCCTGGTGTCTGGGTGCGTGGCCCAGCCCGCGGAGGGCCCCAAGAGGGCAGTGGGTTAAGACAGAGGGGGCTGAGAAGAGAAGGAGAATTGAAGATGTGGGGTTCACAGACTCCGTATTTCAGCAGTTTAGGGGAACCCTGGTACCCAGAGTCAAAATTCGGGGTTCTGGGGAAGTCATTCCCGAGGCCAGCAGCAGCCAGGCCTGGGGAAGAGCTCATGGCCTCACTGACTTCCCCAAACCCGGCCACCAGCCTGGACGAGGACCCTGCCTCACTGTCTCTCGGCCTTTTCTCCTTCAAAGGATTTTGAGGGATTTCTTAGAAAGGGCTGTCAGAGAGCTGCAGGCCCCAGGCTCTGAGGCCGCAGGGCCTACTTCCTCCCCTGACCCTTCAGAGCCAAGGCAGGAATGCAGGGTCCCAAGGAGCCAAAGATGCAGGCGGCCGGCCTACCCAAACTGCGGCAGGGGCCCAGGAGGCTGAGTGTCCTTCCTTTCCGGCTAGCAAGGACTCTGTGTGGCAGACCCGATACAGGAAGGGTCCCAGCAAGGAGTCCCTGGCCAACCAGCAGGCCCTGGCGAACAGGGTTCTCATGTCCGTAGGCCTCCATGTGCCCATGAGGCTAGGACTTGGCCAGGCGCCTGCCTAGAGGCAGGTCTCCCTCAGCTTGCTGGTATGAACTCTTGTCACTAGCAGTGGGAACCAAGGCTTTGAGGGGCCAGTGGCCTTGGCTGGGTGGTAGAGACCAGCAAAGGACACACTCCAGGACCAGAGGGGCCAGGAGGGCTTCCTGGAGGAGGTGGGGGGGAGCCTCCACCTCAAGGCACACTGTGAGAAGGACCCCTGTCCCCAGCTTCTCTTAGGCAGGTGTGACTGGCTTCAAGCAGAATAGTGAGCCTGGCAGGCAGTGAGTGGGGCAGAATGGAGTGGATGGAGGTAAAGACCAGGGTGGTATCGCAGGGGTGGGCAGGGTGCACCCCAGAGGCACAGAGGCCCCATGCCCCTAAACCTTGAGGCTGGGACCAAAGTGCTTCTCATACAGCCCCACCACCTGTTTATACCTCTTGTCATCAGACATCCCCAGCCTGTATCCCTTGCTGAGTGTGCTGCCGTTTGACCCTCACAGCTCTGCTTCCCACCCCGGCCTTAGGGTCTCCAGGATAACCATTGTCCCCTTCCAATGTCAGCCCTGCACAGACCAATCCCCCCACCACCATCAGCAACACACCCTAAATCACGGCCAGTCCTCGAAGCCGCCCCGTAGATGGGCCCCCCAGGCCTAGGGTCAACAAGACTGAATTCAGGGATCCTGGCAGGGCCCCCACTCCGGGAAGACTTTCGTCACTGGAGCCCAGCCACTGCCGCCTCTGCGGTCAGCAGGCCCTCTGCCCCCACCCTGTAGGCCCTGGCCGCGGTCCCCTCTGCCCCCAGCCCCTCTGTCCCAAACAACACCCCCAAGGCCCACCCCTCTTCCCCTGCCAAGTCCCCCAGGTGCAGTGTACCCCCCTCTAAGTAAGCCTTACTGTGCCCCCTGCTTATAGGGGGGCAGGGCTCACCCCCCCAGATGCACCCCCACTGCGTTTCAGTGAGGTGTTGTTGACACAGCTTTCCAGGAGCCCCGGAGCGGCCAACGTACCCCTCTGTCTGGGCCCCGCGTGCCGACACAGTGGGCTGTTTCAGCGGCTGCCAGGCCGGCGGGCCGTGGCCTGGGCACCGTGGCGAGGCAGCCGCTTCCTGGCGGGGACGTGTCTGGACACCACACAGGCCTGGGCGGTCTATGTGGCAGGGTGCCCAGGATGAGACCCCAGCCAGCGCACCACCCCCTCCTGACGTCCCCTGCCCATCGGGGTGGCCTCACAGCAAGCTCGCCTAATGCACCTGTACAGCCCCCAGCAGCCCGAGATGCCTCCGACTTCTGCCCCCTACAACTCTGCACCTTGGCCACGGGGACAGGATGTAGCATCCCACTCTCCATGTAAAGGTTGGGGGGACCCACTGGGGACGGGGGAGCTTCTTCCCAAGGAGGTAAAGTCCCAGGTCTCAAACTTTCCCTGAAGAGGGGTTTGGGGGGTTGGGGAGCACCCTGCAGCCCCCAGGACACCCCTCACCCCAGCCCAGGGGCACAGCCAGAGCTGGCGGTCCATCTTGCCCAGGGCTGGGGTGGTGACAGTGGTGGTGGCAGTGAGCCAGTCGTCCAAAGCCCCCCTCCTGGAGGCAGTGCTGACCCCCAAACCAGGGCTCTGGGTTCCCTAGAAGGGCACACATCCCATTTGCCCAAGCCATGCCACTGTGGTACCTGCTCAGAGAGGCATGCTGTCTACAGGCAGAGCCACCGTGGCCCCATGGACGAGGCCCCCGGGGCTGGCTGGCAAGCCTACTTCGCTCCCAGCTTTGCACTGGTGGGGCCCTCCTAGCACCCTGGATCCAGCCTCAAGGCCCCCCACTCTGCTGAAGCTCCCTAAGGTCTCAGTGGCCAGGACACCTCTCGTCCTCACTCCGGGGCCTGCAGTCCAGCAGAGAGTACAGGCCCTGTGCCTGACTGGCCTTCAGCAATGTGATGCCATCGGCCCCTACTCTGAAGCACGCAGAACTGGTAGCCCACTGGTGGGGTGAGGGAATGGATGGTGGGCAAGGCTGGAACCTCACCCCAAAGGTGGCTGGGTAGCTCACAGCTCTATTTTCGGGGGGCTTGAGCCAGGCCTCAGTGACCAGCCTCTGGAGTGCTGTGCTCCCAGCCACCAGATGGGTGCCACCCACCTCCACGCCCCAGGGCTTGGGCCGCTGCGCTCCTCACAGGGCCAGTGACTATTCCACAGATGCTCTCAAAGGGTAACAAGCCAGTATGTGGTGAGTTCTCGGGCTGTCAGCCCTGGGAACCCCTGTCCAGGGGGTCTTTCCTAGAGGACTCTGGGCCGGGCCCTCAAAGTGAGCCCGGATGCTTCTGAAAGCCCACCTGGGGAGGTGGCTGAGCTGGCCTTTTCCATCTTGCTGTTCCATCCTCCCTCCTGGGCTCCCTCAACCCTCCGCCCATCCTCTGTGGGTGTGGAGGGGTCTGACATGCTCACTATGTGGTCACGTGCCCCCTGGCCAGGGGAGCTGCTGCAGAGAGGGGCCAGTCAGGCAGTGCTGGCCACCTGGATGGGCAATGACCATCTCGCCTTCCCAAAGGCCGGGCTGATCAGGGCTGGAAGGGCTGTGAGCTCCTTCTGCCTTCCCACGGGAGCCAGCTGTGGAGTCAGGAGAGGGGCATCAGGTTTATTGTCACTTGGCCTTGCAGAATCACCAAGCAGGGTGCTGTGGGGTGTTGCCCCCTTCCACGATCCCAGGCCGGCCAAGGGCAGGGCCCAGCCTCTCCCAGAGATGCTCCATAGCGCAGCCTTGTCCTGTATTTGCTGGCCCCGCGAGTCGGTGAGACAGGAGAGCTGTTTTGTTTGTGGAGACTGGGGAACCCTCATGACGGCCGCTCAAGGGTAAAGTGGCTGTGGCACAGGAGTAGCCACCAGGAGGGTCTGGGGACCCTGGGGGAGTCGTTGGGGTGGAGGTCTGCTGGGTACCCCTTCAACATCAGTGCAGGGAGGTGCTAGAAGGTGCCAGCACAGGGCTCAGTGTGGCCGCCTCACTGCCTGTCTCCTCTGGCTGATGTGTATTTGAGAATGGTGGGTCCCCCAGACCCTCCCAGATGTGGCTTTGGGGAGGCATAAAACCACTGAGGGCCAAACTCAGTGAGCTCATGGGCAGAAGGAGCCTGGACGGCCTCAGCTGCCCTGCCCTTTCTGGGGTCCTGGGGCGCCTGCGTGGCGCCAGGCAAGGCCAACGTCCACATTCCCTTCCTCTTTGGGAAGATGAAGGGAAATCGACACCGAGGCCTGGAATAGCCACTGTCCGGCCGGGCCACATGCCCGTGGGCTCAGGAGGTACAGAGGTGGACAGGCCCAAAATAGGCCCGAAGCCTCTCGGAGCACGCCTGTGCCTGGTGTGGCGGGCACTTGATGGTCGGGGACTGGGCTGGTGATAGAGCCAGGGCCAGTCAGGCCACAACAGCTGGGGCTGCCACTCACCCCTGTCAGGCCGGGTGGGACTGAAAGGGACAGCTGGGGCAGGGACAGGGAAGACACCCCCTTGGGGGACAGGACTCGGGGTATAGAGAAGGGTTTGGCATGGGCAGTAGAGGGGGTGCGTTCCACATTGACCCCAAGCCTGTGTCCAGCTCTTGCCCAGTCCCTTCTAGCCCACAGTCATAGCTGAGTGCCAGTGGCCTGGGCCACTGTGGGGGTGAGGCTGCTGTCCCTGGCAGGAGGAGCCCCCAAGTTCCTGGTGCAGACCTGGAGCTGGCCTCCTGGGTACTGAACGGGGCAGCCAGGGTGGGTGGTCAGTGTCCCCAGTGTCAGAAACTGGCTCTCTGAGGCCAGACCCCTCTCCTCCCAGCCTGTGCACTGGGGGGCTTGGCAGTGGGGGTAGCGCTGGAGAGAGGCCCGCTGAGCAAGGAAACCTGAGCGGGGCCAGTTGCCCTCCACCCTGACTCACGTCACCACGCAGCTCCTGTCCTTTTTGGGCTCAGCTGTCCCTGGTGCCCACATTCCCTGCCTTTTTGGGAAGAGGGGAAGCTAGCAAGAGGTGGGTAATAGCTGTGCCCTGAGGCGGTCTCGGGGACACCTGGGCAGTCTGTGTCAGCCGCCCCCACTGCACCCCCCATGAGGCTCAGGCCCTGTGGAAAAGCCCCATGTGGATCCCTGTGGAGACTCTGGACCCTCTGTCCTCAGCCCTGTCTCTGTCCCTCCGTTCCTTCCTCCCTGAGCCTGGGGTCTGCAAGCAGGCTTGGGCCGGGGGGTGGAGGTGGGGCAGCAGGCAGAGGCAGCCCCCCCAGGCTCAGTTTCCCAGACCTACCGTGTGGCAGGGACTCCGCCCGCCTATGCCCAAATGGGTAGGGGGTGGGCCGGGGAGCACCGAGGTGGGGGAGCAGCTGCAATGATGGAAAGAATGCTTTGCAGCCAGCGGCCACTGTGAGGACAGCCCAGTGCCATGTTCCACGTGTGACGTTTCTCTCCAGAGGCCTGGCCTCGCCAGCTCACACTTGCTAAGGTTTTTCCTTTCTTCTGCTTCCCGAACCCCGTCTGCTTTCCTTGGTTGGGAGTGTGAAGGGAACCTCTCTGTGCCACTTGGCCGCTTCCGGAACAGTCGGCCAGGGCTGTTGCCTGAGCTTCTCCTGGCCACCCCCACCCCCATCCCCCGGCTCCTTGCCCACAGCACCTGCCCAAGACCCCTGCCAAAGGGAAGCCCAGGAAGAAATCAAAACCCAGGAGCACCCTCTCTTACAGAAAGCACCAAGCACCGTGACCTCTGCAGACCCGCCTCCCACCAGGCCTGTTTCCCCATCTGTCACATAAGGGATAGATCTGACCCCATCGGGTCCCCTCAGCCTCCAGGCTCCAGGACCAGCCAGCCCTCCTCGCCCCTCCTGTTGTGTTCCACAGAACCCCCATGCCCCGTAAGGAGGCAGGCCTCGTGATCCCCGTCACCATCCTCTGTCTTGTGATCAAGCCCCCATGGCTGGGGTGGGCACCCAGTGGGCACCTGCAGGGCTGGTTCCTCACTGCCTGCTCATGCCAGGCATCATGCGCTGGCCCCCGGCTGCCTGGCCCAGAGCAGCAGCACTGGCAGTCACTCATGCCTGGCAGGGACACCTTCCTGAGGCTGCTGGCTAGCCAGGTGCCCTCCTGGGACCAGGGTGGGTTCTGCTGCCCCGAGCCTTGGCCCAGGCCTTCCAGTATGGCCGCGCCATTGGGTCCTCCCCCTCTGGCAGCCACCTGGGGGCAGGAAGGTGGTTCCCAGGAAGGGAAGAGACAGGGGCATTGGAGCTTCCGGACTAAGACAGACTAGGAAGAAAGTCCTGGTGATCTCCTTCTGAAAATCAGCCAGTGAAAACCTGGTGGACCACAACATTCTGATCCGGGACCCATCACGGAGATGGTGCAGGACTAAGGAGTGTCTCTGTCCATTGTGCGTGGGATTGCTATGAGTCAGGCTCAACTCAATGGCAGCTCACAAGAACAATAATTGTTTGTGTTGACCAGAGTCAGGGAGACCTGGAGCCCGAAGTGGGGCTGCAGGGCTCCCTGGAACGAGCCCCTTATGGAGCAGGGCCAGGATGGAGGTGGGGGCAAGGATAGGGGTGAGGTCTGGGTGTGGGAAGACTTGGGGAAAGGAGAGGGAGAGACAACAGACGGAGGGGGTCAGAACCGCTGGTCTCCAGAGGCGGCCTGAGGAAGGCCAGGCCAGCCTTGTGCTGGAGGGGCCCTTGTGGAGGGGTGGGCAGGTGGTCCTGTGTCTGATTCAAGCACCTTAAGGAGACCCCAGTTTTTCTCCAAAGAGGTCTGTGCTCTGGAGGCTCCAGCTTGGCAGCCGACCACTGGCCAGCCAGCCCCTCTCCTGGACTCCTCACCAGAAGATGGGTGGCCAGCCCTGCAGAGTCCCTGGTTCCTTGGGGACAGTTTTGGGGTTCAGAGCTCTGGGTAGGTGCAGGGGCCCCAGGCGCCTAGTATTGCTGCAGCCCAGCGGGGGTCTGCAGCACCCCCTGAGCCCCAGGCGGGGTCCCTGTCTGGGAGACACATAAGGAAAAATGAAGTCTGGAAATTTTTTCTTTGAAAAAAAGAAAACTTGTTTTAAAAGCGGAAGATTGATGTTCTCCTTGCTCTCCCACACTTGGGTCGAGGCCAGCGAGGTGGTTTAGAAGACATTCCCCTCTCCCTCTATTAAATGTAACCAAACACGGGCTCCATTTGCAAATCACGCGGGGCCCTTCCGAAAGCAGAGCCCAGGAATCCTCTCCCCCCGCCAGGCCAGCGAGAACAGACAGACTTCTTTCTCATCCCCTGGCCAGAAGGCCGGGCCAGGCCGGGCTGAGGGGCCAGGCTGGGGCGGTGGGCAGACGGCGGGTTCCTCGGCCCGGGTGTCAGGAGGTGTCTGAGACGAAGGCGGAAGCGGGCGAGGCCCCACAGGAGCCCAGGGAAGGATGGCAGTGAGGAGCCATAAAGGGTCAGCACCCAGCATACTCTATCAGCCCCTGCCCACTCAGGGAGCTGAACAGGATGTGGGGGCCCTCATGGAGCTCCCCTCAGCCACTGGACCAGGCCAGGAAGCTCTAGTGTGTCTTGCCCACGTCTCTGGCCAGGCCCAGTCCCCCCAATAATGTGCTTCAATTCTGCTGGTTCTCCCCCACCTCCACCATCCAGGGCCCCAGCATCACCCCAACTTCCTGGAGAGAGGCTGCCACAGCCACAGGGGGATCAAGCACAGCCCCAGAACCAGGGGCTGAGGAGACCTCACCATTGGGGCCCCCTCAGCATTGGGACCCCCAAGAATGGTGGGATGGGGGGCCACTCACTTGGTGGGTGGCCCTCGTCATACCCCTGCCCGCTGAGTGGCCAGGTGCTGGCTGCTGGGCCTCCGACCCACACTGCTGGCTCCCATCAGACAGCACACACACACATGCAAACACACATGGGCAGGCACAAGCACGTGCAAACAGGCACACATGCACAGCGCACATGCACACATCCAGAGGAGCAAGCGTGCATACAAGCAGTGCACACACCTACACGTGTGCATACTCACATGTATACACACATGCACACATGTGCACAGGTGCCTGCATCACACAGCCTGTGCACGCACTCACACACACGCCCACGTGTACACACATGCTCATGCTTGTACATGTGTGTGCTCACATGTACAAGCACACATGCACAAACACACAGGGGGTTGCTGCTGTCTCTTGCGTCTAGTCCTCGGAAGCCTGGGGTCTGGAAGGAGTAAATATTTGGAGATTGCAGCCTCCCTGGACCCCCTCTCCCATCCCTGCTCCTCTGCCTCCTGCAAGCAGCTCAGCAAATGGGGAGTGGAGGGGCCAGGGCCTCAGACAGAGAGCGGGGAAACCCTGGTGCCCAGGCCCCTGGAAGGTAGGCTCTGTCTCCCTCTCACCACTGACTCCCCCCTCACCCACTTCAAGTTAAGGGCTTGGTGCAGGAGGTGGGAAACAGCCCAAATTCTAGGTGCCGCTGAGGCTCCAGGGTGGACAGTCCCCACAATGCTGGGGGAGGCTGCAGGGAGCTTCCCACCCCCAGGCAGAAGTAAGGGCATTGGAGGGACCTGGACCACTGCCCCGGACCCCTGGGGTGATGGTGCGGGACCCTGCTTGGGAAGAGGCCTGGCCTCATGGGCACAGCAGTGGATGCTCGCCAGGAAGGATGGAATGCAGGGGTCAGTGTGGGGCACGTGGGGGAGGGAAGGACCCACACCCACACTGGCAGCCTTTCCGGTGACAGCCACAGCCCCCAGCCGCTTTCCTGAAGCTCTCTGGAGCACCCCTGGGGAGCCAGGGCACCGTGGCGGCCCAAGGCCAGCTGGAGCAGACAGGGCCACTGCCCCTCCGTGTGCTTGGCCAAGACTCCATCTGCCCGTCGTGGGCCACCAGGTTGCCCCAATGATGCCTCCCACCTAGCACTCCTCCAGCCCCCCAACACTGCCTACTGCTGGGGCCATGGCCAGGCCTGTGCTTAAAACAGGCAGCCCCTGAACCGCAGCAGGTGGTCACATTTGTAAATAAATGTGCCTTTCAGGCCAAGAGCAAATAATTTTTTACTATAAAAGTCTCCCAAATGGGGACATACTTATTATAAAAGATTTACTTGTTGATCTGAAATTGAAATTTCACGGGGGGTCCTGCACTTTATCTGGTAGGCCTGAACCCCAGGCCCAAACAGCAGCCCCCACAAACTGCTCTAACATGTTCAGTTGTGTTACCAAGACGACCGTTTAAGTCCATGTTGCCCAATATGGTAGCTTGTAGCTACAGGCGGCTCTTTAAGTTTAAATGGATTAAAATCTAATTAGATTAAAAACTCCTCCAGAGATGCGACTGGACTCTGGGACCAACAGCCTCCACGAGCCTCTGCTTCCTTCAACACGAGAGCAGAGCTGGATGGTGTCCGGCTACCATTACTGAACGTTTTCACTGGGGACACGACAGGCGGACCCTGACTGATGAGGAAAAAATGAGGAACGGAACTTCAAATTCCAAAAGAATCCAGACCTACTGGATCCACTGAGGCTGGAGGAATGCCCCAGACTATTGCCCTGGGATACTCTTCAAACCTTGAGACGAAACTATTCCCTGAAGTCATCTTTAAACAACAACAAAAAACCAGTTTAGCTCCAAAAGTGAACGATGTTGTCCTTAAGTAGGTGTTGTGGTTCTAGGCTTTTAATTATTAGCTATGTGAGACCAAGGTGACAACAGTGACCCTAAAGCACAGGTGAGAAGCGGAGGTGCAGCGAGTCTGAATTAACGGGGTGAAGCAGCTAGAGCAGAAATAAGGAGGAGACGGAGCGGGTGCAGGGAAGCTGACGAGTGTCGCTGAACAGGGCACGTAGACACTGCCGAACGAGAGCGTGTTTTGACACGTCTATTTTCACATGCACACACAAAAAACAAAAACAAAAAACGTTGCTCTAGAGCTGTGGAGCCCCCGGACAGCACACACGGTAAGCGAGCTCGGCTGCTTGCTGGGAGCTTGGAGATTGGAGTCTCCCCACAGATGCCTGTGAAGAAAGGCCTGGCGATGTGCTTCCAAAAAACCCGCCACTGAAAACCCTGCAGAGCGCAGTTCTACCCTGACACACACGAGGCCGCTATGAGTCAGGGCCTGGTTTTCAGAGCCACGTGTGGCTCCTAGGCTAGGCAACGCAGACCAGAACGTTCCTGTTATCAGAGAGAGTTCTACTGGACAGCCATGATCGGAGCTGAAGCTCTGCCCCAGTTGCCTGAGTGCACACCTGACTTTACCGACAGATCCGACTCCTCCCAAGCCTGCCCTTCCTACCAGACCTCTCTGCTTGAGGCCTGGCTTACACACTCATGCCCAGGGCATGGCGCCTCACACCAAGCTGTTCGTCTCAGGGACACGCATGGCAGAAGTGTCGCTGTCCTTCCGAGGCTGGATCTTGTCCGGCTCAGCCTCGGCCCCGGCGTGCTTGCCTTTCCCTCTACGGAAAGATTTGGCTGCAGACGGGGGACACCCCTCAATCTTGAGTCAACCCCATCGGTCCAGTTGCCCAGAACCCTCTGCTGTCCTGGACTGGAACTACTCAGCTTGGAGGGTGCACTGGGCTGAGCAAAACCCACTGCCACCAAGCTGATCCCAGCTCCTGGTGGCACCACGCGTGTCAGAGCAGAACTAGGGTTGTCAATGGCTGATTTTTCAGAAATAGATTGCCAGGCCTTTCTTCTGAGGCATCTCTGGGTGGGTTCAAACCTCCAATCTTTCAGTTAGCAGCGGAGCGGTTAACCATTTATACCACCCAGGGACTCCATTGGATTGAATAATGTTCCCCCAAATAAGTCAGTCACAAAAGGGCAAATATTGTATGACCTCACGTACATAAAAATACAAGAAAAGGCAAACGTATAGAGACCAAAATTTATTAGTGGTTACCACGGGTGAGAGGAAGGGGAATACGGGGGTTAATGGTCGTGGAATAATTGCACTGATTAAGGGTAGGTTTTTGCATAGCCGATTATTGTAACTGTAGTCAATAAATTATACACCCATAACCGATTGAATCGGTGTGATAGATACATTTACAGAGAGAAAAAAAAAGAGTAGCTGCTCAGGCTGCTTCTGTACAACCAAAAACCTCCTGGGGTTTGGTTCCTTGGTTTGGAGGTTTAGGGTCATGGTTTCATGGGACATCCCAGTTAATTGGCTTAATAACATGTTTAGTGTTTCTGTTCTACCTCCTAGTTCGTTGTGTAGTGCCTGGGGTCTTAAAAGCTTGGAAGTGACCATTCAAGGCACAACAATTGGTCTCTATTTGCCTGGAGCAACAGAGGAAGAAGGAGAGTCAGGAACAGGAGGAGGAGATAGAATGTGTGGCTGATTGCCGCCGTGAACAACTGCCCCCTCTGCCGTGAGACCAGAAGAACCGGATGGTGCCCGGCTACCATTACTGAACGCTTCCATCAGAGATTCTATAGAAGAATCCTGATCAAAAGGGAAAAAAATGCAGAACAGAATTTCAAATTCTTGTGGACTCCAGACTTCCTGGAGCCAAGAAGGCTCGACGAACCCTTGAAACTATTGCCCTGAGATAATCTTTAAACCTTAAACCACAAATATCCTCTGAAGTCTTCTAAAAAATAAATAGCATAGCTTAACTAGTAGGGAATGTCTGCCTTGAGCATTACACTCTCTTAAGAACTATCCATACGGGATCGAGGTGACAACAGCAACTTGAAAGATTACATAGGAAGCTTAGGGGCCAGTGAGTTGATGTTAATGGGGGAGGGACAACTCAGAAAAGGGGGGTGAGAATTATTGCAAGGCTTGAAGAACATAATCAATGCCATTGAATTGTACAAGCAGGAGCTGTTGAATTGCCATTCTTTTTGCTGTGTATATTCTCAAAAACAACATAAAAAAAAACTGTGTTCCCCCAAAATTCGTGTCCACGTGGAACCTCAGAATATGCCCTTATTTGGAAATAGGGTCTTTACAGATGTAAAGACCCAAACCAAAAACAAACCAGTTGCTGTCAGGTGGATTCTGACTCATAGCGACCCTATAGGACAGAGTAGAACTGCCCCATAAGGTTTCCAAGGAGCACCTGGTGGATTTGAACCGCCCACCTTTTGGTTAGCACCTGTAGCTCACTGTAGCTCTTAACCACTGCGCCGCCCTACGGTGGGCCCTAATTCAATCACTGGTATCCTTATCAGAAGAGGGAAGTTTAGACAGAGGGAAGACGGCCATATAACTACGGAGGCAGAGATTGGACTGATGTGTCTACAAGCCAAGGAGCGCCTGGAGCCACCAGAAGCTAGAAGAGGCAAGGAAGGGCCTTCAGAGAGAGAAGAGCAATGGCAACCATTTGATTTTGTACTTCCGGCCTCTAGAACTGAGAGAGTTAGTTTCTGTTGCCTTAAGCCCTGCAGTTTACAAGCCTCGAGGTCACAGGCCTCAAAGTCAAGCCTGGGGTCCAGCCTGGGCCCAGCAAGGGAAGTCTCAGGAATGAGGACAGCTTGTCACAAACGGGGTTGCGGCTGACGGCCACCTCTCTCTGAGTCCCTGCTACGCCTGCTCCATGGGTTCTTTCTCAACACAAGGGGTAGGGGAGAGAGGCCTCCCCACCACCGGGAGGGGCAGCAATGCCCCTCACCAAGGAGCACACACTTTCGGCATCACCCAGGGTGTAACTCTAGGCAAAGGACAGGGGGTTGTTCTTATGGCCCTCTGGCCATTCTCATCTCAAGGACCCCGGGCCGTGAATAGCAATGGTGTATGCAGAAGGTGCCTAATGTGTGCAGAGCCAGAGCGCAGGCCCAGGAGGCAAAGGCAGCTGCAGTGGCCCAGGTGTGAGTGATAGAAGCCAGGCAGAGAGATGGCAGCAGGGAAGGAAGAGCCGGTTGGTACATGTTGGGAGGTTTGCCAGTGTGGGATCAGCCCTGCTCCCCACTGCACTCCCAGCTCAGAGCACCCCACCTCCTGCAACGGGGAATGTTTTCCTCCAGGTAGGCTCTGTGCTCAGAGCTGGAGTAAGGCCAAGTCGGCCAGCCTCAGACCTACCCAGGCCAGCTGACTCATGCCTGCCTGTCTGCCTCCTGCCTGCCTGCCTGCCTGCCTGCCTGCCTGCCTGCCTGCCTGCCTGCCTGCCTTCCTTCCTCCCTCCCTCCCTCTCTCCCTGCCTGCCTGCCTCCCTGCCTGCCTGCCTCCCTGCCTGCCTGCCTGCCTCCTTGCCTGCCTGCCTCCCTGCCTCTCTCCCTGCCTGCCTGCCTCCCTGCCTGCCTGCCTGCCTCCCTGCCTCTCTCCCTGCCTGCCTGCCTGCCCGCCTGCCTGCCTGCCTCCCTGCCTGCCCACCTGCCTCCCTGCCTGCCTCTCTGCCTGCCTGCCTGCCTCCCTGCCTGCCTGCCCGCCTCCCTGCCTGCCTGCCTGCCTGCCTGCCCTCCTGCCTCCCTGCCTGCCCGCCTGCCCACCTGCCTGCCTCCCTGCCTGCCTCCCTGCCCGCCTCCCTGCCCGCCTGCCTGCCCGCCTGCCTGCCCGCCCGCCTGCCTGCCTGCCTCCCTGCCTGCCCGCCTGCCTGCCTGCCTCCCTGCCTGCCCGCCTGCCCGCCCGCCTGCCTCCCTGCCTGCCTCCCTGCCTGTCTCCCTGCCTGTCTCCCTGCCTCCCTGACAGCCTCCCTGCCCACCTGCCCGCCTCCCTGCCCGCCTGCCTGCCCACCTGCCTGCCTGCCTGCCTGCCTGCCCCCCTGCCTGCTTGCCTGCCTACCAGGCAGCTGAGGCCAACCAGAGCTTCAGCCCAGGCATCATTCTGCTCCCCTTGAGCCCAGCCGGATTCCAGTGTGTCCTGGACTTCCCTGAAAGCCACCTCCACAGAGTGGGCAGATGGAGGGGTGTGAGGCAGGCTGCCGGGCAGCCCCACACCAGGCTCCCGCTGCCCCTGCCCTCTGACTCCACTGCCCTGCACAGACGGGCGTAGGGAGATGGTCTGGTTGTTGGACTCCTAAAGGTAACTGCCATGATTATGGGGCCTAGAGCAGAGCTAGTGTACCCCCTGGCAGGTGATTCATGGGGAGCCCCCTACCTGTCAGCTGCCTGGAAAACCTCGTAAGGGTCCTTTATTTTGAGACCTGGTAAAAAACCTAGTTGCCTTTGACTCGACACCAACTCAAGGTGACCCTGTGTGTGTTCAAGCAGAACTGTGCTCCACGGTGCTTTCAATGGCTCGTTCTTTGGCAGTAGATCACCAAGCCTTTCTTTCAAGGTGCCTCTGGGTGGATTCAAATTTCCAACCTTACAGTGAGAAGCTGAGCACGTTTACTGTTTGCACCACCCAGGGACTCCCTCAACGAGCAGAACCAAACAAAACCCATTGTCATCCAGTCAATTCCTATTCGTAGCGACCCTATAGGACAGAGTAGAACTGTCCCATGGGGTTTCCAAGGCTGTGATCTTTATGGAAGCAGACTGCTACATCTTTCTCCTGCAGAGCAGCTGGTGGATTTGAACCACTGACCTTTCGGTTAGCAGCCAAGCACTCAACCATTGCACCACCAAGGCTCCTTTTAGTGAGCAAAGGCAGTGTTTAAATGTAGATCTCTGCTGTGAGTGCTTTTCCTTCTTTTCAGATTCATTTATTTAATCAGACTGCTTTCTTTCCCGTCAGAGAGGGGAACAGAGGCAGGGTGAGAGGGACCCTTGGTGGAGGCTGGTCAGGAAAGGTGTCCTAGCAAGAGAGGAGGCTTGGAATGAAGCAAAGGGGCCCTGGGAGCGAAGGGAGGGTGGGAGGCTTGAGGCGGGGAAGAGAGCCAAGAGGTCCGCAAGACACAGCATAAATATTGCCCCTTGAGAGCTTCGACCTCTTGGGAAGGCGAGCCAGTACGTGAGGCCCCAGGGAGAGCTCTGCTACCACCTTCTGTCCCCAAATCCCGGGCCCCTCTGGAGCTAATTCCCACGGCCTCGAGAGCCTGATCTGAGTGTCTGTGTGGTGACTTCGGTGCCACAGCTTTAAAGTCAGCCATGATGGGGATATTTGCACCATGGTCATCTGTCAGTGCTACACTCCAGGGCTTTTTTGTCCCCAAGAGCCCGAGAGCCCGTTGTTAGAGCCTGCAGGTGCAGCCATGCCTTAAAGCTACGTTTCAAAGCAGTAAATTCTCGTTTTTCACAGAACGGCTCGGACAGAGGCCACTCTGTGAAAGGCAATTTTCCTGAGAAAACAGAAACGGTGACTCTCGTTCAGGGGAAAGATTCCATTGCCTTTAACGGGGACGGGCGAGTTGACAGAGCAGAGGCCTCCTGCCCCGTCAGGGATGAATTAGGAGCCGGAAGACTCCATAAAAGTCACTCACAGCCCCGGGCGGGTCCCCTGTGCCTATCACTCTCTTGTGCTAGGCCGGCGCCGGCTGGCTCGCTGGCCGGGGCAAGGTGAGAGCACATTCCACCAGGCGTTCTTGGAGCACAAGCATCTTCCTAGGAAATTCACCCTGAAATGTACTCGGTGTCCTCGTCGGGCCGCCTCCGGCAAGACCCTGCACGTCTGAGAGAAGGGAAGACACGGCTCGATCTCCAAAGCCTTCCTGTGGGGCTCGGAGACTTCACAAGTCACGCACCGGCCCCAGGGACTTCAGCCTTCCACATCGGCTGAGGGCCTGATGCACCGCCCCACACTGGGGGCCCAGGGCCAGGGCCAGGCTGTACCTCTGTGCGCCGGGAGGAGCCCTCTGCCTCCCTCTGACACCCACAGGCCTGACCACTAACCAGTGGCCGTGGAACCGATTCTGACTCACGGCGACCCCACGTACGTCAGAGCAGAACTGTGCTCCACAGGGTTTTCAGTGGCTGAGTTTTCAGATGTGGGACACCGGGCCTTTCTTCTGAGGTGCCTCTGGGTGGACTCGAACCTCCAACCTCTTGGCTAGCAGCTGAGCACTTCTCAGGCCTGATACTGCTCCCCATTGTAAGGCCTGAGAGACTCACCATGGTGCCCAAGAGTCAGACGGGGAAACTGAGTCTTGGCGGTTAAGGGACTTGCCACTAGGGGGTTAAGGTGAAGGGCTCACAGCCCCTCACTCTGACTTATGCTCAGCAGGATGGCAGCAAGCAACCACTGGCATGCTGAACCAGAGTGATGTCGGGAGGCTGTCTGTCCGGCAAGCATGCCGGTGGAAGGAGGGGGGGCTCCAGTTCTCTCCTCTCCCCCAGCCCCTCCTGGTCACAGGCCTGGAAGTTTCTGTCCAGTTCCCACTGGCCCTAGAGAGGGTGTGTCTGCATAGGGGTGTCCTGTGGCTTCTCCGGACCCCTGGGCTGCTCACGGCCCTGCCGCCAGAGCCCAGGGCAGGCTGCAAATGCCATTATCACCAGGAGGCATTTATGGGGTGCACTTTGTACATATACAGGGTTTATAATCCCTTTTATTAGTCATAAAAGGGAAGGGAGGGCTTCAGAGTGTCAGCCGCAGCTGCCTCCTTGGTGGGGAGCGCCCGCCCTGGAGTCTCCTGCCTCACAGGCTCTGGAGCTCGCCTGGTTCACCTGGCACTGGCCCTGGTCGCACCCCCACCTGCCTGGGCCTGGGGGTGTGAGAATAGACGACGGGACAGGGCTGCTCGGGCAGTGACTTGGATACTTGGGGTAGGGGTGCCAGAGAGGCGAAGTGTCTGAGCTTTCTGGAGCAGAGGTAGGGGGTGCCGGGGGACCAAACAGAGGTGTCTTGGTTAAGCCCCTGAAGGTGCCCCTCTTCTGAGCCCCTTCAAGCACACAGGAGAGTCAGCAAGGCCCCAGCCGACCTCACCCCTCCCTTTGCCCCCCCAGCCCAGCCCCCAGCCTGGGGAGGACCCAGCAGCTTGCTCCCATCTGGGCTCCTCAGCACATCTGGAAGAGAGAGAAGGCCCTCGCCCAGCTCCAGCCCCAGCCCCTTCACCTATCAGACCTAGCCTGTGCCCCCACTAACCTGCACCTCAATCACAGCTGGACCAGGACCTGGCCTCCAAGCCCCTCCCCACCCCATGGGTAGCCCCCACCCATGGCATGGCCAGTGTGGTTGGGACCCTAACCTGGCCCCTCGGTCAGGGGGAGGTGGCTTCCTTGGTTCCCTCCTCAGTCCCAAATCGAGCCCCCTCCCCTAAGGCCTAGGTAGGGGTATTAGGAAGGACCAGCAAGACGGGAGGAGACCTGGCCGTGCACCCTCTGTCCGCCGTGCCGGCCTGGCCACGACCACCTCTGGCCAGGGTCTTCTGTGATGGAGCGGCTGACTCTGCCCACCCACCTGAGGCCATCCTCCCCCGTCAGCTGCCATCACCGAGCCCCACTTCTTGACTGCCCAGCATCCCCGGTGCTGGGGCTGGAGGGCGGTGGGGCTGTAGGACAGTGAACAATGACCCGTAATATCCCCCATCATAGAGGACAGAAGAGTCAACGATGGCTGGTGGGTGACCAGCTTCGCTTCTGGGAGTGTGTGGCGGGGCGGGGAGGCAGGCGAGAGGGCAGGAGGGTGGTGAGACCTAGGTGCCTCTGAGAGGTGACCAGGACAGATGTCCAGGACAGGTGCCCCTGACAGGCAGGGATACCCCCCAGAGAAGGGCATAGTATGGACTATTATTGGTTTCAAGGGGTTCTGATTCCTGACACAACAGGGTCCCCCCGCACCAGACTGCCAGGGAAGCAGGAGGAGGGGGCTGGCCCCCTGGTCTGGTTGGTGAAGAGTGGCTAGGGGCAGGGCTGTCCTGGGTTTCCACCAGGAAGGGGAAGGGTGAGGGGCTTTGCAGCACAGAGCTGGCTCCAGGACCTCAGAGCCTTGCACATGCAGTCTGGGGCAAGCAAGCCAGTTCGGGCTGAGGGGCGCAGACAAAGCCAGCTGTCTACCTTCCACTAGACCTCCGACCCCTGCTGGCTGCCCCTACTTACAGGCTGCACAGGGAGGGCTGAGGAGGGGCCCTCTCTGGGGCAGGAGGAGGACAGAGACAGGGTGACCTAGGGCTGGAGGCCAGCCACAGGGCCCATTGTCCCTCAGAGAAAGCCCAAAGAGGAGGCAGGCCTGCAGACAGGGTCTGGTGGGGCACGAGGGGCACTCCTGGGCAAGGGGTGGGCAGCAGGACTGGTGAGGGGTGGGCAGCTGGAACCCAGGCCGGCTGAGGGGACCCAGGGGGACAGTCCCTGGGCTTGGCCATTTGTGAGGCTGAGTTCTGGTGGCACCAGGTCCCCCGGAGAGCAATTATAGAGTGGGGAGGCCTGTCTGTCCAGCTGCTGTCCCCCGCTTGGGGGCAGGGAGAGCCTATTTTGGGTGGGCATCTAAGACATCCGCCCCACCCCCCAGTTCCAAGATGGCAGAGGGGAAAGGTGGAGCCTCACAGTCCCCGGTTTAACCCCGGTCTCTAAAAGGGAAAGGGGACAGAAGGGAAGAAGCCCTCTCCCTGGCTCTCTCCCCTCTGACCTTTGTTCCTGGGGTAGGGGGAGAGGGAGAGGGCCCCAGGGTGGCCTTTCTGAAGCTGGGCTCCACGCCAGCCCTGCCCCCTCACTGCTTTTGCAAAAACAACAGAAAACAAGCCTCCTGCCGGCCCTCCCACCCCACCCCCACTGCAGAATAAACCGGAGAACTCCAGCCGGCCCAGCGGGGACTGGAGAGGTTGTTTGCAGCCCCCACCCAAATGTGTAAAATAAATTCCTTGTTTTATGATGGGAGGGGAAGGTGGGGCTGCGGGGAGAGAGGGGAAGAGGCTGTTCTATTCTCTCCTCTCCAGGCTTTAAGGCCCTGTTGTCTGGGCACTGAGCCCCCAGCCCAGCCGAATGCCCTCTGGGTGGAGGAAGGGCTTCCTGGAGATGGAGCCTCTGGCCTAGGAGAGGGGCAAAGGCTGGAGGGGGAGGTGACACAGGGGGGAATTTAAACTGACTCGGGCCCGACCACCAACTTACAGGACACAGCCCAGGGAGTTCCATCGGAGGGGGACGGGGCATGGGTAGGGTGGTCCTGGGAACATGCCTGGAGGCCAGGACGGCCACTCTCTGCCACTCTCAGGCAGCGCTCTCTGTGGGGAAGGGGCCTCGGAGGTGGGTCTGGGGAAGGAGACTGAGTGGAGCCAGGAGTGGGGTCTTTCAGGCCCAGAGGGAGCTGGAGGAATGTCCCTTGAGTGCTAGGGCGAGAGCTCCCAGTTCCACCGACGGGAGATCCCTCATTCTTTGTTTTTTATTGTGAAATATATACAACACCACATGGGCCATTTCAACCATCTCCATGGGTACAGTTCGGTGACGGGAGTTACGTTCACCGGGGTGTGCAACCATCCCCCCAAACAGAAACTCAGTGCCTCTTAAGCAATGCGCTCCCCCACTTCGGCCTCCACCTGCCCCTGGTAAGACTCTCCATTCTGCGTGTGTGTGTGTGTGTGTGTGTGTGTGTGTGTGCGCGTGTGTCTAGGATTCATGTGGGATACATGTAGGATTCAGCGATACTGATCGAACTCAGCCTGATGAACCATGGCCCATGCCCCTCGCTGGACTCCCCACCACTCTTAACAGGCACTCAAGCTTCCTAAACAAGGATCCCCCTCCCCCTCCCACCTGCCCCTGCTCAGACCCCCCATTCTTGATACAGCCTTGTGCCACTGGGCAAGGAGGGCCCTCTTAGGAGGCATCACCTGCTCCCAGGCCCCCTGCAGCTGGACTGGGGGCCAGGGGAAGGCACCAGGCCCTTTCAAAGCCTCTACCTGAGTCTGCTGCCCCGAAGCCTTTGTGGGAGCTGCTTGTCCCAGCCTGACCTGGTGTCTCCTCACTGACACACAGCAGGCATCCTGGGAGCCACCACAGAGTGTGGGGCAGGAACCTGGCTCTCTAGAGCTGGCCTAGGGCAGGGGCCTCCTGAGCTTGGGGTCTCAGCCACCCAAATGCCCTGGATCCTCCTCAGACAGGGTGTGTCTCAGGTTCCTGCCCGGAAATTCTAGCCCAGCTCAATGCACCCAGGCCCAGCTCCCACAGACAAGCCGGCTGGCTACCCGAACCCCCAAGTCTTTGCTCCTGGAGGTGGAGAGTAAGCTGCTCCCCTCAAAGCCTTCCCTCCTAGCCCACAGCTCAGCCCCAGGAAGAAACCCATGCCGGCCCCACAGCAGCGTGTCTGGTGTCAATGCTCAGTCACGGGTCTCTGTGCCGGTGGCCTCGGGGCTGCTGCTAGAACACTCACAAAGGACACGCATGGACAGATGGAACCACATCCCACGATAATGCCGCCCACTAAGTGGGAGCTGGAGGTGATAGGTCACAGGCTGAGAAGACCAGCCAAGGCGGAGGGGCAGCAGGTGCAGGCGGGAGCCGGGGCCAGGCCAGCTCCACAGCTGGGTAGGGAGGGGGTCCCAGGGAGCCTCTGGAGAGTCCAGCCATCTCGGAAACTCCAGAGAGAAGGCAGGGAGAAGGCGCGGCTTGGGTACAGGCGTGCTGAGGCTGGGGCCTGCCTCTCTGTTGGAGTCGGCCATGGCTTCCTTACCTGTGGAGGCACTAGGTACCTTGAAGACCCCTGTGCAGCAGCCCTTGGGGCAGTCAAATCAACTTTTAGGAAGGGGTGCACCTCACTCACACCAGAGCACAGGTGTGGGTGGTTCTGGAAGGAGGGTGTGACCATGGAGGGAGTCCCATGGGTGTATGGAGCCAAAGCCAGGGGAGGGGGGGGATGCTGGACGCCTGTGCAGGCAGTTTGGCTCTGGCCTTGCGGATTGTCTTGTCCACCTGCCTGGGCATTCTAGCCAACCCCCAGACCCTGTGGGCTGGGCTGGTCCACAGTGGGGCAGACAAACATGGGCAGAGGGGGCTGGGGGAGCCAGTCTCCTTGGTGTTGGCTGTCCTTCTGCCCTGCTAGAGGGATGGACTCCATGACCCACACCCTCCAGCCGGGAGTGTGCTCAGCCTGCCCCAACATGGCACTCTTCTCTGGAACCACACCCATCCTGGATATTGTCCCTGAATCTGAGGGGATGTCTGACCCCCAGCTCCTCAGCCTCTCATTTTCCAGGGGACTTGGGGACAGGCCAGCACAATCTGTGGAGATGGACTGGGGTCACTCCCACCACAGGGTCATGTCTGGGCCTTATCGGTTATAGACGGAGACTCCCAGGAAGCTGGGCTCCCAGACCCCTGTAGGCTGGGCAAAGCATTCTGCAGCTGAGTGACGGGAGAGCTCAGAGGATAGGCTCAGTGGGTAGTCTGGGAGGCTGCCTGGGCATTGGAGCACAGAAAGGCACCGTGGGATCCAAGGGACACACTTGGTCACCCCAAAGCTGGCTCACTGAGAGCCCTTTAGAGGGCAGGGTGTGCCCATGGGGGGCTGACTCCTGGGATAGGATCAATTCAGCTTGCTGGGAGACAGGACAGTGTGCCCAGAAAACAGAACAGACTGCCACAAGATGGTGGGAAAACTGAGGCAGGGCGAGAGCCTCACCATTCCCAGAGGTGTGGCCGTAAAGGACAGGAGGTGGAGACACATTCGCAGATGGTAGGAAGCAGAGGCTTACGGTGCTGGCAGAGGGAAGCGTCAGGAGAGCCTGCAGGGTCCAAGCAGGTAAGAAGCACCCCAGGGGTCTGCTTGGGAGCCAGGGTCACCTGGTGTTTTGGATTGAATTGTGTCCCCCAAAATATATGTCTCAGTCCCAGGTCCTGGTACCTGTGAACGTGACCTTGTTTGAAAATAAGGTCTTTGCAGGTGGAATCAAGTTAAGATGAGGTCGTAACTTGATTAGGATAGGCCCTAAGATGTGGTAATCTGCTTCCATAAAGATTTACAACCTTGGAAACCCTAGGAGGCAAGGTCTTTTCTGTTCTGTAGAGTCGCTATGAATTGGAATCAACTCGACAGCAGTGAGTTTGCTGTCTTTATAAAAAGAAGGAAATTTGGACATGGGACACACGGAGAAAACCCAAAAACCCAAAGGCCATCTGAAAATGGAGGAAGAAATTGGAGTGAAGTGGCCATAAGCCAAGAATTGCTGGCAACCACAAGAAGCTGGAAGATACAAGGAAGGATCCTCCCCTAGAACCTAGGAGGGAGCACAGCCTGGTCGACACCCTGGATTTGAACTTCTGGCCTCCAGACTCTGAGAGAGTAAATTTCTGTTGTTTTAAGCCCCCAGTGTATGGTACTGTGTTATGGTAGTCCCAGGAAAGGAATACCAGCCAGGAAAGCCAAACCCAGAGCCAAGGGTGTGCAGAGCCAGGAGAAGAGGAGAGGGGGCGAGGCTGCACCTTCCTTCAGGGGCCTGAGTTGGAGCTTTTGCCCAAAGAGTGAGGTCCAGGGATGGCATGTGGGACGGCTGAGGTGAGCATTTCCTCCGTGAGGGGGGCGGTGGAGCTGGCTGAGCAGTTGCTCTCTCTGGCGCACAGTGGATGTGAAGAGCGGACCCGAGCAGAAGTCAGGCGTGGGCAGCCCAAGGCCCTACACGTGCAACAATGCCCTCAGCCCAGGAATCCAGACCGTGGCTCATAGCCCTGCCGCGGCCAGTGGGGGCCTGGCCAGGTGAGGACAGGCCATGAAGAGGACTGGAGTTTCCGTGAGCATGGCCAGGCCCAAGCCATTGCATGTCTTTGCATGTGGCTTGCGGAGGGGATGAGTTAGGGCAGAAGGCTCCTCCAAAACGCCCATCTCCAAGGCCCAGGGGGAAAAGCCCGCCCCTTAGAGCCCTTTGGACCAGGAAACGACTTCTTTCTGGAAATATGTAGTGTGAGGAGTGAGCAAAAGGACAGCGTTGGATTCTTCTTAAGAAGGAGACTGTTAACTGAGCCCCAACACCCACCCAGGCCCTCATTTAAACTTCCGCCTTCACGCCTGTCCTCACCACCCTGCGTGCCCTTGCTGCCCATGTGATGCCACCCTTCTGGTGGGGGGCTTTGAAGTGAAGGTCTGAGGTGGGGTGAGGCCTCGTCTCTGAGCTCACTACATCCTCAAGCCAACAGAGCCACTGGGACTGGCCACCTGGACCTCCAAGCCACAGTCCCCTTACTTGCTGGGTGTCCACCTTCCTTGCTGCCCCTTCCCACGCCATGCTTTGTTTACACTACAAGGAGGTTTCCCTTTGTTTAGTTCAGAGACATCCCCCAAGGACCCCCTTCCACCTCATAGGAACTGCAGCATTCAATGCCAGAAAGGTGTTTAGACAGGCTCAGTCCCCAGAACCACTATATGGACCGAGACACTAGGGTTACAAAGAGAAGGTGCCTACACACCAGGCCCCTTGACTTGTGACCAGTGCTGTTCCTCCACCCCAGCTAGTGCTGCTGCATGTCTCCTGCCGTGGACAACTGTTGGGAGAGTGGTGTGCCAAGGCCCTATGGCTCTTACTCAGACTGCCTAATCAGAAGCCTTGGGCCCGGAGAATTTCTGACAGTGGAGCCTGGGAACTGAGCCTTTCTGTCGCAATCCCAATTTCTTCCCTCTTTCTCTTATTTTCTTCTCATCGGAGAAAGTCCCTCCACGCTCTGGGTACACAGAAAACTCAGCTCTGCTTGTGCACATCACCCAGCCAGCTCCATTTTTAAATCTGTTCCCAGAAGGGAGGGAATGATGTCCTTCGACTGCAATGCAAGAGGGGTGTGTGCAGACCACCAGCCCTGCACTGGCTGCAGAGTAAACCCCACTGAGCAGGGGGGACCAGCACCCACTGCTGCAGCCAACAATGCTGTCTCTCCACTATGTGAATTAAGCATTGTTCCACCCAATGCCTGTGTGCGAGTCATGTCTTTCTTGACTGTCTCGGACCTTGGCTCAACAGTTTGGTGCTGTAAGCAGGGTCAACAATAACCCGGAATACTAGCATCACAGCCCCATGCAAGGTATGCTCTTCATGGATGCTACTGTCCAGGATGGGTGGTCAGCGCCAGGGCAGAGGCTCCAAGTCCCTAGGGCCCAGGATCCTCTCGCCATGGGCCTCTGTATGCCTAAGGCTCCTTAAAGTCCTCTCCGTCCGCTGGTGCTTAAAAAAAGAGAGGGCAGGGTCTTCCTGGAAATTTTTATGGCCAGAAGACAAGTGGCCCAAACCACTCTGCTCACATTTCATGGGCCAGCTGCCGTTAAACCGCAAGGGCTGGAGGATGTGTCAACAAGTACAGGTCACATTGCCAGCTGTGCCAGTGACACCCACCTTCCGCTCCAAGCCCTTGCCCCTCGTCTGTCTGACCAGGCCTTCTCAGCGTCCCCCTCATGTGTGGCTTACTGGTCTTACTGACCTCCAGTCAGGCTTGTAAGCACACTCAACTCACAGCTGCAGAGCTGCGGTGTGCTCCGAACTCCTGGACCAGTCAGGCTCAGCTGGGGCAGGAAGGTAAGAGGAGACAGAACTCCTGCAGAGAAGATGGGGCACCCAGTCTAGGTGGGAGGATAGACTCAATGGAGCAGGTAGGTGCCAAGTGCAGCTCATTCCCAGGGCCAGGGAAGAGGAAGCAGGTAGGAAGGAGGCAGCGCCAACTGCAGGAGGCCACATGGTGGAACCCCCGAATCAATCATGGCCCCTTGTGTCATGGCCAGTTGAGAGAGAGGCAACTCCCAGGGGTCAAGATCATAGTAAACAGGCCCTGGCATGGACTGTGCAAAGAGAAATGCAGATGAGCACCCCAATCTCCTGACCTAGCCCCAAATGGGTGAGGAGGGTAGGTAGGAGAAAGAGGAAGGAGAAAGGAGAAGCAGAATCAAGACTCAGCCATTAGGTGACTATGGGCCTTCCATCGACATTTCCACCTCCAGCTCCCCCCTACATGTGGCCTCAGGCCTCAGGAATGTCCTGTCCACGGTGGAATCTGCCAAGGAGAATGGACAGAGCCCAGGAGCAGAGTCCAACCAGGTGGCCAGCTGGGCTCTGACACTTTCCTGGCCTGGCCTTCTGTTCCTTATGGACACGGTCATGAAGATGAGGTATAATTGGTGGGCTTAAGTACCTGGGGGTTGTGGAGTTTCCAGATCTCCAGCCCGTCTGCTCGGGCACCCACTTTGAGGGACTGTGCTGTCAAGATGTCTTGAAATATTTGTTTTTTAAAGGATTAACTTCCAGATGATTCTAGAAAGGGCCAGGAACAGTCTCCATGGCTGGAGTGAGGAGGCCCTTGTTCCCTCATTGAATCAGAACCAGGAAAGCATTCTCATTACCTGGCAAAGATCCAACTGCATTCTTTTACTTTCTTTAAGCATCCATCCATCCATTCATTTGTTCATTAATTCATTCATTCTGTAAATGTTTCTTGAGCTTCGGCTTTGAACCAGGCTCTTGGCCAAGGGCTTGAACCTACCACTTCAAGAACTCCTCCCTGGATAAGTAGGGAGCAAGGCAATAAGTTCCCATAGGCTCCATTCCACCTAAGTCCATGGCATTCATGATTCTCCCCACCTCATGCAACTTGCTATCATGCACACTACTTCCATCCTGGTGCCTGGGTCCCAGAATTGCCAGCCCCCAACAGAGGCTGGGCCATTTGCCCACCTGTCCAGCCTCTTCTGCTCACCCTCCTTAGAGGTCTGCCGGGGAAGGTGAGGGGCTGGCCATGCTGACTGCTGCAAAAAGAGTTCTCCACTCTTCTTGGTCTGCTCAAACAAGTGGTCACCAAGAACTTGCTGCAGTGCAAGATGGTGGTAGGCCCCATGAGTGGGGCTTGGGGTCAAGGGAAAGAAGATAGCCTGGACAGGCCTGGTGGGAGAAAATGTACTGGGAAGGGCTTGTCTTTGAGGCACATGGAGAAGGGTCTTGTTATAATGGGCTGTGTGTGCTTGAGGGGAAGTGACTTCTTTGAGGCACATGGAGAAGGGTCTGGCTATGGTGATCTGTGTATGCTTGCGGGGGAGGGGGGTGACTCTCTTAGGTCCCTAGAGCTGCTGTAACAGAAATACCACAATCTGCTTTAAAGAAAGAACAGAAATTTATTTTCTGACAGTTCAGGATGTAGAAGTCTGAATTCAGGGCACTGGCCCTAGCAGAAAGCTCTCTCTGTCAGCTCTGGGGGAAGATTTATATGTCTTTCAGCTTCTGTAGCCCCGGCTTTCCTCAGTTCCTTGGCTATCGTCAAGTAACATCCAACTTCCCCTTGTTTGTCCTTGCTTCGGTGTCAATCTGCTCTTTTTATAACACAGAAGTGATTAGGTTTAGGACACACCCTACACTGTCATGGCCTCATTAACATAACAAAGAAACTCTACTTCTGAGCAGGATTACATCCACAGGTACAAGGGTCAGGATTTCAACCAATATTTGGTGGTACACAATCCAACCCACAGCAGTGAGGAATCCCATGTGGGTATCCAAGGGAGGGAGGCAGAGCGCAGGAGTCCTTGAGTTGGGATGGAGTCATGTTGGGATTATCTCGCCAACATTAGAGGGAACCTGAAAGTGGGGAGCCAAGAGGGCATTGGAAGAGAACTGGAAGCAGAAAGGTTGGGCGGATGTGGAGAGTTCAGAGTGCAAGAGGAGGCAGGGAACTCCTCTGGATTTCTCTAAGAACCCTGACGTTGGAGAACAAGAGTGAGACGTCTTGAAGATCCACAGTCAAAAGATGGGGCTGGGAAAGACTGAGACCCAAGGATCCTGGGCCCCAGTGGGGAGGCAGGAGGAGGTGGCTACAGGCCATCCCAGCAGACACCAACCCATGAGGACAGCCTGAACTGGGACGAGGACTCAGTCCTTACCTAGAGATAATGGCTGAAACTGGGGGCTGGATGCAAGCTCTGGGGCAGAAAGGCTAGAGTGGGGTGAGCTGCGGTGATGCCTGAAGGCAAGTGTGGGTAGGGATCAGCAGAGGCTTGGGAAAGGGGTTTCTGAGAAGGCAAAGGGGAGACACCATAATTCAAATGCATCAATTTTTCTGTCTTCCTCTTTCCTTGCCCAGCTTTTGCACACGCATGAGCCAACTGAAAAGACCATGGCTTGGGTCAGGCACACCTCACTCATTAAACGGTTTTAAAAAGACACGCCATCCTCACAATCGTTGCTGTGTTTGAGCCCATTGTTGCAGCTACTGTGTCAATCCATCTCGTCAAGGGTCTTAGCCTCCTGGGGCTGCTGTAACAAAATACCACCAAGTGGGTGGCTTATTTAAGATCAGGAATTAATTATTTCACAGTTCTGGAGGCCAGGAGTCCTAATCAGGGCGTCAGCCATGTTGATTCTGCGAGCCTCTCAGCTAGTGTCTAACGCCCCCAGCAATCCTTCAGGTTCCTCTGCTGCTTAAGGATGCATGTGTCTCCTTCTTCACATGGTGTTTGTCTTCCCCCTGTGTGTGACCCTGTTTCTGTGTCTGACCTCTGACTGTAAGACACTACTCATATAGACCTTCATGTGCCTGTCAGTTTGTCATACTGTGGGAACTTCATATTGCTGTGATGCCGGAAGCCATGCTGCCGGTATTCAAATAAGAGCAAGGTCACCCACAGTGGACAGGTTTTCAGCTGACCCTCCAGACTAAGACAGACTAGGAAGAAAGACCTAGCAGCCTACTTCTGAAAAAAATTAGCCAGTGAAGACATTATGAATAGCAGGCGAACATTGCCTGATATAGCATGGATAGCCCCTCAGGTTGGAAGGCACTGAAAAGACGACTGGGGAAGAGCTGCCTCCTCAAAGTAGAGCCGCTCTTAATGAAGTGAATAGAGTCAAGCTTTGGGGACCTTCATTTGCTGATGTGGCACGACTCAAAATGAGAAGAAACAGCTGCAAACATCCATTGATAATCGAAATGTGGAATGTACAAAGTATGAATCTAGGGAAATTGGAATTCGTCAAAAATTAAATGGAACCCATAAACATCGACATCCTAGGCATTAGTGAGCTGAAATAGACTGGTATTGGCCATTTTGAATCGGACAATCATATAATCTACTACGCTGTGAATGACAACTCGAAGAGGAATGGTGTTGCATTCATCGTCAAAAAGAACATTTCAAGATCTATCCTGAAGTACAACACTGTCAGTGATAGGATAATATCCATACGCCTACAAGGAAGGCCAGTTAATACGGCTATCATTCAAATTTACGCACTAAACACTAAGACCAAAGATGAAGAAATTTCAGATTTTTACCAACTCCTGCAGTCTGAAATTGATCAAACATGCAATCAGGATGCACTGATAATCACTGGTTAGCGTGTAAATTTGAATTTGATTGTCTAGTTCAAAATGGCCAATACCAAGCCATTTCAGCTCACTATTGCTAGGATGTTGATGTCTATGGGTTCCATTTTATTTTTGACAATTTCCAATTTCCCTGGAATGAGAATTCCAGAGCACTCAATTCTGCTCATGAGGAACCTGTGCATAGACAAAGAGGCAGTCGTTGGAACAGAGCAGGGGAATGTTGTTGTTAAGTGCCGTCCAGATGGTTCTGACTCATAGCAGCTCTATGTACAGCAGAACAAAACGATGGCCAGTCCTGTGCCATCTT